>NC_136715.1:0-312500 GCF_936440315.1 Barbus barbus
AACTAAAAGAGCGTACAGACCAAGCCCATTGGTTCCAAGCCTTTCAGACGGCCACCAATTGGGCCACAAAGAACTTTGGGAGGAGAATTAACTCTGAAGTTTTTGAGAGAGCCGAGGCTCTATTCACGGCAGAGACTTGTAACGAGTACGATAGAAAACAACAGGAGAAAGATCAGAGACAAGCTACCAAAATAGAACCTCCCAAAGCTCTCTTGGTCGAACCAGACATGCACACACACGCACCTTTGGTTGTCAGACCCAAAAAAGATACTTCTCACATACATGTAGAGGTACAGACATCACCTAGAAGGTGGGAGGATGTAAGAACTCCATCCAGTCCCCCACCTAATAGGTCTGACTGGTCGTTTGATCAGGAGTTTCCCCCTCTGGTGCCCAAACCGGGCATACAGCCCACCCCAGCCTTACCTCAAAGATCTCCACTGCAACGTGCAAGACGCAGAATTCTTGCAGAGGAGATTGATGTGGATCAGGAACCTCAAGATCTGGCCACAGACGTTACTGATACACAAGAGGTTACGAAAAGGACATTTACGGAGGATTTTAATGAGGAACAGCTGAAACGTTATAAGGAGATTACTGACATTTTGGTTCAGGAAGGAATTTTGAAAAGAGACGAAAAAATTGTCGTTTCAGAAGAACCAAAACGTACACATACTGAGGCTGGTCCGAGCACGTCTAACGTTGTTCCCAGCACATCTAAGGTTGAAGAGACTAAAAAGTCACTCCCTTCTTCTTCTTCTTCTTCTTCTTCTAGAATTCAGAGCCTTCCTCTTTTTTCTTCTGATGATTCTCTGGACTATCAAATTTCTGAGTATTCTGTTAGCTCTTTAGCACGTATCACACCCACAAAGGTGGTGGAAAAGGAAGAGGGACAGAAGATTGTTATGCGACCCATAGAAGAGGAACGCACAACCCAATCACTGCAGATAGAACAAACACCTCAGAAGCAAATCACAATAATAGCTCCACCGACACCAAAATCGGTCGGCAGACCATACCGTCACATAAACACAGACCGTAAACAAATTGACTGGAGCCTGAACCTAAAGAAAAGGTATGTGATAATCGGGGATTCTAACGTTTCCAGGATCCCGGCCTTCAACATCTCTGATCTTCAAATAGACAGCTTCCCGGGCGCGAAGTTCCAACACGCGGGCAATCTCATAGAAAAAGCCACAATCGCGATGGAACCGGAAGTGTTGTTGTTGTCGTTTGGATTAAATAACCGATCTCAGAGATGTTTTACTTCAACGAACAAAGAGATACAGAGGGCTTACAGAGTAGCCAGAACCCGATTACCGCATACCGAGATCGTAGTTCCGATGATCAATTATTGTGACTTGCTTCCGATTGATGAACAAAGATACCTTGAGGACATAAACAAGTACATCAAGGACAGTCTCAACTTTCTCCAATTGTTGCCCGTTGCCCAGTTTCAGGTCGAAAGCGATAACTTGCACTGGACAGCTGCAACGGGCAGATACATGTTAGAACATTGGGTTCGGTCGCTAAACTTGCCGACGCCGTCAACCCAATAGGTAGTCAAGAAAAACTTATCGTAAATTTGTCCCCGCTCGTCTTGACAACTGGACAGCGGGCGATCTTGAAGAAAGGCCTTTCCTTTGTTATGGTCCCCGATAACGTCAAAACACAAAAATTAGAATTATTGCAGAGCCTACAGGCCTATCATAGGCGTATTAAATTAGACGCCTTTTTTGAAGGCAAAAAAAGTGAGAAAAAAAGAACTCCTTTTACTCATAATTCTGATTGGACACCTGCCTTGTCTAGTTTGCCACCCCAGGTGGTTTCTCTAATTAGAGCAGATCGGTATGCGTATCAACACCTGAATTGGGGCCTTCTAGAAAGACAGAATTTGAGTAAAAGTGAGAGAAAAGCAATTCATGAACTTAAAAACAATTGTGACATCGTTATCAAACCAGCTGACAAGGGTAATGCAGTCGTCATCATGAGTAAAACAGATTATCTTTGGGAAGGAAAAAGGCAACTTTCTGTGACAGAGCACTATTGCTCTCTCACAGAACCAATTTATCCAAAAACCATACTGGAAGTACGAGAAATTTTAAATGAGATGTATGAGAAAAAGATAATTAGTGGGAAACAGAGAGATTACTTGTCTGGTTCTGGTACACCGAGACCAAGAAGATTTTATTTGTTACCAAAAATACACAAAGAACCAGAAAAGTGGAGTACACCACATAAAATACCTCCTGGGAGGCCTATCGTGTCGGATTGCGACAGTGAGACTTATTTTACAGCAGAATATATTGAGTATTTCCTTAGTCCCATTTCGCAACGTCATGGTAGTTACCTAAAAGACACCTATGATTTTATCTCTAAAACAAAAAATCTTATTCTCCCATCTAATTCATTTCTCTTCACCATGGACATCGACAGTTTGTACACCAATATAGAGACCGGAGTCGGTATGGCTGCCGTGAGAGATTGCATGAACAAATATCCTGACGTGAAAAGACCAGATGATTTTATTTTAAAACTACTAGAAATTAATTTGACTAAAAACGATTTTGAATTTGGCTCTAAATTTTATTTACAAACTAAGGGGACGGCCATGGGCAAGAAGTTCGCCCCTTCTTACGCCAATATCTATATGGCCCATTGGGAACAAACTGCGGTGTCCTCTTTTCATCTCCAGCCCTTCTCGTATTTTAGATTTTTGGATGACATCTGGGGCATCTGGACATACGGTAAGGAGGAGTTTATTGAATTTGCTGATCATCTGAACCGTCATCAAAAATCCATCAGGATAAAATACGAAATTGATGAAAATTCAGTTAACTTTCTTGATGTCATCACCTACAAAGGACCCAAATTTGAAATGACCAATCAGTTGGACTACAAAGTGTATTTTAAGCCCACAGACACTCACTCATTATTACACAGAGCCAGTTACCACCCTAAGCATACTTTTAAAGGAATTCTTAAATCACAGCTTCTTCGCTTTCATAGAATATGCTCACAAACATCTGAGTTTAAGATTGCTGTAGGAATCCTCTTTAAAGCTTTGAAGAAGCGAGGGTACTCGAGAAGCTATTTGAGGAGTGTGCTTAGGGCCTTCACTAACTTTGTGACTAATCCAACCAAGGAAACACAGATTAGAAACAAAATCATACCATTAGTTTCCTTCTATTCACAACAAAGTACTCAATTAAATAGAGCAACCAAGGAAAATTTCACCAAATTCATGGAACCAACTAAATTTCTGACCAAACATAGACCGATAGCGGCTTACAAACGAAACAAGAACTTATTGGATACCTTGGTTTCTAGTAAAATCACAACATCCTGTAAAGTGAGTAAATCTGGGGTTTATAAGCACTTTGTGGGCAAAAGAATGGTCCAGAATAAAACCAACAAACAACTCTTCCAAGTGCAGAGAAACATGTCAGCACATGTCTCAAACTGTGTCTATCTCATATCTTGTTCCAAATGCCACAAACAATATGTGGGGCAGACAAAGAACCAATTGTTACTTAGAATCTATCAGCATTCGTATAACATTCGTAATAAAATTGAAAAGAGACGATATGTAGTTAGACACTTTTTAATACATGGCCTAGATGCCCTCAGAGTTTCAGGATTGGAGTCGAACCCCTTTTGGACGCTCTCGGAGAGGCTCAGGGCGGAGAGGGTCTGGATTAAAAAATTGGACTCTCTCTACCCCAGAGGCCTCAACGAAGCGTAACCTTACTGTCCATCTTTCTATTTTAATCATTTTTATGGTTATTTTTCTTCTAAGTCTGGTTTTTCCTTTTTTTTCTTTTGGTCAGTGTGTTGGAGACCTTAGAGTCTGTGTCTCTTATCTTTAAAATCACACAATAATGATAAGAATTCTTATGGAGTTCAGGTGTGTCTGCTGGCATGACCCAGCAGGCCCCAAGTAACACCCTGATTATTAATCGTGTACCCATTCTCCTCCTAAATCTTAAGTCCCAAAATGTTATGCATGTAACCCATCACACCTGACACCTAAAGACACCCTATTTTATGGTGTACACCCCCATACACCTAACACCTAAAGCCACTGGAATTGACGAAACTTATCATCCCAAATCTTACACCTAGATTTAGTGGACCTAATGGATTCACCCACCCCAAACCTGACACCTAGAGTTGGTAGACCTAATGAATTCACCCACCTCAAACCTGACACCTAGAGTTTATAGACCTAATGAATTCACCCACCTCAAACCTTACACCTAGAGATGGTAGACCTAATGAATTCACCCACCTCAAACCTTACACCTAGAGATGGTAGACCTTGGGCGAATACCCCTGGCAGGAGAACACCTGATTGGGGTGCACCTGGTTGGCGTGCACCTTGATTTTGCAGCCCTTGGGTGGTGGGCCCTCGGCGCCCCAGCCCTGACACGGTGAACCCTTGGTGTTGTGGCCCTGTTTTGCTAATTACATTGATTTTGTACATTTAATTAACTCAAGAAAAAGTAATCTGTTTAGTAACAACAATTTCAGTCTTTAAAATATAATACAGGGGTCAAAAGGTCATGGGGTAGATAGAGATGCACAATATAACGTTTTACCACTTGATGGACATGTGGGGACTTGTGAGAGTTAATAGAATATATTACTTAATCATGATTGCTTAAATTGCACTAATAAATATATTACTGATTTTTTATCATGATGGTTTTAAATACATAAATATACATATACACAATATTAAAACAACATCAGACCAATAAATATACACCTGTTTGGAGGAGATACAGGACACAGACTCTATGAGACAACATTTAGAACAATGGGAACAAATAAAACATGTGGAGGTGCTGTTGGAGGGGGTTCCTTTTTTGGAGTTGGGACTGAAGCGGGCCTTTGAAATGTGTGCCAGTGCCTAACCGAGATCAGACCTGTTCTGATTTCTGGATTCTTAGATACCTAACCCTAACCCTAACCCTAACCCTAACCCTAACCCTAACCTAACCCTAACCCTAACCTAACCCTAACCCTAACCCTAACCCTAACCCTAACCCTAACCCTAACCCTAACCCTAACCTAACCTAACCTTATATTTAATTTTCTTTTTCTAATATCCACATGATTAATAAAATTAACCAAAAACTGTGACTCTTTATTTTTCAGAAGTAACATCTGACTGACGCCTAAAACTTAGCCCTGAGTGACCATGTGAATTCTAGACCCCTGACGGTTTTTACCCTAATGGGTACAATTATCTAACCTTGACCCCAAACATGGCCCTAAACCTAAGGTCACTAACCCTGAGGAAAATTCCCCTTTTATACCTGACACCTAAAAAGCTTTTACCCCTAGACTAAAATACCCCTAATTAATTAATTTGTTAATCTAAAAACTCGACCTACACATGGGCCTAAACCTAAGGTCACTAACCCTGAGTAAAATTCCCCTCTGACGCCTAAAACTTAGCCCTGAGTGACCATGTGAATTCTAGACACCTGACGGTTTTTACCCTAATGGGTACAATTATCTAACCTTGACCCCAAACATGGCCCTAAACCTAAGGTCACTAACCCTGAGGAAAATTCCCCTCTTATACTTTACACCTAAAACGCTTTAACCCCTAGACTAAAATACCCCTAATTAATTAATCCGTTAATTTAAAAATAAAAGAGGAAACATCCAAAATACACAGACAAAAAATTAAAAATAAAAGAGGAAACATCCAAAAGACACAGACAAAGGAGGATGAGGTTTGGTGGGCGCTGAGATGAGGGGCCGAATTCAAGCAGGCACTGAAGCGGGCAGCGGAAATGTAGGCCAGTGCACAACCAAGGTCAGACTAGTCTGACCTTTGGAGATTTTTAATTCCTAACCCTAACCCTAACCCTAACCCTAACACCTAAAGCCCCTGGAATTGACGAAACTTATCATCCCAAATCTTACACCTAGATTTAGTGGACCTAATGGATTCACCCACCCCAAACCTGACACCTAGAGTTGGTAGACCTAATGAATTCACCCACCTCAAACCGGACACCTAGAGTTGGTAGACCTAATGAATTCACCCACCTCAAACCTTACACCTAGAGATGGTAGACCTAATGAATTCACCCACCTCAAACCTTACACCTAGAGATGGTAGACCTTGGGCGAATACCCCTGGCAGGAGAACACCTGATTGGGGTGCACCTGGTTGGCGTGCACCTTGATTTTGCAGCCCTTGGGTGGTGGGCCCTCGGCGTCCCAGCCCTGACACGGTGAACCCTTGGTGTTGTGGCCCTGTTTTGCTAATTACATTGATTTTGTACATTTAATTAACTCAAGAAAAAGTATTCTGTTTAGTAACAACAATTTCAGTCTTTAAAATATAATACAGGGGTCAAAAGGTCATGGGGTAGATAGAGATGCACAATATAACGTTTTACCACTTGATGGACATGTGGGGACTTGTGAGAGTTAATAGAATATATTACTTAATCATGATTGCTTAAATTGCACTAATAAATATATTACTGATTTTTTATCATGATGGTTTTAAAATACATAAATATACATATACACAATATTAAAACAACATCAGACCAATAAATATACACCTGTTTGGAGGAGATACAGGACACAGACTCTATGAGACAACATTTAGAACAATGGGAACAAATAAAACATGTGGAGGTGCTGTTGGAGGGGGTTCTTTTTTGGAGTTGGGACTGAAGCGGGCCTTTGAAATGTGTGCCAGTGCCTAACCGAGATCAGACCTGTTCTGATTTCTGGATTCTTAGATACCTAACCCTAACCCTAACCCTGTTTTGCTAATTACATTGATTTTGTACATTTAATTAACTCAAGAAAAAGTATTCTGTTTAGTAACAACAATTTCAGTCTTTAAAATATAATACAGGGGTCAAAAGGTCATGGGGTAGATAGAGATGCACAATATAACGTTTTACCACTTGATGGACATGTGGGGACTTGTGAGAGTTAATAGAATATATTACTTAATCATGATTGCTTAAATTGCACTAATAAATATATTACTGATTTTTTATCATGATGGTTTTAAATACATAAATATACATATACACAATATTAAAACAACATCAGACCAATAAATATACACCTGTTTGGAGGAGATACAGGACACAGACTCTATGAGACAACATTTAGAACAATGGGAACAAATAAAACATGTGGAGGTGCTGTTGGAGGGGGTTCTTTTTTGGAGTTGGGACTGAAGCGGGCCTTTGAAATGTGTGCCAGTGCCTAACCGAGATCAGACCTGTTCTGATTTCTGGATTCTTAGATACCTAACCTCAGAGATATTTTCAAGAACAAACTAACATTAAATCAAATTACACTCCAGCTTCACCCAGGTTGAGGACGGCCATGAAACTTATGTATGATTTGATAAGGCTGGTCCATCACCTAGAGAAGGTCACAACCAAAGTAACTAACAACAGTCCAGTGACCTTCAAAAGACTGACTAAATTGTTGACCAATTCCATTAAACCAGCAATGCCTAACGACACGGTGAAAAAGTTGTTAGAGGACAATGCACAAAAATGGTCAACAAATGCTCAGGTCATTTTGGAGGAACACTACGAGAAACTGATTGATAGTACGCTGGTGGAACTAAAAGAGCGTACAGACCAAGCCCATTGGTTCCAAGCCTTTCAGACGGCCACCAATTGGGCCACAAAGAACTTTGGGAGGAGAATTAACTCTGAAGTTTTTGAGAGAGCCGAGGCTCTATTCACGGCAGAGACTTGTAACGAGTACGATAGAAAACAACAGGAGAAAGATCAGAGACAAGCTACCAAAATAGAACCTCCCAAAGCTCTCTTGGTCGAACCAGACATGCACACACACGCACCTTTGGTTGTCAGACCCAAAAAAGATACTTCTCACATACATGTAGAGGTACAGACATCACCTAGAAGGTGGGAGGATGTAAGAACTCCATCCAGTCCCCCACCTAATAGGTCTGACTGGTCGTTTGATCAGGAGTTTCCCCCTCTGGTGCCCAAACCGGGCATACAGCCAACCCCAGCCTTACCTCAAAGATCTCCACTGCAACGTGCAAGACGCAGGATTCTTGCAGAGGAGATTGATGTGGATCAGGAACCTCAAGATCTGGCCACAGACATGGCCACAGAGGTTACTGATACACAAGAGGTTACGAAAAGGACATTTACGGAGGATTTTAATGAGGAACAGCTGAAACGTTATAAGGAGATTACTGACATTTTGGTTCAGGAAGGAATTTTGAAAAGAGACGAAAAAATTGTCGTTTCAGAAGAACCAAAACGTACACATACTGAGGCTGGTCCGAGCACATCTAACGTTGTTCCCAGCACATCTAAGGTTGAAGAGACTAAAAAGTCACTCCCTTCTTCTTCTTCTTCTTCTAGAATTCAGAGCCTTCCTCTTTTTTCTTCTGATGATTCTCTGGACTATCAAATTTCTGAGTATTCTGTTAGCTCTTTAGCACGTATCACACCCACAAAGGTGGTGGAAAAGGAAGAGGGACAGAAGATTGTTATGCGACCCATAGAAGAGGAACGCACAACCCAATCACTGCAGATAGAACAAACACCTCAGAAGCAAATCACAATAATAGCTCCACCGACACCAAAATCGGTCGGCAGACCATACCGTCACATAAACACAGACCGTAAACAAATTGACTGGAGCTTGAACCTAAAGAAAAGGTATGTGATAATCGGGGATTCTAACGTTTCCAGGATCCCGGCCTTCAACATCTCTGATCTTCAAATAGACAGCTTCCCGGGCGCGAAGTTCCAACACGCGGGCAATCTCATAGAAAAAGCCACAATCGCGATGGAACCGGAAGTGTTGTTGTTGTCGTTTGGATTAAATAACCGATCTCAGAGATGTTTTACTTCAACGAACAAAGAGATACAGAGGGCTTACAGAGTAGCCAGAACCCGATTACCGCATACCGAGATCGTAGTTCCGATGATCAATTATTGTGACTTGCTTCCGATTGATGAACAAAGATACCTTGAGGACATAAACAAGTACATCAAGGACAGTCTCAACTTTCTCCAATTGTTGCCCGTTGCCCAGTTTCAGGTCGAAAGCGATAACTTGCACTGGACAGCTGCAACGGGCAGATACATGTTAGAACATTGGGTTCGGTCGCTAAACTTGCCGACGCCGTCAACCCAATAGGTAGTCAAGAAAAACTTATCGTAAATTTGTCCCCGCTCGTCTTGACAACTGGACAGCGGGCGATCTTGAAGAAAGGCCTTTCCTTTGTTATGGTCCCCGATAACGTCAAAACACAAAAATTAGAATTATTGCAGAGCCTACAGGCCTATCATAGGCGTATTAAATTAGACGCCTTTTTTGAAGGCAAAAAAAGTGAGAAAAAAAGAACTCCTTTTACTCATAATTCTGATTGGACACCTGCCTTGTCTAGTTTGCCACCCCAGGTGGTTTCTCTAATTAGAGCAGATCGGTATGCGTATCAACACCTGAATTGGGGCCTTCTAGAAAGACAGAATTTGAGTAAAAGTGAGAGAAAAGCAATTCATGAACTTAAAAACAATTGTGACATCGTTATCAAACCAGCTGACAAGGGTAATGCAGTCGTCATCATGAGTAAAACAGATTATCTTTGGGAAGGAAAAAGGCAACTTTCTGTGACAGAGCACTATTGCTCTCTCACAGAACCAATTTATCCAAAAACCATACTGGAAGTACGAGAAATTTTAAATGAGATGTATGAGAAAAAGATAATTAGTGGGAAACAGAGAGATTACTTGTCTGGTTCTGGTACACCGAGACCAAGAAGATTTTATTTGTTACCAAAAATACACAAAGAACCAGAAAAGTGGAGTACACCACATAAAATACCTCCTGGGAGGCCTATCGTGTCGGATTGCGACAGTGAGACTTATTTTACAGCAGAATATATTGAGTATTTCCTTAGTCCCATTTCGCAACGTCATGGTAGTTACCTAAAAGACACCTATGATTTTATCTCTAAAACAAAAAATCTTATTCTCCCATCTAATTCATTTCTCTTCACCATGGACATCGACAGTTTGTACACCAATATAGAGACCGGAGTCGGTATGGCTGCCGTGAGAGATTGCATGAACAAATATCCTGACGTGAAAAGACCCGATGATTTTATTTTAAAACTACTAGAAATTAATTTGACTAAAAACGATTTTGAATTTGGCTCTAAATTTTATTTACAAACTAAGGGGACGGCCATGGGCAAGAAGTTCGCCCCTTCTTACGCCAATATCTATATGGCCCATTGGGAACAAACTGCGGTGTCCTCTTTTCATCTCCAGCCCTTCTCGTATTTTAGATTTTTGGATGACATCTGGGGCATCTGGACATACGGTAAGGAGGAGTTTATTGAATTTGCTGATCATCTGAACCGTCATCAAAAATCCATCAGGATAAAATACGAAATTGATGAAAATTCAGTTAATTTTCTTGATGTCATCACCTACAAAGGACCCAAATTTGAAATGACCAATCAGTTGGACTACAAAGTGTATTTTAAGCCCACAGACACTCACTCATTATTACACAGAGCCAGTTACCACCCTAAGCATACTTTTAAAGGAATTCTTAAATCACAGCTTCTTCGCTTTCATAGAATATGCTCACAAACATCTGAGTTTAAGATTGCTGTAGGAATCCTCTTTAAAGCTTTGAAGAAGCGAGGGTACTCGAGAAGCTATTTGAGGAGTGTGCTTAGGGCCTTCACTAACTTTGTGACTAATCCAACCAAGGAAACACAGATTAGAAACAAAATCATACCATTAGTTTCCTTCTATTCACAACAAAGTACTCAATTAAATAGAGCAACCAAGGAAAATTTCACCAAATTCATGGAACCAACTAAATTTCTGACCAAACATAGACCGATAGCGGCTTACAAACGAAACAAGAACTTATTGGATACCTTGGTTTCTAGTAAAATCACAACATCCTGTAAAGTGAGTAAATCTGGGGTTTATAAGCACTTTGTGGGCAAAAGAATGGTCCAGAATAAAACCAACAAACAACTCTTCCAAGTGCAGAGAAACATGTCAGCACATGTCTCAAACTGTGTCTATCTCATATCTTGTTCCAAATGCCACAAACAATATGTGGGGCAGACAAAGAACCAATTGTTACTTAGAATCTATCAGCATTCGTATAACATTCGTAATAAAATTGAAAAGAGACGATATGTAGTTAGACATTTTTTAATACATGGCCTAGATGCCCTCAGAGTTTCAGGATTGGAGTCGAACCCCTTTTGGACGCTCTCGGAGAGGCTCAGGGCGGAGAGGGTCTGGATTAAAAAATTGGACTCTCTCTACCCCAGAGGCCTCAACGAAGCGTAACCTTACTGTCCATCTTTCTATTTTAATCATTTTTATGGTTATTTTTCTTCTAAGTCTGGTTTTTCCTTTTTTTTCTTTTGGTCAGTGTGTTGGAGACCTTAGGGTCTGTGTCTCTTATCTTTAAAATCACACAATAATGATAAGAATTCTTATGGAGTTCAGGTGTGTCTGCTGGCATGACCCAGCAGGCCCCAAGTAACACCCTGATTATTAATCGTGTACCCATTCTCCTCCTAAACCTCAAGTCCCAAAATTTTATGCATGTAACCCGTCACACCTGACACCTAAAGACACCCTATTTTATGGTGTACACCCCCATACACCTAACACCTAAAGCCACTGGAATTGACGAAACTTATCATCCCAAATCTTACACCTAGATTTAGTGGACCTAATGGATTCACCCACCCCAAACCTGACACCTAGAGTTGGTAGACCTAATGAATTCACCCACCTCAAACCTGACACCTAGAGTTGGTAGACCTAATGAATTCACCCACCTCAAACCTGACACCTAGAGTTGGTAGACCTAATGAATTCACCCACCTCAAACCTTACACCTAGAGATGGTAGACCTAATGAATTCACCCACCTCAAACCTTACACCTAGAGATGGTAGACCTTGGGCGAATACCCCTGGCAGGAGAACACCTGATTGGGGTGCACCTGGTTGGCGTGCACCTTGATTTTGCAGCCCTTGGGTGGTGGGCCCTCGGCGTCCCAGCCCTGACACGGTGAACCCTTGGTGTTGTGGCCCTGTTTTGCTAATTACATTGATTTTGTACATTTAATTAACTCAAGAAAAAGTATTCTGTTTAGTAACAACAATTTCAGTCTTTAAAATATAATACAGGGGTCAAAAGGTCATGGGGTAGATAGAGATGCACAATATAACGTTTTACCACTTGATGGACATGTGGGGACTTGTGAGAGTTAATAGAATATATTACTTAATCATGATTGCTTAAATTGCACTAATAAATATATTACTGATTTTTTATCATGATGGTTTTAAATACATAAATATACATATACACAATATTAAAACAACATCAGACCAATAAATATACACCTGTTTGGAGGAGATACAGGACACAGACTCTATGAGACAACATTTAGAACAATGGGAACAAATAAAACATGTGGAGGTGCTGTTGGAGGGGGTTCCTTTTTTGGAATTGGGACTGAAGCGGGCCTTTGAAATGTGTGCCAGTGCCTAACCGAGATCAGACCTGTTCTGATTTCTGGATTCTTAGATACCTAACTCAAGCCAGAGCCACGTCTTGGCACTTCAGGACCACTTTGAGAAGGATTTCTTAACATCAGCAATCTTCTACAGTATTTAACTCCACATTCATACTGACTATTATAATTTAATACACAGAAGACATTGAATAACACCACATTGAAACATCAGTGAATTGAAATACTCTTAAATATGCCTTAAACTTAAATACTCATTCACTTTTTGTCTGTTTTAAGGCATATTTGTTATAAGATCATGATTTCACGATGGATTTTCAACTATTTATATTTATTTATAATGGACAGACAAGGATTGATTGATTTGCATATGCTGTGACGCAGCAAGAAATTCTAGGACACTTTTTAGTGTTTTCCAAAAGGGAAACTTTGTTGGTTCGACGCCAAATGCACTTCAAAAAATTCTTATATTTGTTATCTTACAATATTTGGAAGTCTGGAGTGTTTTGATGAAGGAGCTCGCGAGTTATTTACAAACAAACATTACTTTGGCGTCAAAAACACGATAAACAAAATCCTACAGGGTTAGGAAAGGATGGGGGGACAGATAAAAGTCTTTGAGAAACAATGGGAGGATTGTTTGACCCAAAGCTGATCATTTTCATGTTTTATTTGCGAGTTTTCTTCACTAAATTGACTGTATATGTGCTCTGAATGAGGATGACGTCAGAAGCCGCCGCCCTCTGTGACAGCGTAACAGAGAGGCGGACACAGACAGTCATTTGCTCACTTGCACTCGAGATAGCAGTTACTCTAGCTTACATCTGATACATTCTAGCCTGACGACGTTACAGCAATAGCCTGAAGAAGAAGTTGTATACTTCGAAACGTCGCGATTTGCAATTAACGTCGTTATTTCGAAGAATCCATTCACTTTGTAACAAAGAAACACTGTAATGGCGAGAGTAGGAGAGAGATACAGACAAACACCGAGGCTGCGCGTGAGATTCGCGTCTTTTCCATCTGACGAAGAACCGCGTTACACCTCAAGAAACCCAACAGCACGTCTACGTGCTACTAGCCCACGTCGGGAGGGATGGAGGGAGAGAGGGGAATCCTTTTTCCGCGACGAGAATAACCGTCCACGTCTCTCGTACGACGCTAATCATAAACAAACAGCCCGTGTACGGGCTCACCGACATGACCGCTGGAATAATGACGATTATCAAATTGATTATCGTTATTATGATCCAAATAATTACACCACTCAGAAAAACAAATGGTCTTATGAAAATGACACAATTCCACGAGGCAGAGAAACTCGTAGGACAAACTCAAGGGGGGAAATAAGGGAAAACAGATATTTTCCAAACAAACAGATCGATTATTTTCCTGACAACCGAGAGTTTGTAAATTCTAAATACAAAAGACAACAAACATACAGAGAGGCTTTAGACGATAGAAAAATCAGATCTTTGCCCAGACAAAATTCACACGCACCACTCTCTTATGACCATTTTGAAGATGATTTTCCAAAAAGAAAACCCAAGAGAAAAAACAAGAAGAGGGTGCGCAGTCGATTCATGATGGAAGAGAGAGGAGGAGAATTCTATGGGGAGGATGAAATCGAATGTGACTCGTATGTTCAAGAAGAAGAAGATGAGAGACGCAATTTACAATCTGCCCGTCCCCATACATATAGTCAAAGAGACACACATATCGAATCCTCCCACTCCTCTTCCAACAGGGGACATAACACAATCTCGGATGCTTACCAAGCTGGCAGAGACATCAGAACCGAACAACCACCCGAGAGAGTGGAAAGACAAAGGGATAGAGTTTACCGTCCGTTCCCCAAGAAAAGACAGAAAGATAGGGGGGGACCTCAGAGATATTTTCAAGAACAAACTAACATTAAATCAAATTACACTCCAGCTTCACCCAGGTTGAGGACGGCCATGAAACTTATGTATGATTTGATAAGGCTGGTCCATCACCTAGAGAAGGTCACAACCAAAGTAACTAACAACAGTCCAGTGACCTTCAAAAGACTGACTAAATTGTTGACCAATTCCATTAAACCAGCAATGCCTAACGACACGGTGAAAAAGTTGTTAGAGGACAATGCACAAAAATGGTCAACAAATGCTCAGGTCATTTTGGAGGAACACTACGAGAAACTGATTGATAGTACGCTGGTGGAACTAAAAGAGCGTACAGACCAAGCCCATTGGTTCCAAGCCTTTCAGACGGCCACCAATTGGGCCACAAAGAACTTTGGGAGGAGAATTAACTCTGAAGTTTTTGAGAGAGCCGAGGCTCTATTCACGGCAGAGACTTGTAACGAGTACGATAGAAAACAACAGGAGAAAGATCAGAGACAAGCTACCAAAATAGAACCTCCCAAAGCTCTCTTGGTCGAACCAGACATGCACACACACGCACCTTTGGTTGTCAGACCCAAAAAAGATACTTCTCACATACATGTAGAGGTACAGACATCACCTAGAAGGTGGGAGGATGTAAGAACTCCATCCAGTCCCCCACCTAATAGGTCTGACTGGTCGTTTGATCAGGAGTTTCCCCCTCTGGTGCCCAAACCGGGCATACAGCCAACCCCAGCCTTACCTCAAAGATCTCCACTGCAACGTGCAAGACGCAGGATTCTTGCAGAGGAGATTGATGTGGATCAGGAACCTCAAGATCTGGCCACAGACATGGCCACAGAGGTTACTGATACACAAGAGGTTACGAAAAGGACATTTACGGAGGATTTTAATGAGGAACAGCTGAAACGTTATAAGGAGATTACTGACATTTTGGTTCAGGAAGGAATTTTGAAAAGAGACGAAAAAATTGTCGTTTCAGAAGAACCAAAACGTACACATACTGAGGCTGGTCCGAGCACATCTAACGTTGTTCCCAGCACATCTAAGGTTGAAGAGACTAAAAAGTCACTCCCTTCTTCTTCTTCTTCTAGAATTCAGAGCCTTCCTCTTTTTTCTTCTGATGATTCTCTGGACTATCAAATTTCTGAGTATTCTGTTAGCTCTTTAGCACGTATCACACCCACAAAGGTGGTGGAAAAGGAAGAGGGACAGAAGATTGTTATGCGACCCATAGAAGAGGAACGCACAACCCAATCACTGCAGATAGAACAAACACCTCAGAAGCAAATCACAATAATAGCTCCACCGACACCAAAATCGGTCGGCAGACCATACCGTCACATAAACACAGACCGTAAACAAATTGACTGGAGCTTGAACCTAAAGAAAAGGTATGTGATAATCGGGGATTCTAACGTTTCCAGGATCCCGGCCTTCAACATCTCTGATCTTCAAATAGACAGCTTCCCGGGCGCGAAGTTCCAACACGCGGGCAATCTCATAGAAAAAGCCACAATCGCGATGGAACCGGAAGTGTTGTTGTTGTCGTTTGGATTAAATAACCGATCTCAGAGATGTTTTACTTCAACGAACAAAGAGATACAGAGGGCTTACAGAGTAGCCAGAACCCGATTACCGCATACCGAGATCGTAGTTCCGATGATCAATTATTGTGACTTGCTTCCGATTGATGAACAAAGATACCTTGAGGACATAAACAAGTACATCAAGGACAGTCTCAACTTTCTCCAATTGTTGCCCGTTGCCCAGTTTCAGGTCGAAAGCGATAACTTGCACTGGACAGCTGCAACGGGCAGATACATGTTAGAACATTGGGTTCGGTCGCTAAACTTGCCGACGCCGTCAACCCAATAGGTAGTCAAGAAAAACTTATCGTAAATTTGTCCCCGCTCGTCTTGACAACTGGACAGCGGGCGATCTTGAAGAAAGGCCTTTCCTTTGTTATGGTCCCCGATAACGTCAAAACACAAAAATTAGAATTATTGCAGAGCCTACAGGCCTATCATAGGCGTATTAAATTAGACGCCTTTTTTGAAGGCAAAAAAAGTGAGAAAAAAAGAACTCCTTTTACTCATAATTCTGATTGGACACCTGCCTTGTCTAGTTTGCCACCCCAGGTGGTTTCTCTAATTAGAGCAGATCGGTATGCGTATCAACACCTGAATTGGGGCCTTCTAGAAAGACAGAATTTGAGTAAAAGTGAGAGAAAAGCAATTCATGAACTTAAAAACAATTGTGACATCGTTATCAAACCAGCTGACAAGGGTAATGCAGTCGTCATCATGAGTAAAACAGATTATCTTTGGGAAGGAAAAAGGCAACTTTCTGTGACAGAGCACTATTGCTCTCTCACAGAACCAATTTATCCAAAAACCATACTGGAAGTACGAGAAATTTTAAATGAGATGTATGAGAAAAAGATAATTAGTGGGAAACAGAGAGATTACTTGTCTGGTTCTGGTACACCGAGACCAAGAAGATTTTATTTGTTACCAAAAATACACAAAGAACCAGAAAAGTGGAGTACACCACATAAAATACCTCCTGGGAGGCCTATCGTGTCGGATTGCGACAGTGAGACTTATTTTACAGCAGAATATATTGAGTATTTCCTTAGTCCCATTTCGCAACGTCATGGTAGTTACCTAAAAGACACCTATGATTTTATCTCTAAAACAAAAAATCTTATTCTCCCATCTAATTCATTTCTCTTCACCATGGACATCGACAGTTTGTACACCAATATAGAGACCGGAGTCGGTATGGCTGCCGTGAGAGATTGCATGAACAAATATCCTGACGTGAAAAGACCCGATGATTTTATTTTAAAACTACTAGAAATTAATTTGACTAAAAACGATTTTGAATTTGGCTCTAAATTTTATTTACAAACTAAGGGGACGGCCATGGGCAAGAAGTTCGCCCCTTCTTACGCCAATATCTATATGGCCCATTGGGAACAAACTGCGGTGTCCTCTTTTCATCTCCAGCCCTTCTCGTATTTTAGATTTTTGGATGACATCTGGGGCATCTGGACATACGGTAAGGAGGAGTTTATTGAATTTGCTGATCATCTGAACCGTCATCAAAAATCCATCAGGATAAAATACGAAATTGATGAAAATTCAGTTAATTTTCTTGATGTCATCACCTACAAAGGACCCAAATTTGAAATGACCAATCAGTTGGACTACAAAGTGTATTTTAAGCCCACAGACACTCACTCATTATTACACAGAGCCAGTTACCACCCTAAGCATACTTTTAAAGGAATTCTTAAATCACAGCTTCTTCGCTTTCATAGAATATGCTCACAAACATCTGAGTTTAAGATTGCTGTAGGAATCCTCTTTAAAGCTTTGAAGAAGCGAGGGTACTCGAGAAGCTATTTGAGGAGTGTGCTTAGGGCCTTCACTAACTTTGTGACTAATCCAACCAAGGAAACACAGATTAGAAACAAAATCATACCATTAGTTTCCTTCTATTCACAACAAAGTACTCAATTAAATAGAGCAACCAAGGAAAATTTCACCAAATTCATGGAACCAACTAAATTTCTGACCAAACATAGACCGATAGCGGCTTACAAACGAAACAAGAACTTATTGGATACCTTGGTTTCTAGTAAAATCACAACATCCTGTAAAGTGAGTAAATCTGGGGTTTATAAGCACTTTGTGGGCAAAAGAATGGTCCAGAATAAAACCAACAAACAACTCTTCCAAGTGCAGAGAAACATGTCAGCACATGTCTCAAACTGTGTCTATCTCATATCTTGTTCCAAATGCCACAAACAATATGTGGGGCAGACAAAGAACCAATTGTTACTTAGAATCTATCAGCATTCGTATAACATTCGTAATAAAATTGAAAAGAGACGATATGTAGTTAGACATTTTTTAATACATGGCCTAGATGCCCTCAGAGTTTCAGGATTGGAGTCGAACCCCTTTTGGACGCTCTCGGAGAGGCTCAGGGCGGAGAGGGTCTGGATTAAAAAATTGGACTCTCTCTACCCCAGAGGCCTCAACGAAGCGTAACCTTACTGTCCATCTTTCTATTTTAATCATTTTTATGGTTATTTTTCTTCTAAGTCTGGTTTTTCCTTTTTTTTCTTTTGGTCAGTGTGTTGGAGACCTTAGGGTCTGTGTCTCTTATCTTTAAAATCACACAATAATGATAAGAATTCTTATGGAGTTCAGGTGTGTCTGCTGGCATGACCCAGCAGGCCCCAAGTAACACCCTGATTATTAATCGTGTACCCATTCTCCTCCTAAACCTCAAGTCCCAAAATTTTATGCATGTAACCCGTCACACCTGACACCTAAAGACACCCTATTTTATGGTGTACACCCCCATACACCTAACACCTAAAGCCACTGGAATTGACGAAACTTATCATCCCAAATCTTACACCTAGATTTAGTGGACCTAATGGATTCACCCACCCCAAACCTGACACCTAGAGTTGGTAGACCTAATGAATTCACCCACCTCAAACCTGACACCTAGAGTTGGTAGACCTAATGAATTCACCCACCTCAAACCTGACACCTAGAGTTGGTAGACCTAATGAATTCACCCACCTCAAACCTTACACCTAGAGATGGTAGACCTAATGAATTCACCCACCTCAAACCTTACACCTAGAGATGGTAGACCTTGGGCGAATACCCCTGGCAGGAGAACACCTGATTGGGGTGCACCTGGTTGGCGTGCACCTTGATTTTGCAGCCCTTGGGTGGTGGGCCCTCGGCGTCCCAGCCCTGACACGGTGAACCCTTGGTGTTGTGGCCCTGTTTTGCTAATTACATTGATTTTGTACATTTAATTAACTCAAGAAAAAGTATTCTGTTTAGTAACAACAATTTCAGTCTTTAAAATATAATACAGGGGTCAAAAGGTCATGGGGTAGATAGAGATGCACAATATAACGTTTTACCACTTGATGGACATGTGGGGACTTGTGAGAGTTAATAGAATATATTACTTAATCATGATTGCTTAAATTGCACTAATAAATATATTACTGATTTTTTATCATGATGGTTTTAAATACATAAATATACATATACACAATATTAAAACAACATCAGACCAATAAATATACACCTGTTTGGAGGAGATACAGGACACAGACTCTATGAGACAACATTTAGAACAATGGGAACAAATAAAACATGTGGAGGTGCTGTTGGAGGGGGTTCCTTTTTTGGAATTGGGACTGAAGCGGGCCTTTGAAATGTGTGCCAGTGCCTAACCGAGATCAGACCTGTTCTGATTTCTGGATTCTTAGATACCTAACCCTAACCCTAACCCTAAGCCATTTTAATAGCTCTAATGTACATGAAACTACTTGACGGTGTTTCCTGAGCACTGTACTGTAGGTATTATGCAATAAAATAATCTTATTAATAAAATATGACTTATTAATGCAATCCAACATCAGAAAGTGACACCTGTAACGTATTTGACGGGGCCTGTGCAGGCTTACCGTGGACAGTTCACTTTTAGGCAAATTAAGCCATTTTAATAGCTAAAATGTACATGAAACTGTTGTACGGTGTTTATTGAGCACTGTACTGTAGATTTTATGCAATAAAATAATCTTATTAATAAAATATGACATATAAATGCATTGTCCACAGAAAGCCTGTGGAGGCCCCGTCAAATAAGCTACAGGTGGTCAAGTGACACCTGTAACTTATTTGACGGGGCCTGTACAGGCTTTCCGTGGACAGTTTATTTTTATGCAAATTAAGCCATTTTAATAGCTCCAATGTACATGAAACTACTTGACGGTGTTTCCTGTGCATTGTGCTGTAGGTATTATGCAATAAAATAATCTTATTAATAAAATATGACTTATTAATGCATTCCAACATCAGAAAGTGACACCTGTAACTTATTTGACGGGGCCTGTACAGGCTTTCCGTGGACAGTGCACTTTTATGCAAATTAAGCCATTTTAATAGCTAAAATGTACATGAAACTGTAACTTGACTGAAACTGAAACTTGAGCACTGTACTGTAGATTTTATGCAATAAAATAATCTTATTAATAAAATATGACCTATTGATGCATTGTCCACGGAAAGCCTGTGGAGGCCCCCGTCAAATAAGTTACAGGTGGTCAAGTGACACCTGTAACTTATTTGACGGGGCCTGTACAGGCTTTCCGTGGACAGTTAATTTTTATGCAAATTAAGCCATTTTAATAGCTCCAATGTACATGAAACTACTTGATGGTGTTTATTGAGCACTGTACTGTAGATTTCATGCAATAAAATAATCTTATTAATCAAATATGACCTATTAATGCATTGTCCACGGAAAGCCTGTGGAGGCCCCGTCAAATAAGTTACAGGTGGTCAAGTGACACCTGTAACTTATTTGACGGGGCCTCCACAGGCTTTCCGTGGACAGTGCACTTTTATGCAAATTAAGCCATTTTAATAGCTAAAATGTACATGAAACTGTTGTACGGTGTTTATTGAGCACTGTACTGTATCTTTCATGCAATAAAATAATCTTATTAATAAAATATGACCTATTAATGCATTGTCCACGGAAAGCCTGTGGAGGCCCCGTCAAATAAGTTACAGGTGGTCAAGTGACACCTGTAACTTATTTGACGGGGCCTGTACAGGCTTTCCGTGGATAGTGCACTTTTATGCAAATTAAGCCATTTTAATAGCTAAAATGTACATGAAACTGTTGTACGGTGTTTATGGAGCACTGTACTGTAGATTTCATGCAATAAAATAATCTTATTAATAAAATATGACCTATTAATGCATTGTCCACGGAAAGCCTGTGGAGGCCCCGTCAAATAAGTTACAGGTGGTCAAGTGACATCTGTAACTTATTTGACGGGGCCTGTACAGGCTTTCCGTGGACAGTTTATTTTTATGCAAGTTAAGCCATTTTAATAGCTCCAATGTACATGAAACTACTTGACGGTGTTTCCTGTGCACTGTGCTGTAGGTATTATGCAATAAAATAATCTTATTAATAAAATATGACTTATTAATGCATTCCAACATCAGAAAGTGACACCTGTAACTTATTTGACGGGGCCTGTACAGGCTTTCCGTGGACAGTGCACTTTTATGCAAATTAAGCCATTTTAATAGCTAAAATGTACATGAAACTGTAACTTGACTGAAACTGAAACTTGAGCACTGTACTGTAGATTTTATGCAATAAAATAATCTTATTAATAAAATATGACCTATTGATGCATTGTCCACGGAAAGCCTGTGGAGGCCCCCGTCAAATAAGTTACAGGTGGTCAAGTGACACCTGTAACTTATTTGACGGGGCCTGTACAGGCTTTCCGTGGACAGTTAATTTTTATGCAAATTAAGCCATTTTAATAGCTCCAATGTACATGAAACTACTTGATGGTGTTTATTGAGCACAGTACTGTAGATTTCATGCAATAAAATAATCTTTTAATAAAATATGACCTATTAATGCATTGTCCACGGAAAGCCTGTGGACGCCCCGTCAAATAAGTTACAGGTGGTCAAGTGACACCTGTAACTTATTTGACGGGGCCTGTACAGGCTTTCCGTGGACAGTTAATTTTTATGCAAATTAAGCCGTTTTAAAAGCTCCAATGTACATGAAACTACTTGACGGTGTTTATTGAGCACTGTACTGTAGATTTTATGCAATAAAATATTCTTATTAATAAAATATGACTTATTAATGCATTCCAACATCAGAAAGTGACACCTGTAACTTATTTGATGGGGCCTGTGAAGGCTTTCTGTGGACAGTGCACTTTTATGCAAATTAAGCCATTTTAATAGCTAAAATGTACATGAAACTGTTGTACGGTGTTTATTGAGCACTGCACTGTAGATTTTATGCAATAAAATATTCTTATTAATAAAATATGACTTATTAATGCATTCCAACATCAGAAAGTGACACCTGTAACTTATTTGATGGGGCCTGTACAGGCTTTCCGTGGACAGTTTATTTTTATGCAAAATAAGCTATTTTAATAGCTCTAATGTACATGAAACTACTTGACGGTGTTTCCTGAGCACTGTACTGTAGGTATTATGCAATAAAATAATCTTATTAATAAAATATGACTTATTAATGCATTGTCCACGGAAAGCCTGTGGAGGCCCCGTCAAATAAGTTACAGGTGGTCAAGTGACACCTGTAACTTATTTGACGGGGCCTCCACAGGCTTTCCGTGGACAGTGCACTTTTATGCAAATTAAGCCATTTTAATAGCTAAAATGTACATGACACTGTTGTACGGTGTTTATTGAGCACTGTACTGTATGTTTCATGCAATAAAATAATCTTATTAATCAAATATGACCTATTAATGCATTGTCCACGGAAAGCCTGTGGAGGCCCCGTCAAATAAGTTACAGGTGGTCAAGTGACACCTGTAACTTATTTGATGGGGCCTGTACAGGCTTTCCGTGGACAGTTAATTTTTATGCAAATTAAGCCATTTTAATAGCTCCAATGTACATGAAACTACTTGACGGTGTTTATTGAGCACTGTACTGTAGATTTCATGCAATAAAATAATCTTATTAATAAAATATGACATATTAATGCATTGTCCACGGAAAGTCTGTGGAGGCCCCGTCAAATAAGTTACAGGTGGTCAAGTGACACCTGTAACTTATTTGACGGGGCCTGTACAGGCTTTCCGTGGATAGTGCACTTTTAAGCAAATTAAGCCATTTTAATAGCTAAAATGTACATGAAACTGTTGTACGGTGTTTATGGAGCACTGTACTGTAGATTTCATGCAATAAAATAATCTTATTAATAAAATATGACATATTAATGCATTGTCCACGGAAAGCCTGTGGAGGCCCCGTCAAATAAGTTACAGGTGGTCAAGTGACATCTGTAACTTATTTGACGGGGCCTGTACAGGCTTTCCGTGGACAGTTTATTTTTATGCAAATTAAGCCATTTTAATAGCTCCAATGTACATGAAACTACTTGACGGTGTTTATTGAGCACTGTACTGTAGATTTTATGCAATAAAATAATCTTATTAATAAAATATGACCTATTAATGCATTGTCCACGGAAAGCCTGTGGAGGCCCCGTCAAATAAGCTAGAGGTGGTCAAGTGACACCTGTAACTTATTTGATGGGGCCTGTACAGGCTTTCCGTGGACAGTTAATTTTTATGCAAATTAAGCCATTTTAATAGCTCCAATGTACATGAAACTACTTGACGGTGTTTATTGAGCACTGTACTGTAGATTTCATGCAATAAAATAATCTTATTAATAAAATATGACCTATTAATGCATTGTCCACGGAAAGTCTGTGGAGGCCCCGTCAAATAAGTTACAGGTGGTCAAGTGACACCTGTAACTTATTTGACGGGGCCTGTACAGGCTTTCCGTGGATAGTGCACTTTTATGCAAATTAAGCCATTTTAATAGCTAAAATGTACATGAAACTGTTGTACGGTGTTTATGGAGCACTGTACTGTAGATTTCATGCAATAAAATAATCTTATTAATAAAATATGACATATTAATGCATTGTCCACGGAAAGCCTGTGGAGGCCCCGTCAAATAAGTTACAGGTGGTCAAGTGACATCTGTAACTTATTTGACGGGGCCTGTACAGGCTTTCCGTGGACAGTTTATTTTTATGCAAATTAAGCCATTTTAATAGCTCCAATGTACATGAAACTACTTGACGGTGTTTCCTGTGCACTGTGCTGTAGGTATTATGCAATAAAATAATCTTATTAATAAAATATGACTTATTAATGCATTCCAACATCAGAAAGTGACACCTGTAACTTATTTGACGGGGCCTGTACAGGCTTTCCGTGGACAGTGCACTTTTATGCAAATTAAGCCATTTTAATAGCTAAAATGTACATGAAACTGTAACTTGACTGAAACTGAAACTTGAGCACTGTACTGTAGATTTTATGCAATAAAATAATCTTATTAATAAAATATGACCTATTGATGCATTGTCCACGGAAAGCCTGTGGAGGCCCCCGTCAAATAAGTTACAGGTGGTCAAGTGACACCTGTAACTTATTTGACGGGGCCTGTACAGGCTTTCCGTGGACAGTTAATTTTTATGCAAATTAAGCCATTTTAATAGCTCCAATGTACATGAAACTACTTGATGGTGTTTATTGAGCACTGAACTGTAGATTTCATGCAATAAAATAATCTTATTAATAAAATATGACCTATTAATGCATTGTCCACGGAAAGCCTGTGGACGCCCCGTCAAATAAGTTACAGGTGGTCAAGTGACACCTGTAACTTATTTCACGGGGCCTGTACAGGCTTTCCGTGGACAGTTAATTTTTATGCAAATTAAGCCATTTTAAAAGCTCCAATGTACATGAAACTACTTGACGGTGTTTATTGAGCACTGTACTGTAGATTTTATGCAATAAAATATTCTTATTAATAAAATATGACTTATTAATGCATTCCAACATCAGAAAGTGACACCTGTAACTTATTTGATGGGGCCTGTGAAGGCTTTCTGTGGACAGTGCACTTTTATGCAAATTAAGCAATTTTAATAGCTAAAATGTACATGAAACTGTTGTACGGTGTTTATTGAGCACTGCACTGTAGATTTTATGCAATAAAATATTCTTATTAATAAAATGTGACTTATTAATGCATTCCAACATCAGAAAGTGACACCTGTAACTTATTTGATGGGGCCTGTGAAGGCTTTCTGTGGACAGTGCACTTTTATGCAAATTAAGCCATTTTAATAGCTGAAATGTACATGAAACTGTTGTACGGTGTTTATTGAGCACTGTACTGTAGATTTTATGCAATAAAATAATCTTATTAATAAAATATGACCTATTAATGCATTGTCCACGGAAAGCCTGTGGAGGCCCCGTCAAATAAGTTACAGGTGGTCAAGTGACACCTGTAACTTATTTGACGGGGCCTGTGAAGGCTTTCCGTGGACAGTGCACTTTTATGCAAATTAAGCCATTTTAATATATAAAATGTACATGAAACTGTTGTACGGTGTTTATTGAGCACTGTACTGTAGATTTCATGCAATAAAATAATCTTATTAATAAAATATGACCTATTAATGCATTGTCCACGGAAAGCCTGTGGAGGCCCCGTCAAATAAGTTACAGGTGGTCAAGTGACACCTGTAACTTATTTGACGGGGCCTGTACAGGCTTTCCGTGGACAGTTTATTTTTATGCAAATTAAGCCATTTTAATAGCCCTAATGTACATGAAACTACTTGACGGTGTTTCCTGAGCATTGTACTGTACGTATTATGCAATAAAATAATCTTATTAATAAAATATGACTTATTAATGCATTCCAACATCAGAAAGTGACACCTGTAACTTATTTGACGGGGCCTGTGAAGGCTTTCCGTGGACAGTGCACTTTTATGCAAATTAAGCCATTTTAATAGCTAAAATGTACATGAAACTGTTGTACGGTGTTTATTGAGCACTGTACTGTAGATTTTATGCAATAAAATAATCTTATTAATAAAATATGACCTATTAATGCATTGTCCACGGAAAGCCTGTGGAGGCCCCGTCAAATAAGTTACAGGTGGTCAAGTGACACCTGTAACTTATTTGACGGGGCCTGTACAGGCTTTCCGTGGACAGTTAATTTTTATGCAAATTAAGCCATTTTAATAGCTCCAATGTACATGAAACTACTTGACGGTGTTTATTGAGCACTGTACTGTAGATTTTATGCAATACAATAATCTTATTAATAAAATATGACATATTAATGCATTGTCCACAGAAAGCCTGTGGAGGCCCCGTCAAATGTAACTTATTTGACGGGGCCTCCACAGGCTTTCCGTGGATAGTGCACTTTTATGCAAATTAAGCCATTTTAATAGCTAAAATGTACATGAAACTGTTGTACGGTGTTTATTGAGCACTGTACTGTAGATTTCATGCAATAAAATAATCTTATTAATAAAATATGACCTATTAATGCATTGTCCACGGAAAGCCTGTGGAGGCCCCGTCAAATAAGTTACAGGTGGTCAAGTGACATCTGTAACTTATTTGACGGGGCCTGTACAGGCTTTCCGTGGACAGTTTATTTTTATGCAAATCAAGCCATTTTAATAGCTACAATGTACATGAAACTGTTGTACGGTGTTTACTGAGCACTGTACTGTAGATTTTATACAATAAAATAATCTTATTAATAAAATATGAACTATTAATGCATTGTCCACGGAAAGCCTGAGGAGGCCCCGTCAAATAAGCTACAGGTGGTCAAGTGACACCTGTAACTTATTTGACGGGGCCTGTACAGGCTTTCCGTGGACAGTTTATTTTCATGCAAATTAAGCCATTTTAATAGCTCCAATGTACATGAAACTACTTGACGGTGTTTCCTGAGCACTGTACTGTACGTATTATGCAATAAAATAATCTTATTAATAAAATATGACTTATTAATGCATTCCAACATCAGAAAGTGACACCTGTAACTTATTTGATGGGGCCTGTGAAGGCTTTCTGTGGACAGTGCACTTTTATGCAAATTAAGCAATTTTAATAGCTAAAATGTACATGAAACTGTTGTACGGTGTTTATTGAGCACTGCACTGTAGATTTTATGCAATAAAATATTCTTATTAATAAAATGTGACTTATTAATGCATTCCAACATCAGAAAGTGACACCTGTAACTTATTTGATGGGGCCTGTGAAGGCTTTCTGTGGACAGTGCACTTTTATGCAAATTAAGCCATTTTAATAGCTGAAATGTACATGAAACTGTTGTACGGTGTTTATTGAGCACTGTACTGTAGATTTTATGCAATAAAATAATCTTATTAATAAAATATGACCTATTAATGCATTGTCCACGGAAAGCCTGTGGAGGCCCCGTCAAATAAGTTACAGGTGGTCAAGTGACACCTGTAACTTATTTGACGGGGCCTGTGAAGGCTTTCCGTGGACAGTGCACTTTTATGCAAATTAAGCCATTTTAATATATAAAATGTACATGAAACTGTTGTACGGTGTTTATTGAGCACTGTACTGTAGATTTCATGCAATAAAATAATCTTATTAATAAAATATGACCTATTAATGCATTGTCCACGGAAAGCCTGTGGAGGCCCCGTCAAATAAGTTACAGGTGGTCAAGTGACACCTGTAACTTATTTGACGGGGCCTGTACAGGCTTTCCGTGGACAGTTTATTTTTATGCAAATTAAGCCATTTTAATAGCCCTAATGTACATGAAACTACTTGACGGTGTTTCCTGAGCACTGTACTGTACGTATTATGCAATAAAATAATCTTATTAATAAAATATGACTTATTAATGCATTCCAACATCAGAAAGTGACACCTGTAACTTATTTGACGGGGCCTGTGAAGGCTTTCCGTGGACAGTGCACTTTTATGCAAATTAAGCCATTTTAATAGCTAAAATGTACATGAAACTGTTGTACGGTGTTTATTGAGCACTGTACTGTAGATTTTATGCAATAAAATAATCTTATTAATAAAATATGACCTATTAATGCATTGTCCACGGAAAGTCTGTGGAGGCCCCGTCAAATAAGTTACAGGTGGTCAAGTGACACCTGTAACTTATTTGACGGGGCCTGTACAGGCTTTCCGTGGACAGTTAATTTTTATGCAAATTAAGCCATTTTAATAGCTCCAATGTACATGAAACTACTTGACGGTGTTTATTGAGCACTGTACTGTAGATTTTATGCAATACAATAATCTTATTAATAAAATATGACATATTAATGCATTGTCCACAGAAAGCCTGTGGAGGCCCCGTCAAATAAGTTACAGGTGGTCAAGTGACACCTGTAACTTATTTGACGGGGCCTCCACAGGCTTTCCGTGGATAGTGCACTTTTATGCAAATTAAGCCATTTTAATAGCTAAAATGTACATGAAACTGTTGTACGGTGTTTATTGAGCACTGTACTGTAGATTTCATGCAATAAAATAATCTTATTAATAAAATATGACCTATTAATGCATTGTCCACGGAAAGCCTGTGGAGGCCCCGTCAAATAAGTTACAGGTGGTCAAGTGACATCTGTAACTTATTTGACGGGGCCTGTACAGGCTTTCCGTGGACAGTTTATTTTTATGCAAATCAAGCCATTTTAATAGCTACAATGTACATGAAACTGTTGTACGGTGTTTACTGAGCACTGTACTGTAGATTTTATACAATAAAATAATCTTATTAATAAAATATGAACTATTAATGCATTGTCCACGGAAAGCCTGAGGAGGCCCCGTCAAATAAGCTACAGGTGGTCAAGTGACACCTGTAACTTATTTGACGGGGCCTGTACAGGCTTTCCGTGGACAGTTTATTTTCATGCAAATTAAGCCATTTTAATAGCTCCAATGTACATGAAACTACTTGACGGTGTTTCCTGAGCACTGTGCTGTAGGTATTATGCAATAAAATAATCTTATTAATAAAATATGACTTATTAATGCATTCCAACATCAGAAAGTGACACCTGTAACTTATTTGACGGGGCCTGTACAGGCTTTCCGTGGACAGTTTATTTTTATGCAAATTAAGCCATTTTAATAGCTCCAATGTACATGAAACTACTTGACGGTGTTTATTGAGCACTGTACTGTAGATTTTATGCAATAAAATAATCTTATTAATAAAATATGACATATTAATGCATTGTCCACAGAAAGCCTGTGGAGGCCCCGTCAAATAAGTTACAGGTGGTCAAGTGACACCTGTAACTTATTTGACAGGGCCTGTACAGGCTTTCTGTGGACAGTTTATTTTTATGCAAATTAAGCCATTTTAATAGCTCTAATGTACATGAAACTACTTGACGGTGTTTCCTGAGCACTGTACTGTAGGTATTATGCAATAAAATAATCTTATTATTAAAATATGACTTATTAATGCAATCCAACATCAGAAAGTGACACCTGTAACGTATTTGACGGGGCCTGTGCAGGCTTTCCGTGGACAGTGCACTTTTATGCAAATTAAGCCATTTTAATAGCTAAAATGTACATGAAACTGTTGTACGGTGTTTATTGAGCACTGTACTGTAGATTTTATGCAATAAAATAATCTTATTAATAAAATATGACATATAAATGCATTGTCCACAGAAAGCCTGTGGAGGCCCCGTCAAATAAGCTACAGGTGGTCAAGTGACACCTGTAACTTATTTGACGGGGCCTGTACAGGCTTTCCGTGGACAGTTTATTTTTATGCAAATTAAGCCACTACTTGACGGTGTTTCCTGTGCACTGTGCTGTAGGTATTATGCAATAAAATAATCTTATTAATAAAATATGACTTATTAATGCATTCCAACATCAGAAAGTGACACCTGTAACTTATTTGACGGGGCCTGCACAGGCTTTCCGTGGACAGTGCACTTTTATGCAAATTAAGCCATTTTAATAGCTAAAATGTACATGAAACTGTAACTTGACTGAAACTGAAACTTGAGCACTGTACTGTAGATTTTATGCAATAAAATAATCTTATTAATAAAATATGACCTATTGATGCATTGTCCACGGAAAGCCTTTGGAGGCCCCCGTCAAATAAGTTACAGGTGGTCAAGTGACACCTTTAACTTATTTGACGGGGCCTGTACAGGCTTTCCGTGGACAGTTAATTTTTATGCAAATTAAGCCATTTTAATAGCTCCAATGTACATGAAACTACTTGATGGTGTTTATTGAGCACTGTACTGTAGATTTCATGCAATAAAATAATCTTATTAATCAAATATGACCTATTAATGCATTGTCCACGGAAAGCCTGTGGAGGCCCCGTCAAATAAGTTACAGGTGGTCAAGTGACACCTGTAACTTATTTGACGAGGCCTCCACAGGCTTTCCGTGGACAGTGCACTTTTATGCAAATTAAGCCATTTTAATAGCTAAAATGTACATGAAACTGTTGTACGGTGTTTATTGAGCACTGTACTGTATGTTTCATGCAATAAAATAATCTTATTAATCAAATATGACCTATTAATGCATTGTCCACGGAAAGCCTGTGGAGGCCCCCGTCAAATAAGTTACAGGTGGTCAAGTGACACCTTTAACTTATTTGACGGGGCCTGTACAGGCTTTCCGTGGACAGTTAATTTTTATGCAAATTAAGCCATTTTAATAGCTCCAATGTACATGAAACTACTTGATGGTGTTTATTGAGCACTGTACTGTAGATTTCATGCAATAAAATAATCTTATTAATCAAATATGACCTATTAATGCATTGTCCACAGAAAGCCTGTGGAGACCCCGTCAAATAAGTTACAGGTGGTCAAGTGACACCTGTAACTTATTTGACGGGGCCTGTACAGGCTTTCCGTGGACAGTTTATTTTTATGCAAATTAAGCCATTTTAATAATTAAAATGTACATGAAACTGTTGTACGGTGTTTATTGAGCACTGTACTGTAGATTTTATGCAATAAAATAATCGTATTAATAAAATATGACCTATTAATGCATTGTCCACGGAAAGCCTGTGGAGGCCCCGTCAAATCATTTACAGGTGTCACTTTCTGATGTTGGAATGCATTAATAAGTCATATTTTATTAATACGATTATTTTATTGCAAATCTGGTATTAAAAAAGATGAGCTTTTTATTAATGTTAAGAATTTAATCATAGCATAAAGATTTCCAGGATTATGATGAAAATATCTGTTGCGATTTGGCCATATATAGGTTGAATATTGGTCCATTTGCAGCACATGAGCTGCGTTGCATTTTTATGCAAATTAAGCCATTTTAATAGCTACAATGTACATGAAACTGCTGGACGGTGTTTAATGAGCACTGTAATGTAGATTTTGGACGACCGGATTCTGCGGTATCCTGGATTGGAGCAAAACCCGGACCGGATTCCGAGGACGACCGGATTCTGCGGTATCCTGGATTGGAGCAAAACCCGGACCGGATTCCCAGGACGACCGGATTCTGCGGTATCCTGGATTGGAGCAAAACCCGGACCGGATTCTCAGGACTACCGGATTCTGCGGTATCCTGGATTGGAGCAAAACCCGGACCGGATTCTCAGGACTACCGGATTCTGCGGTATCCTGGATTGGAGCAAAACCCGGACCGGATTCTGAGGACGACCGGAATTGGACTTTTTTTTTTTTTTTTTTTTTTTTTTAAGCCCTAACCCTGTTTCAGATGGACATTTTCATAAATCGTTGTCATAAACCATATATTTCAGATGGAAATTGTTTTCAAAAATCATGTGTTTCAGATGGACATTTTCATGAATCATGTATTTCAGATGGAATTTTTTTTTTAAATCATGTGTTTCAGATGGGCATTTTCATAAATCATGTATTTCACATTGGAAATTGTTTTAAAAAATCATGTATTTCAGAAGGAAATAATTCTCAAAAATCATGTATTTCAAATTGAAATTGTTTTAAAAAATCATGTGTTTCAGATGGACATTTTCATAAATCATGTATTGGAGCAAATCCTGGACTGGATTCCGAGGACGACCGGATTCTGCGGTCTTCTGGATTGGAGCAAATCCTGGACCGGATTCTCAGGACGACCGGATTCTTCGGTCTTCTGGATTGGAGCAAAACCCGGACCGGATTCTGAGCACGAACGGATTCTGCGGTCTCCTGGATTGGAGCAAATCCTGGACCGGATTCTCAGGATTACCGGATTCTGCGGTATCCTGGATTGGAGCAAAACCCGGACCGGATTCTGAGGACGACCGGAATTGGACTTTTTTTTTTTTTTTTTTTTTTTTTTAAGCCCTAACCCTATTTCAGATGGACATTTTCATAAATCGTTGTCATAAACCATATATTTCAGATGGAAATTGTTTTCAAAAATCGTGTTTCAGATGGACATTTTCATGAATCATGTATTTCAGATGGAATTTTTTTTTTAAATCATGTGTTTCAGATGGACATTTTCATAAATCATGTATTTCACATTGGAAATTGTTTTAAAAAATCATGTATTTCAGAAGTTAATAATTCTCAAAAATCATGTATTTCAAATTTAAATTGTTTTAAAAAATCATGTGTTTCAGATGGACATTTTCATAAATCATGTATTGGAGCAAATCCTGGACCGGATTCTCAGGACGACCGGATTCTTCGGTCTTCTGGATTGGAGCAAAACCCGGACCGGATTCTGAGCACGAGCGGATTCTGCGGTCTCCTGGATTGGAGCAAAACCCGGACCGGATTCCGAGGAAAACCGGATTCTGCGGTCTCCTGGATTGGAGCAAAACCCGGACCGGATTCCGAGGACGAACGGATTCTGCGGTATCCTGGATTGGAGCAAAACCCGGACCGGATTCTCAGGACGACCGGATTCTGCGGTATCCTGGATTGGAGCAAAACCCGGACCGGATTCTCAGGACTACCGGATTCTGCGGTATCCTGGATTGGAGCAAAACCCGGACCGGATTCTCAGGACTACCGGATTCTGCGGTATCCTGGATTGGAGCAAAACCCGGACCGGATTCTCAGGACTACCGGATTCTGCGGTATCCTGGATTGGAGCAAAACCCGGACCGGATTCTCAGGACTACCGGATTCTGCGGTATCCTGGATTGGAGCAAAACCCGGACCGGATTCTGAGCACGAGCGGATTCTGCGGTCTCCTGGATTGGAGCAAAACCCGGACCGGATTCCGAGGAAAACCGGATTCTGCGGTCTCCTGGATTGGAGCAAAACCCGGACCGGATTCCGAGGACGACCGGATTCTGCGGTATCCTGGATTGGAGCAAAACCCGGACCGGATTCCGAGGACGACCGGATTCTGCGGTATCCTGGATTGGAGCAAAACCCGGACCGGATTCCCAGGACGACCGGATTCTGCGGTATCCTGGATTGGAGCAAAACCCGGACCGGATTCTCAGGACTACCGGATTCTGCGGTATCCTGGATTGGAGCAAAACCCGGACCGGATTCTCAGGACTACCGGATTCTGCGGTATCCTGGATTGGAGCAAAACCCGGACCGGATTCTGAGGACGACCGGAATTGGACTTTTTTTTTTTTTTTTTTTTTTTTTTAAGCCCTAACCCTGTTTCAGATGGACATTTTCATAAATCGTTGTCATAAACCATATATTTCAGATGGAAATTGTTTTCAAAAATCATGTGTTTCAGATGGACATTTTCATGAATCATGTATTTCAGATGGAATTTTTTTTTTAAATCATGTGTTTCAGATGGGCATTTTCATAAATCATGTATTTCACATTGGAAATTGTTTTAAAAAATCATGTATTTCAGAAGGAAATAATTCTCAAAAATCATGTATTTCAAATTGAAATTGTTTTAAAAAATCATGTGTTTCAGATGGACATTTTCATAAATCATGTATTGGAGCAAATCCTGGACTGGATTCCGAGGACGACCGGATTCTGCGGTCTTCTGGATTGGAGCAAATCCTGGACCGGATTCTCAGGACGACCGGATTCTTCGGTCTTCTGGATTGGAGCAAAACCCGGACCGGATTCTGAGCACGAACGGATTCTGCGGTCTCCTGGATTGGAGCAAATCCTGGACCGGATTCTCAGGACAACCGTATTCTTCGGTCTTCTGGATTGGAGCAAAACCCGGACCGGATTCTGAGCACGAGCGGATTCTGCGGTCTCCTGGATTGGAGCAAAACCCGGACCGGATTCCGAGGACGACCGGATTCTGCGGTATCCTGGATTGGAGCAAAACCCGGACCGGATTCCGAGGACGACCGGATTCTGCGGTATCCTGGATTGGAGCAAAACCCGGACCGGATTCTCAGGACTACCGGATTCTGCGGTATCCTGGATTGGAGCAAAACCCGGACCGGATTCTGAGGACGACCGGAATTGGACTTTTTTTTTTTTTTTAAGCCCTAACCCTGTTTCAGATGGACATTTTCATAAATCGTTGTCACAAACCATATATTTCAGATGGAAATTGTTTTCAAAAATCGTGTTTCAGATGGACATTTTCATGAATCATGTATTTCAGATGGAATTTTTTTTTTAAATCATGTGTTTCAGATGGACATTTTCATAAATCATGTATTTCAAATTGGAAATTGTTTTAAAAAATCATGTATTTCAGAAGGAAATAATTCTCAAAAATCATATATTTCAAATTTAAATTGTTTTAAAAAATCATGTGTTTCAGATGGACATTTTCATAAATCATGTATTGGAGCAAATCCTGGACCGGATTCTCAGGACGACCGGATTCTGCGGTATCCTGGATTGGAGCAAAACCCGGACCGGATTCCGAGGACGACCGGATTCTGCGGTATCCTGGATTGGAGCAAAACCCGGACCGGATTCCGAGGACGACCGGATTCTGCGGTATCCTGGATTGGAGCAAAACCCGGACCGGATTCTGAGGACGACCGGAATTGGACTTTTTTTTTTTTTTTTTTTTTTTTAAGCCCAAACCCTGTTTCAGATGGACATTTTCATAAATCGTTGTCATAAACCATATATTTCAGATGGAAATTGTTTTCAAAAATCATGTATTTCAGAAGGAAATAATTCTCAAAAATCATGTATTTCAAATTGAAATTGTTTTAAAAAATCATGTGTTTCAGATGGACATTTTCATAAATCATGTATTGGAGCAAATCCTGGACCGGATTCTCAGGACGACCGGATTCTTCGGTATCCTGGATTGGAGCAAAACCCGGACCGGATTCTCAGGACGACCGGATTCTTCGGTCTTCTGGATTGGAGCAAAACCCGGACCGGATTCTCAGGACGACCGGATTCTTCGGTCTTCTGGATTGGAGCAAAACCTGGACCGGATTCTCAGGACGACCGGATTCTTCGGTCTTCTGGATTGGAGCAAAACCCGGACCGGATTCTGAGCACGAACGGATTCTGCGGTCTTCTGGATTGGAGCAAAACCCGGACCGGATTCTGAGCACGAGCGGATTCTGCGGTCTCCTGGATTGGAGCAAAACCCGGACCGGATTCCGAGGACGACCGGATTCTGCGGTATCCTGGATTGGAGCAAAACCCGGACCGGATTCCGAGGACGACCGGATTCTGCGGTATCCTGGATTGGAGCAAAACCCGGACCGGATTCTCAGGACTACCGGATTCTGCGGTATCCTGGATTGGAGCAAAACCCGGACCGGATTCTGAGGACGACCGGAATTGGACTTTTTTTTTTTTTTTAAGCCCTAACCCTGTTTCAGATGGACATTTTCATAAATCGTTGTCACAAACCATATATTTCAGATGGAAATTGTTTTCAAAAATCGTGTTTCAGATGGACATTTTCATGAATCATGTATTTCAGATGGAATTTTTTTTTTAAATCATGTGTTTCAGATGGACATTTTCATAAATCATGTATTTCAAATTGGAAATTGTTTTAAAAAATCATGTATTTCAGAAGGAAATAATTCTCAAAAATCATATATTTCAAATTTAAATTGTTTTCAAAAATCATGTGTTTCAGATGGACATTTTCATAAATCATGTATTGGAGCAAATCCTGGACCGGATTCTCAGGACGACCGGATTCTTCGGTCTTCTGGATTGGAGCAAAGCCCGGACCGGATTCCGAGGAAAACCGGATTCTGCGGTCTCCTGGATTGGAGCAAAACCCGGACCGGATTCCGAGGAAAACCGGATTCTGCGGTCTCCTAGATTGGAGCAAAACCCGGACCGATTCTCAGGACTACCGGATTCTGCGGTATCCTGGATTGGAGCAAAACCCAGACCGGATTCCGAGGACGACCGGATTCTGCGGTATCCTGGATTGGAGCAAAACCCGGACCGGATTCTCAGGACGACCGGATTCTGCGGTATCCTGGATTGGAGCAAAACCCGGACCGGATTCTCAGGACTACCGGATTCTGCGGTATCCTGGATTGGAGCAAAACCCGGACCGGATTCTCAGGACTACCGGATTCTGCGGTATCCTGGATTGGAGCAAAACCCGGACCGGATTCTCAGGACTACCGGATTCTGCGGTATCCTGGATTGGAGCAAAACCCGGACCGGATTCTCAGGACTACCGGATTCTGCGGTATCCTGGATTGGAGCAAAACCCGGACCGGATTCCGAGGACGACCGGATTCTGCGGTATCCTGGATTGGAGCAAAACCCGGACCGGATTCTCAGGACTACCGGATTCTGCGGTATCCTGGATTGGAGCAAAACCCGGACCGGATTCTGAGGATGACCGGAATTGGACTTTTTTTTTTTTTTTTTTTTTTTTAAGCCATAACCCTGTTTCAGATGGACATTTTCATAAATCGTTGTCATAAACCATATATTTCAGATGGAAATTGTTTTCAAAAATCATGTGTTTCAGATGGACATTTTCATGAATCATGTATTTCAGATGGAATTTTTTTTTTAAATCATGTGTTTCAGATGGGCATTTTCATAAATCATGTATTTCACATTGGAAATTGTTTTAAAAAATCATGTATTTCAGAAGGAAATAATTCTCAAAAATCATGTATTTCAAATTGAAATTGTTTTAAAAAATCATGTGTTTCAGATGGGCATTTTCATAAATCATGTATAGGAGCAAATCCTGGACTGGATTCCGAGGACGACCGGATTCTGCGGTCTTCTGGATTGGAGCAAATCCTGGACCGGATTCTCAGGACGACCGGATTCTTCGGTCTTCTGGATTGGAGCAAAACCCGGACCGGATTCTGAGCACGAACGGATTCTGCGGTCTCCTGGATTGGAGCAAATCCTGGACCGGATTCTCAGGACAACCGTATTCTTCGGTCTTCTGGATTGGAGCAAAACCCGGACCGGATTCTGAGCACGAGCGGATTCTGCGGTCTCCTGGATTGGAGCAAAACCCGGACCGGATTCCGAGGACGACCGGATTCTGCGGTATCCTGGATTGGAGCAAAACCCGGACCGGATTCCGAGGACGACCGGATTCTGCGGTATCCTGGATTGGAGCAAAACCCGGACCGGATTCTCAGGACTACCGGATTCTGCGGTCTCCTGGATTGGAGCAAAACCCGGACCGGATTCCGAGGACGACCGGATTCTGCGGTATCCTGGATTGGAGCAAAACCCGGACCGGATTCTCAGGACGACCGGATTCTGCGGTATCCTGGATTGGAGCAAAACCCGGACCGGATTCTCAGGACTACCGGATTCTGCGGTATCCTGGATTGGAGCAAAACCCGGACCGGATTGTGAGGACGACCGGAATTGGACTTTTTTTTTTTTTTTAAGCCCTAACCCTGTTTCAGATGGACATTTTCATAAATCGTTGTCACAAACCATATATTTCAGATGGAAATTGTTTTCAAAAATCATGTGTTTCAGATGGACATTTTCATGAATCATGTATTTCAGATGGAATTTTTTTTTAAATCATGTGTTTCAGATGGACATTTTCATAAATCATGTATTTCACATTGGAAATTGTTTTAAAAAATCATGTATTTCAGATGGACATTTTCATAAATCATGTATTGGAGCAAATCCTGGACCGGATTCTCAGGACGACCGGATTCTTCGGTCTTCTGGATTGGAGCAAAGCCCGGACCGGATTCCGAGGAAAACCGGATTCTGCGGTCTCCTGGATTGGAGCAAAACCCGGACCGGATTCCGAGGACGACCGGATTCTGCGGTATCCTGGATTGGAGCAAATCCCGGACCGGATTCCGAGGACGACCGGATTCTGCGGTATCCTGGATTGGAGCAAAACCCGGACCGGATTCTCAGGACTACCGGATTCTGCGGTATCCTGGATTGGAGCAAAACCCGGACCGGATTTTCAGGATTACCGGATTCTGCGGTATCCTGGATTGGAGCAAAACCCGGACCGGATTCTGAGGACGACCGGAATTGGACTTTTTTTTTTTTTTTTTTTTTTTTTAAGCCCTAACCCTATTTCAGATGGACATTTTCATAAATCGTTGTCATAAACCATATATTTCAGATGGAAATTGTTTTCAAAAATCTTGTTTCAGATGGACATTTTCATGAATCATGTATTTCAGATGGAATTTTTTTTTTAAATCATGTGTTTCAGATGGACATTTTCATAAATCATGTATTTCACATTGGAAATTGTTTTAAAAAATCATGTATTTCAGAAGTTAATAATTCTCAAAAATCATGTATTTCAAATTTAAATTGTTTTAAAAAATCATGTGTTTCAGATGGACATTTTCATAAATCATGTATTGGAGCAAATCCTGGACCGGATTCTCAGGACGACCGGATTCTTCGGTCTTCTGGATTGGAGCAAAACCCGGACCGGATTCTGAGCACGAGCGGATTCTGCGGTCTCCTGGATTGGAGCAAAACCCGGACCGGATTCCGAGGAAAACCGGATTCTGCGGTCTCCTGGATTGGAGCAAAACCCGGACCGGATTCCGAGGACGAACGGATTCTGCGGTATCCTGGATTGGAGCAAAACCCGGACCGGATTCTCAGGACGACCGGATTCTGCGGTATCCTGGATTGGAGCAAAACCCGGACCGGATTCTCAGGACTACCGGATTCTGCGGTATCCTGGATTGGAGCAAAACCCGGACCGGATTCTCAGGACTACCGGATTCTGCGGTATCCTGGATTGGAGCAAAACCCGGACCGGATTCTCAGGACTACCGGATTCAGCGGTATCCTGGATTGGAGCAAAACCCGGACCGGATTCTGAGGACGACCGGAATTGGACTTTTTTTTTTTTTTTTTTTTTTTTTTAAGCCCTAACCCTGTTTCAGATGGACATTTTCATAAATCGTTGTCATAAACCATATATTTCAGATGGAAATTGTTTTCAAAAATCATGTGTTTCAGATGGACATTTTCATGAATCATGTATTTCAGATGGAATTTTTTTTTAAATCATGTGTTTCAGATGGGCATTTTCATAAATCATGTATTTCACATTGGAAATTGTTTTAAAAAATCATGTATTTCAGAAGGAAATAATTCTCAAAAATCATGTATTTCAAATTGAAATTGTTTTAAAAAATCATGTGTTTCAGATGGACATTTTCATAAATCATGTATTGGAGCAAATCCTGGACTGGATTCCGAATACGACCGGATTCTGCGGTCTTCTGGATTGGAGCAAATCCTGGACCGGATTCTCAGGACGACCGGATTCTTCGGTCTTCTAGATTGGAGCAAAACCCGGACCGGATTCTGAGCACGAACGGATTCTGCGGTCTCCTGGATTGGAGCAAATCCTGGACCGGATTCTCAGGACGACCGGATTCTGCGGTATCCTGGATTGGAGCAAAACCCGGACCGGATTCTCAGGACTACCGGATTCTGCGGTATCCTGGATTGGAGCAAAACCCGGACCGGATTCTGAGGACGACCGGAATTGGACTTTTTTTTTTTTTTTTTTTTTTTTTTTTTTTAAGCCCTAACCCTGTTTCAGATGGACATTTTCATAAATCGTTGTCATAAACCATATATTTCAGATGGAAATTGTTTTCAAAAATCATGTGTTTCAGATGGACATTTTCATAAATCATGTATTGGAGCAAATCCTGGACCGGATTCCGAGGACGACCGGATTCTGCGGTATCCTGGATTGGAGCAAAACCCGGACCGGATTCTCAGGACGACCGGATTCTGCGGTATCCTGGATTGGAGCAAAGCCCGGACCGGATTCTCAGGACTACCGGATTCTGCGGTATCCTGGATTGGAGCAAAACCCGGACCGGATTCCGAGGACGACCGGATTCTGCGGTATCCTGGATTGGAGCAAAACCCGGACCGGATTCCGAGGACGACCGGATTCTCAGGACTACCGGATTCTGCGGTATCCTGGATTGGAGCAAAACCCGGACCGGATTCTGAGGACGACCGGAATTGGACTTTTTTTTTTTTTTCTTTTTTTTTAAGCCCTAACCCTGTTTCAGATGGACATTTTCATAAATCGTTGTCATAAACCATATATTTCAGATGGAAATTGTTTTCAAAAATCATGTGTTTCAGATGGACATTTTCATGAATCATGTATTTCAGATGGAATTTTTTTTTTAAATCATGTGTTTCAGATGGACATTTTCATAAATCATGTATTTCACATTGGAAATTGTTTTAAAAAATCATGTATTTCAGAAGGAAATAATTCTCAAAAATCATGTATTTCAAATTGAAATTGTTTTAAAAAATCATGTTTCAGATGGACATTTTCATAAATCATGTATTGGAGCAAATCCTGGACCGGATTCTCAGGACGACCGGATTCTTCGGTCTTCTGGATTGGAGCAAAACCCGGACCGGATTCTGAGCACGAGCGGATTCTGCGGTCTCCTGGATTGGAGCAAAACCCGGACCGGATTCCGAGGAAAACCGGATTCTGCGGTCTCCTGGATTGGAGCAAAACCCGGACTGGATTCCGAGGACGACCGGATTCTGCAGTATCCTGGATTGGAGCAAAACCCGGACCGGATTCTCAGGACGACCGGATTCTGCGGTTTCCTGGATTGGAGCAAAACCCGGACCGGATTCTCAGGACTACCGGATTCTGCGGTATCCTGGATTGGAGCAAAACCCGGACCGGATTCTCAGGACTACCGGATTCTGCGGTATCCTGGATTGGAGCAAAACCCGGACCGGATTCTGAGGACGACCGGAATTGAACTTTTTTTTTTTTTTTAAGCCCTAACCCTGTTTCAGATGGACATTTTCATAAATCGTTGTCACAAACCATATATTTCAGATGGAAATTGTTTTCAAAAATCATGTGTTTCAGATGGACATTTTCATGAATCGTATTTCAGATGGAATTTTTTTTTTAAATCATGTGTTTCAGATGGACATTTTCATAAATCATGTATTTCACACTGGAAATTGTTTTAAAAAATCATGTATTTCAGAAGGAAATAATTCTCAAAAATCATGTATTTCAAATTTAAATTGTTTTAAAAAATCATGTGTTTCAGATGGACATTTTCATAAATCATGTATTGGAGCAAATCCTGGACCGGATTCTCAGGACGACCGGATTCTTCGGTCTTCTGGATTGGAGCAAAGCCCGGACCGGATTCCGAGGAAAACCGGATTCTGCGGTCTCCTGGATTGGAGCAAAACCCGGACCGGATTCCGAGGACGACCGGATTCTGCGGTATCCTGGATTGGAGCAAAACCCGGACCGGATTCCGAGGACTACCGGATTCTGCGGTCTCCTGGATTGGAGCAAAACCCGGACCGGATTTCGAGGACGACCGGATTCTGCGGTATCCTGGATTGGAGCAAAACCCGGACCGGATTCTCAGGACTACCGGATTCTGCGGTATCCTGGATTGGAGCAAAACCCGGACCGGATTCTCAGGACGACCGGATTCTGCGGTATCCTGGATTGGAGCAAAACCCGGACCGGATTCCGAGGACGACCGGATTCTGCGGTATCCTGGATTGGAGCAAAACCCGGACCGGATTCTCTGGACGACCGGATTCTGCGGTATCCTGGATTGGAGAAAAACCCGGACCGGATTCCGAGGACGACCGGATTCTGCGGTATCCTGGATTGGAGCAAAACCCGGACCGGATTCTCAGGACTACCGGATTCTGCGGTATCCTGGATTGGAGCAAAACCCGGACCGGATTCTGAGGACGACCGGAATTGGACTTTTTTTTTTTTTTTTTTTTTTTAAGCCCTAACCCTGTTTCAGATGGACATTTTCATAAATCGTTGTCATAAACCATATATTTCAGATGGAAATTGTTTTCAAAAATCATGTGTTTCAGATGGACATTTTCATGAATCATGTATTTCAGATGGAATTTTTTTTTTTAAATCATTTGTTTCAGATGGACATTTTCATAAATCATGTATTTCACATTGGAAATTGTTTTAAAAAATCATGTATTTCAGAAGGAAATAATTCTCAAAAATCATGTATTTCAAATTGAAATTGTTTTAAAAATTCATGTGTTTCAGATGGACATTTTCATAAATCATGTATTGGAGCAAATCCTGGACCGGATTCTCAGGACGACCGGATTCTTCGGTCTTCTGGATTGGAGCAAAACCCGGACCGGATTCTGAGCGCGAGCGGATTCTGCGGTATCCTGGATTGGAGCAAAACCCGGACCGGATTCTCAGGACGACCGGATTCTGCGGTCTCCTGGATTGGAGCAAAACCCGGACCGGATTTCGAGGACGACCGGATTCTGCGGTATCCTGGATTGGAGCAAAACCCGGACCGGATTCTCAGGACTACCGGATTCTGCGGTATCCTGGATTGGAGCAAAACCCGGACCGGATTCTGAGGACGACCGGAATTGGACTTTTATTTATTTTTTTTTTTTTTTAAGCCCTAACCCTGTTTCAGATGGACATTTTCATAAATCGTTGTCATAAACCATATATTTCAGATGGAAATTGTTTTCAAAAATCATGTGTTTCAGATGGACATTTTCATGAATCATGTATTTCAGATGGAATTTTTTTTTTAAACCATGTGTTTCAGATGGACATTTTCATAAATCATGTATTTCACATTGGAAATTGTTTTAAAAAATCATGTATTTCAGAAGGAAATAATTCTCAAAAATCATGTATTTCAAATTGAAATAGTTTTAAAAAATCATGTGTTTCAGATGGACATTTTCATAAATCATGTATTGGAGCAAATCCTGGACCGGATTCCGAGGACGACCGGATTCTGCGGTCTTCTGGATTGGAGCAAAACCCGGACCGGATTCTGAGCACGAGAGGATTCTGCGGTCTCCTGGATTGGAGCAAAACCCGGACCGGATTCCGAGGAAAACCGGATTCTGCGGTATCCTGGATTGGAGCAAAACCCGGACCGGATTCTCAGGACGACCGGATTCTGCGGTATCCTGGATTGGAGCAAAACCCGGACCGGATTCTCAGGACTACCGGATTCTGCGGTATCCTGGATTGGAGCAAAACCCGGACCGGATTCTCAGGACTACCGGATTCTGTGGTATCCTGGATTGGAGCAAAACCCGGACCGGATTCTGAGGACGACCGGAATTGGACTTTTTTTTTTTTTTCTTTTTTTTAAACCCTAACCCTGTTTCAGATGGACATTTTCATAAATCGTTGTCATAAACCATATATTTCAGATGGAAATTGTTTTCAAAAATCATGTGTTTCAGATGGACATTTTCATGAATCATGTATTTCAGATGGAATTTTTTTTTTAAATCATGTGTTTCAGATGGACATTTTCATAAATCATGTATTTCACATTGGAAATTGTTTTAAAAAATCATGTATTTCAGAAGGAAATAATTCTCAAAAATCATGCATTTCAAATTGAAATTGTTTTAAAAAATCATGTGTTTCAGATGGACATTTTCATAAATCATGTATTGGAGCAAATCCTGGACCGGATTCCGAGGACGACCGGATTCTGCGGTCTTCTGGATTGGAGCAAATCCTGGACCGGATTCTCAGGACTACCGGATTCTGCGGTATCCTGGATTGGAGCAAAACCCGGACCGGATTCTGAGGACGACCGGAATTGGACTTTTTTTTTTTTTTTTTTTTTTTAAGCCCAAACCCTGTTTCAGATGGACATTTTCATAAATCGTTGTCATAAACCATATATTTCAGATGGAAATTGTTTTCAAAAATCATGTATTTCAGAAGGAAATAATTCTCAAAAATCATGTATTTCAAATTGAAATTGTTTTAAAAAATCATGTGTTTCAGATGGACATTTTCATAAATCATGTATTGGAGCAAATCCTGGACCGGATTCTCAGGACGACCGGATTCTTCGGTATCCTGGATTGGAGCAAAACCCGGACCGGATTCTCAGGACGACCGGATTCTTCGGTCTTCTGGATTGGAGCAAAACCCGGACCGGATTCTGAGCACGAGCGGATTCTGCGGTCTCCTGGATTGGAGCAAAACCCGGACCGGATTCCGAGGAAAACCGGATTCTGCGGTCTCCTAGATTGGAGCAAAACCCGGACCGATTCTCAGGACTACCGGATTCTGCGGTATCCTGGATTGGAGCAAAACCCAGACCGGATTCCGAGGACGACCGGATTCTGCGGTATCCTGGATTGGAGCAAAACCCGGACCGGATTCTCAGGACGACCGGATTCTGCGGTATCCTGGATTGGAGCAAAACCCGGACCGGATTCTCAGGACTACCGGATTCTGCGGTATCCTGGATTGGAGCAAAACCCGGACCGGATTCTCAGGACTACCGGATTCTGCGGTATCCTGGATTGGAGCAAAACCCGGACCGGATTCTCAGGACTACCGGATTCTGCGGTATCCTGGATTGGAGCAAAACCCGGACCGGATTCTCAGGACTACCGGATTCTGCGGTATCCTGGATTGGAGCAAAACCCGGACCGGATTCTCAGGACTACCGGATTCTGCGGTATCCTGGATTGGAGCAAAACCCGGACCGGATTCTGAGGACGACCGGAATTGGACTTTTTTTTTTTTTTTTTTTTTTTTTAAGCCCTAACCCTGTTTCAGATGGACATTTTCATAAATCGTTGTCATAAACCATATATTTCAGATGGAAATTGTTTTCAAAAATCATGTGTTTCAGATGGACATTTTCATGAATCATGTATTTCAGATGGAATTTTTTTTTTAAATCATGTGTTTCAGATGGGCATTTTCATAAATCATGTATTTCACATTGGAAATTGTTTTAAAAAATCATGTATTTCAGAAGGAAATAATTCTCAAAAATCATGTATTTCAAATTGAAATTGTTTTAAAAAATCATGTGTTTCAGATGGGCATTTTCATAAATCATGTATAGGAGCAAATCCTGGACTGGATTCCGAGGACGACCGGATTCTGCGGTCTTCTGGATTGGAGCAAATCCTGGACCGGATTCTCAGGACGACCGGATTCTTCGGTCTTCTGGATTGGAGCAAAACCCGGACCGGATTCTGAGCACGAACGGATTCTGCGGTCTCCTGGATTGGAGCAAATCCTGGACCGGATTCTCAGGACAACCGTATTCTTCGGTCTTCTGGATTGGAGCAAAACCCGGACCGGATTCTGAGCACGAGCGGATTCTGCGGTCTCCTGGATTGGAGCAAAACCCGGACCGGATTCCGAGGACGACCGGATTCTGCGGTATCCTGGATTGGAGCAAAACCCGGACCGGATTCCGAGGACGACCGGATTCTGCGGTATCCTGGATTGGAGCAAAACCCGGACCGGATTCTCAGGACTACCGGATTCTGCGGTCTCCTGGATTGGAGCAAAACCCGGACCGGATTCCGAGGACGACCGGATTCTGCGGTATCCTGGATTGGAGCAAAACCCGGACCGGATTCTCAGGACGACCGGATTCTGCGGTATCCTGGATTGGAGCAAAACCCGGACCGGATTCTCAGGACTACCGGATTCTGCGGTATCCTGGATTGGAGCAAAACCCGGACCGGATTGTGAGGACGACCGGAATTGGACTTTTTTTTTTTTTTTAAGCCCTAACCCTGTTTCAGATGGACATTTTCATAAATCGTTGTCACAAACCATATATTTCAGATGGAAATTGTTTTCAAAAATCATGTGTTTCAGATGGACATTTTCATGAATCATGTATTTCAGATGGAATTTTTTTTTAAATCATGTGTTTCAGATGGACATTTTCATAAATCATGTATTTCACATTGGAAATTGTTTTAAAAAATCATGTATTTCAGATGGACATTTTCATAAATCATGTATTGGAGCAAATCCTGGACCGGATTCTCAGCACGACCGGATTCTTCGGTCTTCTGGATTGGAGCAAAGCCCGGACCGGATTCCGAGGAAAACCGGATTCTGCGGTCTCCTGGATTGGAGCAAAACCCGGACCGGATTCCGAGGACGACCGGATTCTGCGGTATCCTGGATTGGAGCAAATCCCGGACCGGATTCCGAGGACGACCGGATTCTGCGGTATCCTGGATTGGAGCAAAACCCGGACCGGATTCTCAGGACTACCGGATTCTGCGGTATCCTGGATTGGAGCAAAACCCGGACCGGATTTTCAGGATTACCGGATTCTGCGGTATCCTGGATTGGAGCAAAACCCGGACCGGATTCTGAGGACGACCGGAATTGGACTTTTTTTTTTTTTTTTTTTTTTTTTAAGCCCTAACCCTATTTCAGATGGACATTTTCATAAATCGTTGTCATAAACCATATATTTCAGATGGAAATTGTTTTCAAAAATCTTGTTTCAGATGGACATTTTCATGAATCATGTATTTCAGATGGAATTTTTTTTTTAAATCATGTGTTTCAGATGGACATTTTCATAAATCATGTATTTCACATTGGAAATTGTTTTAAAAAATCATGTATTTCAGAAGTTAATAATTCTCAAAAATCATGTATTTCAAATTTAAATTGTTTTAAAAAATCATGTGTTTCAGATGGACATTTTCATAAATCATGCATTGGAGCAAATCCTGGACCGGATTCTCAGGACGACCGGATTCTTCGGTCTTCTGGATTGGAGCAAAACCCGGACCGGATTCTGAGCACGAGCGGATTCTGCGGTCTCCTGGATTGGAGCAAAACCCGGACCGGATTCCGAGGAAAACCGGATTCTGCGGTCTCCTGGATTGGAGCAAAACCCGGACCGGATTCCGAGGACGAACGGATTCTGCGGTATCCTGGATTGGAGCAAAACCCGGACCGGATTCTCAGGACGACCGGATTCTGCGGTATCCTGGATTGGAGCAAAACCCGGACCGGATTCTCAGGACTACCGGATTCTGCGGTATCCTGGATTGGAGCAAAACCCGGACCGGATTCTCAGGACTACCGGATTCTGCGGTATCCTGGATTGGAGCAAAACCCGGACCGGATTCTCAGGACTACCGGATTCAGCGGTATCCTGGATTGGAGCAAAACCCGGACCGGATTCTGAGGACGACCGGAATTGGACTTTTTTTTTTTTTTTTTTTTTTTTTAAGCCCTAACCCTGTTTCAGATGGACATTTTCATAAATCGTTGTCATAAACCATATATTTCAGATGGAAATTGTTTTCAAAAATCATGTGTTTCAGATGGACATTTTCATGAATCATGTATTTCAGATGGAATTTTTTTTAAAATCATGTGTTTCAGATGGGCATTTTCATAAATCATGTATTTCACATTGGAAATTGTTTTAAAAAATCATGTATTTCAGAAGGAAATAATTCTCAAAAATCATGTATTTCAAATTGAAATTGTTTTAAAAAATCATGTGTTTCAGATGGACATTTTCATAAATCATGTATTGGAGCAAATCCTGGACTGGATTCCGAAGACGACCGGATTCTGCGGTCTTCTGGATTGGAGCAAATCCTGGACCGGATTCTCAGGACGACCGGATTCTTCGGTCTTCTAGATTGGAGCAAAACCCGGACCGGATTCTGAGCACGAACGGATTCTGCGGTCTCCTGGATTGGAGCAAATCCTGGACCGGATTCTCAGGACGACCGGATTCTGCGGTATCCTGGATTGGAGCAAAACCCGGACCGGATTCTCAGGACTACCGGATTCTGCGGTATCCTGGATTGGAGCAAAACCCGGACCGGATTCTGAGGACGACCGGAATTGGACTTTTTTTTTTTTTTTTTTTTTTTTTTTTTTAAGCCCTAACCCTGTTTCAGATGGACATTTTCATAAATCGTTGTCATAAACCATATATTTCAGATGGAAATTGTTTTCAAAAATCATGTGTTTCAGATGGACATTTTCATAAATCATGTATTGGAGCAAATCCTGGACCGGATTCCGAGGACGACCGGATTCTGCGGTATCCTGGATTGGAGCAAAACCCGGACCGGATTCTCAGGACGACCGGATTCTGCGGTATCCTGGATTGGAGCAAAGCCCGGACCAGATTCTCAGGACTACCGGATTCTGCGGTATCCTGGATTGGAGCAAAACCCGGACCGGATTCCGAGGACGACCGGATTCTGCGGTATCCTGGATTGGAGCAAAACCCGGACCGGATTCCGAGGACGACCGGATTCTCAGGACTACCGGATTCTGCGGTATCCTGGATTGGAGCAAAACCCGGACCGGATTCTGAGGACGACCGGAATTGGACTTTTTTTTTTTTTTCTTTTTTTTTAAGCCCTAACCCTGTTTCAGATGGACATTTTCATAAATCGTTGTCATAAACCATATATTTCAGATGGAAATTGTTTTCAAAAATCATGTGTTTCAGATGGACATTTTCATGAATCATGTATTTCAGATGGAATTTTTTTTTTAAATCATGTGTTTCAGATGGACATTTTCATAAATCATGTATTTCACATTGGAAATTGTTTTAAAAAATCATGTATTTCAGAAGGAAATAATTCTCAAAAATCATGTATTTCAAATTGAAATTGTTTTAAAAAATCATGTTTCAGATGGACATTTTCATAAATCATGTATTGGAGCAAATCCTGGACCGGATTCTCAGGACGACCGGATTCTTCGGTCTTCTGGATTGGAGCAAAACCCGGACCGGATTCTGAGCACGAGCGGATTCTGCGGTCTCCTGGATTGGAGCAAAACCCGGACCGGATTCCGAGGAAAACCGGATTCTGCGGTCTCCTGGATTGGAGCAAAACCCGGACTGGATTCCGAGGACGACCGGATTCTGCAGTATCCTGGATTGGAGCAAACCCGGACCGGATTCTCAGGACGACCGGATTCTGCGGTTTCCTGGATTGGAGCAAAACCCGGACCGGATTCTCAGGACTACCGGATTCTGCGGTATCCTGGATTGGAGCAAAACCCGGACCGGATTCTCAGGACTACCGGATTCTGCGGTATCCTGGATTGGAGCAAAACCCGGACCGGATTCTGAGGACGACCGGAATTGGACTTTTTTTTTTTTTTTAAGCCCTAACCCTGTTTCAGATGGACATTTTCATAAATCGTTGTCACAAACCATATATTTCAGATGGAAATTGTTTTCAAAAATCATGTGTTTCAGATGGACATTTTCATGAATCGTATTTCAGATGGAATTTTTTTTTTAAATCATGTGTTTCAGATGGACATTTTCATAAATCATGTATTTCACACTGGAAATTGTTTTAAAAAATCATGTATTTCAGAAGGAAATAATTCTCAAAAATCATGTATTTCAAATTTAAATTGTTTTAAAAAATCATGTGTTTCAGATGGACATTTTCATAAATCATGTATTGGAGCAAATCCTGGACCGGATTCTCAGGACGACCGGATTCTTCGGTCTTCTGGATTGGAGCAAAGCCCGGACCGGATTCCGAGGAAAACCGGATTCTGCGGTCTCCTGGATTGGAGCAAAACCCGGACCGGATTCCGAGGACGACCGGATTCTGCGGTATCCTGGATTGGAGCAAAACCCGGACCGGATTCCGAGGACTACCGGATTCTGCGGTCTCCTGGATTGGAGCAAAACCCGGACCGGATTTCGAGGACGACCGGATTCTGCGGTATCCTGGATTGGAGCAAAACCCGGACCGGATTCTCAGGACTACCGGATTCTGCGGTATCCTGGATTGGAGCAAAACCCGGACCGGATTCTCAGGACGACCGGATTCTGCGGTATCCTGGATTGGAGCAAAACCCGGACCGGATTCCGAGGACGACCGGATTCTGCGGTATCCTGGATTGGAGCAAAACCCGGACCGGATTCTCAGGACGACCGGATTCTGCGGTCTCCTGGATTGGAGCAAAACCCGGACCGGATTTCGAGGACGACCGGATTCTGCGGTATCCTGGATTGGAGCAAAACCCGGACCGGATTCTCAGGACTACCGGATTCTGCGGTATCCTGGATTGGAGCAAAACCCGGACCGGATTCTGAGGACGACCGGAATTGGACTTTTATTTATTTATTTTTTTTTTTAAGCCCTAACCCTGTTTCAGATGGACATTTTCATAAATCGTTGTCATAAACCATATATTTCAGATGGAAATTGTTTTCAAAAATCATGTGTTTCAGATGGACATTTTCATGAATCATGTATTTCAGATGGAATTTTTTTTTTAAACCATGTGTTTCAGATGGACATTTTCATAAATCATGTATTTCACATTGGAAATTGTTTTAAAAAATCATGTATTTCAGAAGGAAATAATTCTCAAAAATCATGTATTTCAAATTGAAATAGTTTTAAAAAATCATGTGTTTCAGATGGACATTTTCATAAATCATGTATTGGAGCAAATCCTGGACCGGATTCCGAGGACGACCGGATTCTGCGGTCTTCTGGATTGGAGCAAAACCCGGACCGGATTCTGAGCACGAGAGGATTCTGCGGTCTCCTGGATTGGAGCAAAACCCGGACCGGATTCCGAGGAAAACCGGATTCTGCGGTATCCTGGATTGGAGCAAAACCCGGACCGGATTCTCAGGACGACCGGATTCTGCGGTATCCTGGATTGGAGCAAAACCCGGACCGGATTCTCAGGACTACCGGATTCTGCGGTATCCTGGATTGGAGCAAAACCCGGACCGGATTCTCAGGACTACCGGATTCTGTGGTATCCTGGATTGGAGCAAAACCCGGACCGGATTCTGAGGACGACCGGAATTGGACTTTTTTTTTTTTTTCTTTTTTTTAAACCCTAACCCTGTTTCAGATGGACATTTTCATAAATCGTTGTCATAAACCATATATTTCAGATGGAAATTGTTTTCAAAAATCATGTGTTTCAGATGGACATTTTCATGAATCATGTATTTCAGATGGAATTTTTTTTTTAAATCATGTGTTTCAGATGGACATTTTCATAAATCATGTATTTCACATTGGAAATTGTTTTAAAAAATCATGTATTTCAGAAGGAAATAATTCTCAAAAATCATGCATTTCAAATTGAAATTGTTTTAAAAAATCATGTGTTTCAGATGGACATTTTCATAAATCATGTATTGGAGCAAATCCTGGACCGGATTCCGAGGACGACCGGATTCTGCGGTCTTCTGGATTGGAGCAAATCCTGGACCGGATTCTCAGGACGACCGGATTCTTCGGTCTTTTGGATTGGAGCAAAACCCGGACCGGATTCTGAGCACGAGCGGATTCTGCGGTCTCCTGGATTGGAGCAAAACCCGGACCGGATTCTCAGGACGACCGGATTCTGCGGTATCCTGGATTGGAGCAAAACCCGGACCGGATTCTCAGGACTACCGGATTCTGCGGTATCCTGGATTGGAGCAAAACCCGGACCGGATTCTCAGGACTACCGGATTCTGTGGTATCCTGGATTGGAGCAAAACCCGGACCGGATTCTGAGGACGACCGGAATTGGACTTTTTTTTTTTTTTCTTTTTTTTAAACCCTAACCCTGTTTCAGATGGACATTTTCATAAATCGTTGTCATAAACCATATATTTCAGATGGAAATTGTTTTCAAAAATCATGTGTTTCAGATGGACATTTTCATGAATCATGTATTTCAGATGGAATTTTTTTTTTAAATCATGTGTTTCAGATGGACATTTTCATAAATCATGTATTTCACATTGGAAATTGTTTTAAAAAATCATGTATTTCAGAAGGAAATAATTCTCAAAAATCATGCATTTCAAATTGAAATTGTTTTAAAAAATCATGTGTTTCAGATGGACATTTTCATAAATCATGTATTGGAGCAAATCCTGGACCGGATTCCGAGGACGACCGGATTCTGCGGTCTTCTGGATTGGAGCAAATCCTGGACCGGATTCTCAGGACGACCGGATTCTTCGGTCTTCTGGATTGGAGCAAAACCCGGACCGGATTCTGAGCACGAGCGGATTCTGCGGTCTCCTGGATTGGAGCAAAACCCGGACCGGATTCCGAGGACGACCGGATTCTGCGGTATCCTGGATTGGAGCAAAACCCGGACCGGATTCCGAGGACGACCGGATTCTGCGGTATCCTGGATTGGAGCAAAACCCGGACCGGATTCTCAGGACTACCGGATTCTGCGGTATCCTGGATTGGAGCAAAACCCGGACCGGATTCTCAGGACTACCGGATTCTGCGGTATCCTGGATTGGAGCAAAACCCGGACCGGATTCTCAGGACTACCGGATTCTGCGGTATCCTGGATTGGAGCAAAACCCGGACCGGATTCTGAGGACGACCGGAATTGGACTTTTTTTTTTTTTTTTTTTTTTTTAAGCCCTAACCCTGTTTCAGATGGACATTTTCATAAATCGTTGTCATAAACCATATATTTCAGATGGAAATTGTTTTCAAAAATCATGTGTTTCAGATGGACATTTTCATGAATCATGTATTTCAGATGGAATTTTTTTTTTAAATCGTGTTTCAGATGGACATTTTCATAAATCATGTATTTCACATTGGAAATTGTTTTAAAAAATCATGTATTTCAGAAGGAAATAATTCTCAAAAATCATGTATTTCAAATTGAAATTGTTTTAAAAAATCATGTGTTTCAGATGGACATTTTCATAAATCATGTATTGGAGCAAATCCTGGACCGGATTCCGAGGATGACCGGATTCTGCGGTCTTCTGGATTGGAGCAAAACCCGGACCGGATTCTGAGCACGAGCGGATTCTGCGGTCTCCTGGATTGGAGCAAAACCCGGACCGGATTCTCAGGACGACCGGATTCTGCGGTATCCTGGATTGGAGCAAAACCCGGACCGGATTCTGAGGACGACCGGAATTGGACTTTTTTTTTTTTTTTTTTTTTTTTTAAGCCCTAACCCTGTTTCAGATGGACATTTTCATAAATCGTTGTCATAAACCATATATTTCAGATGGAAATTGTTTTCAAAAATCATATGTTTCAGATGGACATTTTCATGAATCATGTATTTCAGATGGAATTTTTTTTTTTAAATCATTTGTTTCAGATGGACATTTTCATAAATCATGTATTTCACATTGGAAATTGTTTTAAAAAATCATGTATTTCAGAAGGAAATAATTCTCAAAAATCATGTATTTCAAATTGAAATTGTTTTAAAAATTCATGTGTTTCAGATGGACATTTTCATAAATCATGTATTGGAGCAAATCCTGGACCGGATTCTCAGGACGACCGGATTCTTCGGTCTTCTGGATTGGAGCAAAACCCGGACCGGATTCTGAGCGCGAGCGGATTCTGCTGTCTTCTGGATTGGAGCAAAACCCGGACCGGATTCCCAGGACGACCGGATTCTGCGGTATCCTGGATTGGAGCAAAACCCGGACCGGATTCTCAGGACTACCGGATTCTGCGGTATCCTGGATTGGAGCAAAACCCGGACCGGATTCTCAGGACTACCGGATTCTGCGGTATCCTGGATTGGAGCAAAACCCGGACCGGATTCTGAGGACGACCGGAATTGGACTTTTATTTATTTTTTTTTTTTTTTAAGCCCTAACCCTGTTTCAGATGGACATTTTCATAAATCGTTGTCATAAACCATATATTTCAGATGGAAATTGTTTTCAAACATCATGTGTTTCAGATGGACATTTTCATGAATCATGTATTTCAGATGGAATTTTTTTTTTAAACCATGTGTTTCAGATGGACATTTTCATAAATCATGTATTTCACATTGGAAATTGTTTTAAAAAATCATGTATTTCAGAAGGAAATAATTCTCAAAAATCATGTATTTCAAATTGAAATTGTTTTAAAAAATCATGTGTTTCAGATGGACATTTTCATAAATCATGTATTGGAGCAAATCCTGGACCGGATTCCGAGGACGACCGGATTCTGCGGTCTTCTGGATTGGAGCAAAACCCGGACCGGATTCTGAGCACGAGAGGATTCTGCGGTCTCCTGGATTGGAGCAAAACCCGGACCGGATTCCGAGGAAAACCGGATTCTGCGGTATCCTGGATTGGAGCAAAACCCGGACCGGATTCTCAGGACGACCGGATTCTGCGGTATCCTGGATTGGAGCAAAACCCGGACCGGATTCTCAGGACTACCGGATTCTGCGGTATCCTGGATTGGAGCAAAACCCGGACCGGATTCTGAGGACGACCGGAATTGGACTTTTTTTTTTTTTTCTTTTTTTTAAACCCTAACCCTGTTTCAGATGGACATTTTCATAAATCGTTGTCATAAACCATATATTTCAGATGGAAATTGTTTTCAAAAATCATGTGTTTCAGATGGACATTTTCATGAATCATGTATTTCAGATGGAATTTTTTTTTTAAATCATGTGTTTCAGATGGACATTTTCATAAATCATGTATTTCACATTGGAAATTGTTTTAAAAAATCATGTATTTCAGAAGGAAATAATTCTCAAAAATCATGCATTTCAAATTGAAATTGTTTTAAAAAATCATGTGTTTCAGATGGACATTTTCATAAATCATGTATTGGAGCAAATCCTGGACCGGATTCCGAGGACGACCGGATTCTGCGGTCTTCTGGATTGGAGCAAATCCTGGACCGGATTCTCAGGACGACCGGATTCTTCGGTCTTCTGGATTGGAGCAAAACCCGGACCGGATTCTGAGCACGAGCGGATTCTGCGGTCTCCTGGATTGGAGCAAAACCCGGACCGGATTCCGAGGACGACCGGATTCTGCGGTATCCTGGATTGGAGCAAAACCCGGACCGGATTCCGAGGACGACCGGATTCTGCGGTATCCTGGATTGGAGCAAAACCCGGACCGGATTCTCAGGACTACCGGATTCTGCGGTATCCTGGATTGGAGCAAAACCCGGACCGGATTCTCAGGACTACCGGATTCTGCGGTATCCTGGATTGGAGCAAAACCAAGACCGGATTCTCAGGACTACCGGATTCTGCGGTATCCTGGATTGGAGCAAAACCCGGACCGGATTCTGAGGACGACCGGAATTGGACTTTTTTTTTTTTTTTTTTTTTTTTAAGCCCTAACCCTGTTTCAGATGGACATTTTCATAAATCGTTGTCATAAACCATATATTTCAGATGGAAATTGTTTTCAAAAATCATGTGTTTCAGATGGACATTTTCATGAATCATGTATTTCAGATGGAATTTTTTTTTTAAACCATGTGTTTCAGATGGACATTTTCATAAATCATGTATTTCACATTGGAAATTGTTTTAAAAAATCATGTATTTCAGAAGGAAATAATTCTCAAAAATCATGTATTTCAAATTGAAATTGTTTTAAAAAATCATGTGTTTCAGATGGACATTTTCATAAATCATGTATTGGAGCAAATCCTGGACCGGATTCCGAGGACGACCGGATTCTGCGGTCTTCTGGATTGGAGCAAAACCCGGACCGGATTCTGAGCACGAGAGGATTCTGCGGTCTCCTGGATTGGAGCAAAACCCGGACCGGATTCCGAGGAAAACCGGATTCTGCGGTATCCTGGATTGGAGCAAAACCCGGACCGGATTCTCAGGACGACCGGATTCTGCGGTATCCTGGATTGGAGCAAAACCCGGACCGGATTCTCAGGACTACCGGATTCTGCGGTATCCTGGATTGGAGCAAAACCCGGACCGGATTCTCAGGACTACCGGATTCTGTGGTATCCTGGATTGGAGCAAAACCCGGACCGGATTCTGAGGACGACCGGAATTGGACTTTTTTTTTTTTTTCTTTTTTTTAAACCCTAACCCTGTTTCAGATGGACATTTTCATAAATCGTTGTCATAAACCATATATTTCAGATGGAAATTGTTTTCAAAAATCATGTGTTTCAGATGGACATTTTCATGAATCATGTATTTCAGATGGAATTTTTTTTTTAAATCATGTGTTTCAGATGGACATTTTCATAAATCATGTATTTCACATTGGAAATTGTTTTAAAAAATCATGTATTTCAGAAGGAAATAATTCTCAAAAATCATGCATTTCAAATTGAAATTGTTTTAAAAAATCATGTGTTTCAGATGGACATTTTCATAAATCATGTATTGGAGCAAATCCTGGACCGGATTCCGAGGACGACCGGATTCTGCGGTCTTCTGGATTGGAGCAAATCCTGGACCGGATTCTCAGGACGACCGGATTCTTCGGTCTTCTGGATTGGAGCAAAACCCGGACCGGATTCTGAGCACGAGCGGATTCTGCGGTCTCCTGGATTGGAGCAAAACCCGGACCGGATTCCGAGGACGACCGGATTCTGCGGTATCCTGGATTGGAGCAAAACCCGGACCGGATTCCGAGGACGACCGGATTATGCGGTATCCTGGATTGGAGCAAAACCCGGACCGGATTCTCAGGACTACCGGATTCTGCGGTATCCTGGATTGGAGCAAAACCCGGACCGGATTCTCAGGACTACCGGATTCTGCGGTATCCTGGATTGGAGCAAAACCCGGACCGGATTCTCAGGACTACCGGATTCTGCGGTATCCTGGATTGGAGCAAAACCCGGACCGGATTCTGAGGACGACCGGAATTGGACTTTTTTTTTTTTTTTTTTTTTTTTAAGCCCTAACCCTGTTTCAGATGGACATTTTCATAAATCGTTGTCATAAACCATATATTTCAGATGGAAATTGTTTTCAAAAATCATGTGTTTCAGATGGACATTTTCATGAATCATGTATTTCAGATGGAATTTTTTTTTTAAATCGTGTTTCAGATGGACATTTTCATAAATCATGTATTTCACATTGGAAATTGTTTTAAAAAATCATGTATTTCAGAAGGAAATAATTCTCAAAAATCATGTATTTCAAATTGAAATTGTTTTAAAAAATCATGTGTTTCAGATGGACATTTTCATAAATCATGTATTGGAGCAAATCCTGGACCGGATTCCGAGGATGACCGGATTCTGCGGTCTTCTGGATTGGAGCAAAACCCGGACCGGATTCTGAGCACGAGCGGATTCTGCGGTCTCCTGGATTGGAGCAAAACCCGGACCGGATTCTCAGGACGACCGGATTCTGCGGTATCCTGGATTGGAGCAAAACCCGGACCGGATTCTGAGGACGACCGGAATTGGACTTTTTTTTTTTTTTTTTTTTTTTTAAGCCCTAACCCTGTTTCAGATGGACATTTTCATAAATCGTTGTCATAAACCATATATTTCAGATGGAAATTGTTTTCAAAAATCATATGTTTCAGATGGACATTTTCATGAATCATGTATTTCAGATGGAATTTTTTTTTTTAAATCATTTGTTTCAGATGGACATTTTCATAAATCATGTATTTCACATTGGAAATTGTTTTAAAAAATCATGTATTTCAGAAGGAAATAATTCTCAAAAATCATGTATTTCAAATTGAAATTGTTTTAAAAATTCATGTGTTTCAGATGGACATTTTCATAAATCATGTATTGGAGCAAATCCTGGACCGGATTCTCAGGACGACCGGATTCTTCGGTCTTCTGGATTGGAGCAAAACCCGGACCGGATTCTGAGCGCGAGCGGATTCTGCTGTCTTCTGGATTGGAGCAAAACCCGGACCGGATTCCGAGGACGACCGGATTCTGCGGTATCCTGGATTGGAGCAAAACCCGGACCGGATTCTCAGGACGACCGGATTCTGCGGTATCCTGGATTGGAGCAAAACCCGGACCGGATTCTCAGGACTACCGGATTCTGCGGTATCCTGGATTGGAGCAAAACCCGGACCGGATTCTGAGGACGACCGGAATTGGACTTTTTTTTTTTTTAAACCCTAACCCTGTTTCAGATGGACATTTTCATAAATCGTTGTCATAAACCATATATTTCAGATGGAAATTGTTTTCAAAAATCATGTGTTTCAGATGGACATTTTCATCAATCATGTATTTCAGATGGAATTTTTTTTTTAAATCATGTGTTTCAGATGGACATTTTCATAAATCATGTATTTCACATTGGAAATTGTTTTAAAAAATCATGTATTTCAGAAGGAAATAATTCTCAAAAATCATGTATTTCAAATTGAAATTGTTTTAAAAAATCATGTGTTTCAGATGGACATTTTCATAAATCATGTATTGGAGCAAATCCTGGACCGGATTCCGAGGACGACCGGATTCTGCGGTCTTCTGGATTGGAGCAAAACCCGGACCGGATTCTGAGCGCGAGCGGATTCTGCTGTCTTCTGGATTGGAGCAAAACCCGGACCGGATTCCGAGGACGACCGGATTCTGCGGTATCCTGGATTGGAGCAAAACCCGGACCGGATTCTCAGGACGACCGGATTCTGCGGTATCCTGGATTGGAGCAAAACCCGGACCGGATTCTCAGGACTACCGGATTCTGCGGTATCCTGGATTGGAGCAAAACCCGGACCGGATTCTGAGGACGACCGGAATTGGACTTTTTTTTTTTTTTTTTTTTTTTTAAACCCTAACCCTGTTTCAGATGGACATTTTCATAAATCGTTGTCATAAACCATATATTTCAGATGGAAATTGTTTTCAAAAATCATGTGTTTCAGATGGACATTTTCATCAATCATGTATTTCAGATGGAATTTTTTTTTTAAATCATGTGTTTCAGATGGACATTTTCATAAATCTTTTATTTCACATTGGAAATTGTTTTAAAAAATCATGTATTTCAGAAGGAAATAATTCTCAAAAATCATGTATTTCAAATTGAAATTGTTTTAAAAAATCATGTGTTTCAGATGGACATTTTCATAAATCATGTATTGGAGCAAATCCTGGACCGGATTCCGAGGACGACCGGATTCTGCGGTCTTCTGGATGGAGCAAAACCCGGACCGGATTCTGAGCACGAGCGGATTCTGCGGTCTCCTGGATTGGAGCAAAACCCGGACCGGATTCCGAGGAAAACCGGATTCTGCGGTCTCCTGGATTGGAGCAAAACCCGGACTGGATTCCGAGGACGACCGGATTCTGCGTTATCCTGGATTGGAGCAAAACCCGGACCGGATTCTGAGGACGACCGGATTCTGCGGCATCCTGGATTGGAGCAAAACCCGGACCGGATTCTCAGGACTACCGGATTCTGCGGTATCCTGGATTGGAGCAAAACCCGGACCGGATTCTCAGGACGACCGGATTCTGCGGTATCCTGGATTGGAGCAAAACCCGGACCGGATTCCGAGGACGACCGGATTCTGCGGTATCCTGGATTGGAGCAAAACCCGGACCGGATTCTCAGGACGACCGGATTCTGCGGTATCCTGGATTGGAGAAAAACCCGGACCGGATTCCGAGGACGACCGGATTCTGCGGTATCCTGGATTGGAGCAAAACCCGGACCGGATTCTCAGGACGACCGGATTCTGCGGTATCCTGGATTGGAGCAAAACCCGGACCGGATTCTCAGGACTACCGGATTCTGCGGTATCCTGGATTGGAGCAAAACCCGGACCGGATTCTGAGGACGACCGGAATTGGACTTTTCTTTTTTTTTTTTTTTTTTTTTTTAAGCCCTAACCCTGTTTCAGATGGACATTTTCATAAATCGTTGTCATAAACCATATATTTCAGATGGAAATTGTTTTCAAAAATCATGTGTTTCAGATGGACATTTTCATGAATCATGTATTTCAGATGGAATTTTTTTTTTTAAATCATTTGTTTCAGATGGACATTTTCATAAATCATGTATTTCACATTGGAAATTGTTTTAAAAAATCATGTATTTCAGAAGGAAATAATTCTCAAAAATCATGTATTTCAAATTGAAATTGTTTTAAAAATTCATGTGTTTCAGATGGACATTTTCATAAATCATGTATTGGAGCAAATCCTGGACCGGATTCTCAGGACGACCGGATTCTTCGGTCTTCTGGATTGGAGCAAAACCCGGACCGGATTCTGAGCGCGAGCGGATTCTGCTGTCTTCTGGATTGGAGCAAAACCCGGACCGGATTCCGAGGACGACCGGATTCTGCGGTCTCCTGGATTGGAGCAAATCCTGGACCGGATTCTCAGGACGACCGGATTCTGCGGTATCCTGGATTGGAGCAAAACCCGGACCGGATTCTCAGGACTACCGGATTCTGCGGTATCCTGGATTGGAGCAAAACCCGGACCGGATTCTGAGGACGACCGGAATTGGACTTTTTTTTTTTTTTTTTTTTTTTTAAACCCTAACCCTGTTTCAGATGGACATTTTCATAAATCGTTGTTATAAACCATGTATTTCAGATGGAAATTGTTTTCAAAAATCATGTGTTTCAGATGGACATTTTCATGAATCATGTATTTCAGAAGGAATTTTTTTTTAAATCATGTGTTTTAGATGGACATTTTCATTAATCATGTATTTCACATTGGAAATTGTTTTTAAAAATCATGTTTCAGATGGACATTTTCATAAATCATGTACTGGAGCAAAACCCAGACCGGATTCTGAGGACGACCGGATTCTCCGGTCTCCTGGATTGCAGCAAAACCCGGACCGGATTCTCAGGACGACCGGATTCTGAGGACGACCGGAATTGGACTTTGTTTTAATTTTTTTTTAAGCCCTAACCCTGTTTCAGATGGACATTTTCATAAATCGTTGTCATAAACCATGTATTTCAGATGGAAATTATTTTCAAAAATCATGTGTTTCAGTTGGACATTTTCATGAATCATGTATTTCAGATGGAATTTTTTTTAAATCGTGTTTTAGATGGACATTTTCATAAATCATGTATTTCAGATGGAATTTTTTTTTAAATCATGTGTTTTAGATGGACATTTTCATAAATCATGTATTTCAGATGGAATTTATTTTTAAATTTTTAAATCATGTGTTTCAGATGGACATTTTCATAAATCATGTACTGGAGCAAAACCCGGACCGGATTCTGAGGACGACCGGAATTGGACTTTGTTTTAATTTTTTTTTAAGCCCTAACCCGGTTTCAGATGGACATTTTCATAAATCATGTACTGGAGCAAAACCCGGACCGGATTCCGAGGACTACCGGATTCTGCGGTCTCCTAGATTGGAGCAAAACCCGGACCGGATTCCGAGGACGACCGGATTCTGCGGTCTCCTGGATTGGAGCAAAACCCGGACCGGATTCTCAGGACGACTGGATTCTGAGGTCTTCTGGATTGGAGCAAATCCTGGACTGGATTCAGAATGCTCCTCGATCGGAGCAAACCCTGGACTGGATCTTGAGGGCTCATGGATCAGAGCAAAACCTGGACTGAATTCTGCGGATTCATGGATCGGAGCAAAACCTGGACCGGATTCTGAGGACGACTGGATTCTGCGGTCTCCTGGATTGGAGCAAAACCTGGACTGGATTCTGAGAACAACTGGATTCTGCGGTCTCCTGGATCGGAGCAAAACCTGGACCGGATTCTGAGGACGACTGGATTCTGCGGTCTCCTGGATCGGAGCAAAACCTGGACCGGATTCTGAGGACGACCGGAAAATAGCAGACATCATTCTTCTGCTTTTCTGCTATTTTTTGGAAATGGAGGAAGATATCAGGGCCCTCATTTATAAAGCATGCGTACGCACAGATTTGATTGTAGAGTGTGCATACGATTAAATCCACGCCAACTCTCATATTTGTAAAAACTGTCTTTGACGTGTAAAAGTGCTTAGCGTCATGTCAGGGTCTGAGCAGACGTATGCAATTTTTCTTGTCGGAGTACTGCAGGTTATTGAAAATGTAAGCTGTTCTTGCAGCTTGCTGTTCTAAATTATGATGATTGGTGATCTTTTATATGTTAATGACATTAATTATGAGTTGTTTCAAGGCAGAGAGCTGAAACCATTCAGTTGCGCGCAAGTTCAAGACCATTTGCGATTCATAGATTTCACATCTGAAAGAGACACATACCCATATTCAGACTGTATCTAGATCAGATGGTCACTGCAGCCACCCGTATCCAGTCCGTATCCAGATCAGATGGTGGATCAGCACCTAGAGACGACCTCTACAGCCATGAACATCTGCGTAGACCAGGAAAACTAGATGAGCCCCAGAGACTGATCCCCAGTGAAGACCATGTCTCCTAGACAGCCATAGGGACAAGACCACAGGAACCAGATGAGTCCTTTGCACAATCTGACTCTGCTTTAGCCTAGATTTAAACTGCTGATTTTGTCTGACAAAAGGAGAATGACACTATTTCGACAAACTATTTCCCCGTCTAAGCTGATATAAAGCCACCCAGCTTTATATCAAGCTGATGTAAAGCTGCTTTGACACAATTTGCATTGTTAAAAGTGCTATTATAATAAATAAAATAATACAATCTGAAGAAGAATCAGAATCAGAATGAGCTTTATTGGCCAAGTATGTTTACACATACAAGGAATTTGTTGTAGTGACAGAAGCTCCACAGTGCAACAGAAAGACAGTAACAGGACAGGACACAGGTAATAAAAACTAAATAACAAGAAATAGCCAATAACCAATGTACAAAGCAGCAAAAAAAAAAACTAAAAAAACACAATATATAATATATAATATAAACAACTATGTATATACAGGCCAAGTATGTGCAAATTAGAAATGAGAAAAATAAAAATAAAATAAGTGAGTGTGGTGAATGGATAATGTATTAGTTGTGGGTTCCAAGTTTATTATTGAGTGTTCATGAGATGTATTGACTGAGGGAAGAAACTGTTCCTGTGTCTGGTCGTTCTGGTCCACAGAGCTCTGTAGCGTCGGCCAGACGGTAACAGTTCAAAGAGGTAGTGTGCTGGATGTGAGGGGTCCAGAGTGATTTTGTCAACCCTTTTGCTCACTCTGGATAAGTACAGTTCTTGGAGAGTGGGGAGGCTTGTACCAGTGATTCGCTCAGCAGTCCGGACTACCCTCCGTAGTCTTCTGAGGTCAGATTTGGTAGCTGAGCTGAACCAGACAGTTATTGAGGTGCAGAGGATGGATTCGATGATGGTGGAGTAGAACTGTTTCAGTAAGTCCTGTGGCAGGTTGAACTTCCTCAGCTGGCGAAGAAAGTACAACCTCTGCTGGGCCTTCCTGACAATGGAGTCAATGTGAATGTCCCACTTCAGGTCCTGAGAGATGGTGGTGCCCAGGAATCTGAATGACTCCACTGCAGTCACAGTGCTGTTCATGAGGGTGAGTGGGGGGAGTGCGGGGGGTTTCTCCTGAAGTCCACAATCATCTCCACAGTTTTGAGCGTGTTAAGCTCCAGGTTGTTGAGACTGCACCAGACAGCCAGCTCCTTAACCTCCTGTCTGTAAGCAGACTCGTCACCGTCCTGGATGAGACCGATCAGTGTGGTGTCGTCTGCAAACTTCAGGAGCTTGACAGAGGGGTCTTTAGATGTGCAGTCGTTGGTGTAGAGGGAGAAGAGCAGTGGGGAGAGAACGCAGCCCTGAGGAGCTCCAGTGCTGATGGTTCGAGTGCTGGATGTGAATTTACCAAGCTTTACTAACTTTGTCTGTCTGTCAGGAAGCTGTTGATCCACTGGCAGACGGAGGTGGGGACGGAGAGCTGAGTTAGTTTATTTTGAAGGGTTTCCGTGATAATGTGGGTTAAAAGCGGAGCTGAAGTCCACAAACAGGATCCTCACATAAGTCCCTGGTCTGTCCAGATGCTGCAGGATGAAGTGCAGTCCCATGTTGACTGCATCATCCACAGACCTGTTTGCTCTGCAGGCAAACTGCAGGGGGTCCAGTGATGTCCTTCAGATAAGCCAAAACCAGTCTTTCAAATTATTTCATGGCTACAGACGTTAAGGCCACAGGTCTGTAGTCATTAAGTCCAGTAATTTTGGGTTTCTTTGGGACGGGGATGATGGTGGAGCGTCTGAAGCATGAGGGGACTTCGCACAGCTCCAGTGATCTATTGAAGATCTGTGTGAAGATGGGGGCCAGCTGATCAGCACAGATTTTTAGGCAGGCCGGTGACACACCGTCTGGACCAGGTGCTTTCCTTCTTTTGTTCTTCCTGAAGACCTGGCACACATCATCTTTGCTGATTTGAATTGTAGGTGTGGGGGAGAGAGGGGTTGTTGGAGGTGTGAAAAATTGTGTGAAGAGGTGATCTGGGCGAGTGTGGGGTGATCGTTCAAATGACAAAAGAACTTGTTTAAGTCGTCTGCCAGGTGTTGATTCTCCAGAGTGCTGGGGGATGGTGTCTTGTAGCTGGTGATGTCCTTCATTCCTGTCCACACTGAAGCAGGATCACTGGAAGAGAATTTGTTCCTGAGCTTGTCAGAATAATTCCTCTTTGCCACTCTGATCTCCTTTTCCAGTGTGCATTTGGCCTGTTTGTACAAGACTTTATCCCCCTTTCTGTGAGCATCTTCTTTGGCCTGACGGAGCTGTCTGAGTTTGGCAGTGAACCATGGTTTGTCATTGTTGTAGATTAAATGAGTCCTGGAAGGAATGCACATATCCTCACAGAAACTTATATAAGATGTTACAGTCTCTGTGAGCTCATCCAGATCATTTGCAGCAGCTTCAAAAACAGTCCAATCAGTGAGGTCGAAACAGGCTTGTAGATCCCGCTCTGTTTCGTTAGTCCATCTTTTAACAGTTCTTAATACAGGCTTTGCAGACTTAAGTTTCTGCCTGTAGGACGGAATAAGATGAACCAAACAGTGATCAGAGAGTCCTAAAGCTGCTCGTGGAACAGAGTGATATGCATCCTTTATTGTTGTGTAACAGTGATCCAATATATTACTGTCTCTGGTGGGACATGTGATGTGCTGTCTGTATTTTGGCAGTTCATGGGAGAGATTTGCTTTATTAAAGTCCCCGAGAATGATTAAAACAGAGTCCGGGTGTTGTTGCTCACTCTCTGTAATCAGATCAGCAAGTTTCTGTAAAGCTGTGCTCACGTGCGCTTGCGGTGGAATGTAAACATGGGTGGTGATGGCGCAGTGGAAAAGACACATGCCTTTGGTGTGAGAGACCCGGGTTCGAATCCACTGTGAGACACCAATGTGTCCCTGAGCAAGACACATAACCCCTAGTTGCTCCAGAGGCGTGCGACCTCTGACATATATAGCAATTGTAAGTCGCTTTGGATAAAAGCGTCAGCTAAATGAATAAATGTAAATGTAAACACTCACGAGAATGAACGAGCAGAACTCCCGCGGCGAATAGAACGGCTTGCAGTTAATGAAGAGCGTTTCTAGATCTGAGCAGCACATCTCTTTAACACAGTTACATCTGTACACCACCTCTCATTGATGTAAAAGCACGTCCCGCCATTTCCCCATTGATTCCGTGTCCCGATCTGCTCTCATCAGCTGGTAATTAGGCAGATGAATCGCGCTGTCCGGTATGTCGCCATTCAGCCAGGTTTCTGTGAAACGCAGAGCAGCAGAGTTAGAAAAGTCCTTGTTTGTCCGGGAGAGCAGAAGGAGTTCGTCTGTTTTGTTGGGTAGAGAGCGGATATTCGCCAGATGGATGCTAGGCAACGCCGTTCGAAATCCGCGCTGACGAAGTTTCACGAGCGCGCCAGCTCTCTTACCCCGTCTGCGCGTCCTCCTGAAGCGTTTGACCAGAGCTACAGCTCCGCCAACTACAATGTCCAGCAAAACGTCCGAAAAATCAAAAACCGGTAGAAGATTTTGTGGTGTGTTCTGCCGAATGTTCAGCAGATCATCCCTGGTAAAACTGATCTTATTTGAAAAACAAAAAACAGGAAAAACAAACAAAAACAACACGAACACTGAAGAGCAACGCACAATAGCTGCCATCATCGGCGCCACCTTGGATGAACCAATTCATGGACCTTCTATGAATCACATGTACGCATATTTGAGAGATGATCATAAGATCAAATTTAAGTTGATTTCTGTGCAACATTTTATAAATGGAGCCCCAGGAGTTCGCACAATCTTGCAGAAGTGCAGAAGTTGCTTTCTTCTGTGCTTGCATCTTTGCAAACAACGTGGTGGGGTAAGTGAAAAGAAAGTTTTTTTTCTTCTTCTTTCTTTCCAACTGGGGGGATAATTAATTACAGGTGTAATAGGTTAAAGCTTAAATGTTTTAAATAGTGATAGAAGTTTTCAACATCTTTATCAGTCTGTTCTTATACTCTTATACTCTGTACTCTAGAGGCCTCTCAATCATAGTGTATACTTTTGGAAAGATGAAAACCCGCTTCAGGTGCATCTTTTTAGAAACACTTGAAGTACATTCACATTTTGTCCCCAGGGTGATTAATCATTGCAAATGTTTCTGTATTACATTGAGACAGTTAATATTGTTATGTTCATAATGTATGTGTAACGGAACGGACCAGAGGTGAGACGTGCGGATCCATGTGCAAGCTTTATTCAAAGGCGTGGTCATAAACAAGCATAGTTCATAGATCTAAGCGTGGGTCTTAGATCGACGAACGATATCCAGAGGGCTTGAGAAGAGGGGTAGTCCGATAACCTGACCAAAAATCCAAACGAGGTACACAAAGAGTCCGAAAAGGTGAGACAAGGGTTAACCTGTTAACCTTCGCCCCCATTGTGGGCCTCATAGGTGAAAATAACCTACCTAAATTAAAATGGTAACAGTTTGTGACAAAGTGTGCTTACACAAACAAATTAGGTATCTTTGGAAAGAAGACACTCTCGGCTTTACTATCCATCATCCAGAGTTGATAATGCTCGAAAAGATAAAAAGTTATACACACTGACGTGCCTTGAAAAATATTTTTCCACACTGAATGCTTTTTTTATTTCATATACAAATACATGAAATAAGTCCTGGAGCAATCCAGAAAAGTATTGGGTTGAAAGCCATGTGTCTCATGAGTTTATATTTCAAATTTGAAGAAGATACCATGAAAAATGAGATTCCTGCAATATATTTTCTGAAACTATTTATAGTCCCCCCACCCCCCTGTTTGAGGAAAAATAACCACCAAATGGATTGCAGAATTATACAAGCTATTTTAGTCATTATACATGTTCCTGCATAGTTTTTCAATTATAAAATAATAGACAGATTTATTTGAGCACTAAAAAATACAAAAATAATTATTTGAGTAATAAAAAAGGAAAAAAAAAAAAGAAAAAAAATGCTTTGTATATAGTATGTATACTGAAGTATTCTGATTGCCAGACATGAAGTGATATTGGCAGACATGGTCATACGGTCAGTAATCACACGCTGATGTGCTTCCATTCAGATGATAATCATACAGATGGGCCATATAATCAATAATAGCTGATCAATGAATCACAATGATAGCCGTCATAGACTCGGTAATAAACACACTGATGTTCGTCCATACATATTATAATCATGCAGACATGGCCACATTCCCCACACAATACACACACACATATAAAAAATGTAGAAGAAAAAAAAAACAGTTTTTTATGGATAAAGCAGATCGCTAAGTTACGCCCCGCTCAGATGACAGCGTGCGTGTCACAGCGTGCGTCAGAGCTGACTGGAGGGAGCGCCAAATTCAAATAAACTATATTCCGCTTATCTGAGACTTTTTTTTCCGTGGACGGTCTCATTCTGTTTGTAAAACTGTATGCTACAACACCGTGTTGTTTTTTTACTACCAAGACGCTGTTTTTGAGCGTAATTTATTCCATAACGGACACGAACAATAACTCTCTGAAGAAATGAGACGTAAACAAAGGAATATTCATCCTTATTACAACGTTATTGTTTCGCTGGACTAAAAGTGCACGCTGGGATGTTGTTCTGTGGACTCTTACCTCTCTAACTAAACTGGGATTTCAGCAGTGGACACGTTTGTGGCTCGTTATTACAGTGATAAAGGTACGTATGGCTTTTTTACTCTGCGTGTTTGGATGTGTACTGCTTACACAAATGTAGCAAATACATTCCTTATAAGCTTTCCATCGAAAAACAGCGATCTGTCGTCGAGGCTTGAGGCTTAGACCTTCAGAATGATATATAGTTTGTCAAGATTAACTTTGTCCCGTTTCATTTATTCTATTAGAAAACAATGACACATGCAAACAAAGAGCGTTCAGTGCGACATCGCTCTGGTGAACGTTAACAGGTTAATCCGCAGGACATATATTTATACGCAGGACAATACTTGGCCGAGAGGAAGAGGAAGTCCATGGTTTAAGTAGGGTGTGTGATTTTGTGAAATGCACTCCAGGGTAATGTTCAAGTTCAAGTTCAAGTTTATTTGTATATCGCTTTTTACGATACAAATCGTTGCAAAGCAGCTCTACAGGAAATTAAGTTTCCTCAATATATTTATATATTGCAGAACCTTAATATATTTAACTTATGGCAAAATTTGGTAATTCTGTATGTTGTCTGAGCATTGGCATCCTCTGAGGTCCTCTGAGGGGTTGGCATTATCTTTTCTCAGGTGTTCAGTCATCTCAGATCATTTAAGGGTTGGATCCAGACTGAAGCTTCTGTAATTCCTAGCTACCACGGGATGTTAATCACGTGGCAGCAACAGAGAAACAGATAGAGACATAATTAACATAGCTGCTGTTCCATCTAAGCAAAAATGATTTGTTCTACCCAAGCTAAAGAATAATAATAATGTACATTTGATCAGATATAACTGCAGTACAAGATTATAAGATGCATTATGTGAATGCTTAGCTAAAGAGATGTGTCTTTAATCTAGATTTAAACAGAGAGAGTGTGTCTGAAGCCTGAACGTTATAAGGAAGGCTATTCCAGAGTTTGGGAGCCAAATGTGAAAAAGCTCTACCTGCTTTAGTGGACTTTGCTATCCTAGGTACTACCAAAAGTCCAGAGTTTTGCGACCTTAGGGAGCGGGTTGGATTGTAGCGTGGTAGAAGACATGTTAGGTACGCAGGAGCTAAACCATTTAGGGCCTTATAGTCAAGTAATAATATTTTGTAAATGATACGGAACTTAATAGGTAGCCAGTGCAGAGACTGTAAAATTGGGGTAATATGATCATATTTCCTTGACCTGCTAAGAACTCTAGCCGCTACATTTTGGACTATCTGTAGCTTGTTTATTAAAGATGCAGGACAACCACCTAGCAGTGCATTACAATAGTCCAGTCTAGAGGTCATGAATACATGAACTAGCTTTTCTGCATCAGAAACAGGTAGCATATTTCGAAGCTTGGCAATGATTGGACTGTTTTTGAAGCTGCTGCAAATGATCTGGACGAGCTCACAGAGACTGTAACATCTTATATCAGTTTCTGTGAGGACATGTGCATTCCTACCAGGACTCATCTATTCTACAACAATGACAAACCATGGTTCACTGCCAAACTCAGACAGCTCCGTCAGGCCAAAGAAGAAGCTTACAAAAAGGGGGATAAAGTCATGTACAAACAGGCCAAATACACACTGGAAAAGGAGATCAGAGTGGCAAAGAGGAATTATTCTGACAAGCTCAGGAACAAATTCTCTTCCAGTGATCCTGCTTCAGTGTGGACAGGAATGAAGGACATCACCAGCTACAAGACACCATCCCCCAGCACTCTGGAGAATCAACACCTGGCAGACGACTTAAACGAGTTCTTTTGTCATTTGAACGATCACCCCACACCCGCCCAGATCACCTCTTCACACAATTTTTCACACCTCCAGCAACCCCTCTCTCCCCCACACCTACAATTCAAATCAGCAAAGATGATGTGTGCCAGGTCTTCAGGAAGAACAAAAGAAGGAAAGCACCTGGTCCAGACGGTGTGTCACCAGCCTGCCTAAAAATCTGTGCTGATCAGCTGGCCCCCATCTTCACACAGATCTTCAATAGATCACTGGAGCTGTGCGAAGTCCCCTCATGCTTCAAACGCTCCACCATCATCCCCGTCCCAAAGAAACTCAAATTTACTGGACTTAATGACTACAGACCTGTGGCCCTAACGTCTGTAGCCATGAAATCATTTGAAAGACTGGTTTTGGCTTATCTGAAGGACATCACTGGACCCTTACTGGACCCCCTGAAGTTTGCCTACAGAGCAAACAGGTCTGTGGATGATGCAGTCAACATGGGACTGCACTTCATCCTGCAGCATCTGGACAGACCAGGGACTTATGTGAGGATCCTGTTTGTGGACTTCAGCTCCGCTTTTAACACCATTATCACGGAAACCCTTCAAAATAAACTAACTCAGCTCTCCGTCCCCACCTCCATCTGCCAGTGGATCAACAGCTTCCTGACAGACAGACAGCAGTTAGTAAAGCTTGGTAAATTCACATCCAGCACTCGAACCATCAGCACTGGAGCTCCTCAGGGCTGCGTTCTCTCCCCACTGCTCTTCTCCCTCTACACCAACGACTGCACATCTAAAGACCCCTCTGTCAAGCTCCTGAAGTTTGCAGACGACACCACACTGATCGGCCTCATCCAGGACGGTGACGAGTCTGCTTACAGACAGGAGGCTAAGGAGCTGGCTGTCTGGTGCAGTCTCAACAACCTGGAGCTTAACACGCTCAAAACTGTGGAGATGATTGTGGACTTCAGGAGAAACCCCCCTGCACTCCCCCCACTCACCCTCATGAACAGCACTGTGACTGCAGTGGAGTCATTCAGATTCCTGGGCACCACCATCTCTCAGGACCTGAAGTGGGACATTCACATTGACTCCATTGTCAGGAAGGCCCAGCAGAGGTTGTACTTTCTTCGCCAGCTGAGGAAGTTCAACCTGCCACAGGACTTACTGAAACAGTTCTACTCCGCCATCATCGAATCCATCCTCTGCACCTCAATAACTGTCTGGTTCAGCTCAGCTACCAAATCTGACCTCAGAAGACTACGGAGGGTAGTCCGGAATGCTGAGCGAATCAATGGTACAACCCTCCCCACTCTCCAAGAACTGTACTCATCCAGAGTGAGCAAAAGGGCTGGCAAAATCACTCTGGCCCCCTCACATCCAGCACACAACCACTTTGAACTGTTACCGTCTGGTCGACGCTACAGAGCTCTGTGCACCAGAACGACCAGACACAGGAACAGTTTCTTCCCTCAGTCAATCTCATGAACACTCAATAATAAACGTGGAACACACAACTAATACATTATCCATTCACCACACTCATTTATTTTATTTTTATTTTTCTCATTTCTAATTTGCACATACTTGACCTGTACATACATAATTGTCTATATTATATATTATTATTTTTATTTTTTTTTATTTTTTTTGCTGCTTTGTACATTGGTTATTGACTATTTCTTGTTATTTTGTTTTTATTACCTGTGTCCTGTCCTGTTACTGTCTTTCTGTTGCACTGTGGAGTTTCTGTCACTACAACAAATTCCTTGTATGTGTAAACATACTTGGCCAATAAAGCTCATTCTGATTCTGTTTCTGATTCTGATGTTTCTAAGATGGAAGAATGCTGTTTTTGTAACATGGGAAATATGATTTTCATATTTACATTTTTTACACAATCTATTAGCTTAGATAGTTGAGAAGTTTCATCTGGTCTTGTTGAGATATATACAGGTCCTTTTCAAAAAATGTAATGAATCTAAAATATATGAAAGTCTAATGTTTAGCAGTACATTACAGAAAATAATGAACTTTATCACAATATGCTAATTTTTTGAAAAGGACCTGTAGTTGAGTATCATCAGCATAACAATGAAAACTAATCCCGTATTTTCTAATAATATTACCAAGGGGCAACATGTATATTGAAAATAGCAGAGGACCTAGGACAGATCCTTGTGGTACTCCATGCTTTACTGGTGATAATTGAGATGACTCCCCATTTAAATGAACAAAGTGGTAGCGATCGGACAGGTAGGATCTAAACCATTTTAAAGCCTGCCCTTGAATACCAGTATAGTTTTGTAATCGATCTATGAGTATGTCATGGTCTATAGCAGGGTTGGGCAAACTTTTTGACTTGAGGGCCACATCAAGTTTTCAACATTAAGTGAGGGGCCGCATATGTTCATGACAAATGAAAAGATGAAAAATGAAGAAAAAAAAATCCAAAATTTTTCAGATGAAAAAAACACAATTTATAATCCAGAAAAACTGTACTATATCCATTTTCATAAAAATGTGTATGGAAAACAGAAGAAGAAATAATTTCTTTGCAAGATAAAACGACAAATTATTTCCATGTTTTCCCCACAAAATTACAGCACCCGTGAACAGGAGGATAACACTGGCATTTGTTCTGATACTGGAAAGTCTTTTAAGCATTTTTAAAACAGTTCAAATACAAGGCATTTTTCAAAACAAATGAACACTTTCACATTTTTAAAACATGTTACTTATTTACACTTGTGCCAGTTTTGTAGTGTATATAACTTTAGCTATTTTGACTTTTTATTTTGTATTTGCTGTGCGGCTTGAACCCGGCGTCCGTCAAAAATAGACTAGGCGCCTCTCTTTAGTGAAGCCGCGCGCGGAGAGCCGTTTCTGAAACGTACCGCGGATCGACTGGAGCGGGCGCGATCAGCTCCGGTGGCCGCGTCGGAGCGGTGGGACAGTGTAAATCAGGGGTTATATACTCCAATTCAGGCTACAGCCCCATCTATTGGATTTTACTGATATTTCATATTGGAACAACTGCCTCACAGGTTGGATGAAAACGACCGTAGTTTGCCCACCTCTGCAGATTCGTATCATGTTTTTAAAATCCCTTGCGGGCTGCCACAGGAGTGATAGCGGGCCGCAGATGGCCCGCGGGCCGTAGTTTGGACACCCCTGGTCTATAGTGTCGAACGCAGCACTAAGATCAAGTAATACTAGCAATGAGATGCAGCCTTGGTCTGAAGCAAGAAGCAAGTCATTTGTAATTTTAACAAGTGCAGTTTCTGTACTATGGTGAGGCCTGAAACCTGACTGAAATTCTTCATAGAGATCATTTTTTTGCAAGAAGGAGCACAATTGAGCAGACACAATTTTTTCTAAAATTTTAGACATAAACGGAAGATTGAAATGGGTCTGTAATGTGCCAGTTCATTAGAATCTAGTTGTGGTTTCTTAATAAGAGGCTTAATAACGCCAGCTTGAATTGTTTTGGGACGTGACCTAAAGATAACGATGAGTTAATAATATTGCGAAACGGTTCTTCTGCTACAGGTAACAACTCTTTCAGTAGTTTAGTGGGTACAGGATCTAATAAATACGTTGTTGGTTTAGATGCAGTTTATTTAGCTCTTCCTGTTCTATAGTTGTAAAGCACTGCAGTTTTTCGTTGGGTGCGATGAATAAAGCTGAAATATTAGACGCAGTAGAATCTACATTTGATATTGTATTTCTGATGTTATCTATTTTATCAGTAAAGAAATTCATAAAGTCATTACTATTCAACTGAGGGAATATTTAGATTGGGTGGCGTGTGTTTATTTGTTAATCTAGCCACTGTGCTAAATAAGAACCTTGGATTGTTTCGGTTATTATTTATGATTTTGCGGATATGCTCTGCCCTGGCAGCTTTCAGAGCCTGTCTATAGCTGGACATACAGTTTTTCCACGCAATTCTAAAAACTTCCAAGTTAAGTTTTCTCCATTTGCGCTCAAGATTACGAGTTTCTTTCTTGAGAGAATGGGTATAACTGTTGTACCATGGTGCAGTAAGTTTTTCTCTAACCTTTTTCAATTTGAGGGGGGCAACAGCTTCTAATGTATTAGAGAAGATAGTGCCCATGTTGCTAGTCATTTTGTCTAGTTCATGTGTATTTATGGGTACACAGAGCAGTTGAGATAAATCAGGCAGGTTATTTGTGAATCTGTCTTTGGTGGCTGGAACAATAGTTCTGCCCGGACAATAACGCGGAGCCATATAACTAATATCAGTAATACGCAGCATGCACGATACAAGGAAATGATCAGTAACATCATCACTTTGAGGTACGATATCTATATCGGTAAGATCAATTCCATGCAATATAATTAAATCTAGCGTATGATTAAAACGATGAGTGGGCCCGGTGACGTTTTGCTTGACTCCAAAAGAGTTTATTAGGTCAGTAAACGCAAGTCCTAACGCATCATTTGTATTATCAACGTGAATGTTAAAATCTGCAACAATTAGCACTTTATCAACATTGACCAATAAATCTGAGAGGAAATCTGCAAATTCTTTTAGGAAATCTGTATATGGCCTTGGCGGTCTATACACAGTAGCCAGAGCAAGAGAGAGGAGAGATTTCTTTTGCATATCTAACAGTGTAACATTAAGCAGAAGTATTTCGAGTGAGTTAAACCTCCTGTATTTCTGAGTAACATTGAGAATATCACTATATATTGTTGCCACACCGCCGCCACGACCAGTCTGACGGGGCTCATGTTTATAACAGTAGCTTGGTGGAGTAGACTCATTTAGACCAAAATATTAATTATTTTTTATTTTTTGTAGCAAAAGTGACCTGTATCTTAAACTGTACATTTCTGAAATGGGCATTACTTTCACACAGTCACCTCTGATAACAGATCACTCTAAATTGTGAGGACACTCGTATTTTCTGTAAAGCTGCTTTGAAATATGCATTTTGAAAAGCACTATACAAATAAATGTGAATACACACTGTTTTAATCTGTTTAGTTAATTTTTTACAAACGTGTTTATGCAATAAGGTACAATTTAAGGGCTGAAGGAACAAATGTACACAGAACACCCCCTACTATTAATTCTATCAGTCCTGCTTAAATTAGCTGAATATTTAACATTTTAAAATAAAAATAAAATATTCAAACTATAATAAATAATTCTGATTAAAAAAAATTGTTCGGTAACAATTTGAAATGTTTAGTAAAAAAAAAAAAAAAGTCCCATTAGCTACCATTACTTAATGGATTAACTAACATTAACAATGAACAATGCATCGGTTACACTATTAATGAATCCTATCTTGTTAAAATTATTTAATAAAAATACAACTGTTCCTTGTTAGATCATGCTAGCTCAGATCCATTAAACAATACATAGGCCTACAACTTTTCATTCTAATAAGACAAAACATTTATTTATGTTTTGCTACACTGTAATATGTTCTTTGGCAACCATCTGTGGTCTCCCAGTGCTTTATAGCATGTGTGGTTTACCAGTAAGTGACACATTTACAACACAACATAAGTAAACATAAGTGCTTTCATCTCTGAAAAATTTTTTTTGTCTTACATTTCATAACAAACTCGTGCGTGCTGGACTCACTTCCCGCCATGCTTTCTGAAATGCGTGCAGAGGATTGTGGGTAGTTGAAGGCTGCAAAGGATACACTTGATCCATCCTTCAGAACAGGCCGAATGAAGGGAACGAAACGAAGGCTACCTTCAAAGGATCCTTCAAATTGAGATGGCCTTCGGCAGCACTTGATGATGTCGCAGCCGAGATATGCAGACTTCCTAGGACTCAGCCTTCCATTTGAGATGCACGCAAGAACTGACGGAAAATGAGTTTGCACTGAGCTTGTCTGACTTCATTATGAAATGTAAGATAAAAAGTTTTTTGTTTTTGGTATAAATTGATCAGTAAACACATAACTACCAATAATGTAAGCCACTGGGAAACCACAGACAATTGTCATTCACTGTATTGCAATAAAAGCCAGTTAATATAGAGATCTTCAATACAAAGTACTTCTCCAAAATTAAGTTTTAATTATATTGTCATGCTGTGACCATGCACACAGAAAAATAAGGGTTTAAAATTTTACCTTTTGGGTACAACAGCTTGTCCCTGGAGCAGTAACCTTAAAAGGACATATTTGTACCTTTTTTACCCCCAATAGGTACATATTAGTACCTTAAGGGTACGTATTACTACTCTAAGTTACTAATATGTACCTATTAGGGGTAAAAAAGGTACAAATATGTCATTTTAAGGGTACTACTCAAGGGACAAGCTGTTGTACCCAAAAAGGTACAATTTTAAACCATTATTTTTCTGTGTGTGGGGGTGGGAACGTGTAACGTAGCCAATCGCACTTACTTGACAGTGTTTAATGCTGAGGAGGAGACTTTTCTACAAGCCTCCGAAGGGCTGAACTAGGAAGGATGCAGCCTTCCATTTGAGGAGCACCTGTCGTGATATATCACTGATATTTGATATAGCCTCTATAGTGGTTAAACATGAGATATAATTTGTTTAGGGCAAATCTAACAGGTAGTCTTTGGTCTCATTCATCTCTTATTTGTTCCAGATCTAATAGTTTTGGCTGAGGGCAAAATGTTATCACATTATATTTTATGTAACTTCAATGCTGTATATTACTGCCTTTGTACTTTTGGCTGAATTGCCTAGCAACTTTTATGTGAGTTCTGTATGCACTAAGATTCAACAGCAACTCTAATTCCTGGGAAGACTCAGGGTGTTTGGGGTTGGACAGGGGGTATTGATGTAATTTTATTGGGCTGTGATTAGGGGTGGAGTGGTTCAACTTATGTAGAAGATTTTTTAGTCAAAATATGAATTAATCAAGTATAATTAAGGTGAATTTAACCATATATGTATTAAGCTATTTTTCCATTATAATCATATGCCTGTGTATCTGAGGCCTGAATGAATGAAATGTGCTGACCCTCATGATAGGAAACATATGTAAAGATACAAAGGGGGCCTCTTTCCTTACTATAAACACGTCTAGAAGCCTCTTCTCTCTAGGGAGAAGAACATATGTATAAGGAATAAAGCCAAAAAAGGTAAAAGCGCGTATGTTTAAAATGTACTGAACACGCCTAGAGGAAAAACTATTTAAAGAGAACACAGAGAACATTCGAGAAATCTTTTCTGCAGAAAACGTCTCGGCTTTATTCTCTTTTGTAATAAAGTCTATCTTCTGGCATCAAAACCCCAAGACTCTGACAGTGATTCTTCATAGAAAAAGGCGGAAGCCACGACACTTACTCACAGTTCGGTTTGTATCACGGTTTTAGAGTCACGGTTTGAGTACAGTTCGGTATGTGCTATGTTTAGAGAAAAACTATACTGTCAAATAAAAATAAAGAAAATAAGAATAATCTAACTACAACCAACAGCACAATTAACATGTTAACGTTCACCAGAGCGACGTCGCACTGAACGCTCTTTGTTTGCATGTGTCATTGTTTTCTAATAGAATAAATGAAACGGGACAAAGTTAATCTTGACAAACTATATATCATTCTGAAGGTCTAAGCCTCAAGCATCGACGACAGATCGCTGTTTTTCGATGGAAAGCTTATAAGGAATGTATTTGCTACATTTGTGTAAGCAGTACACATCCAAACACGCAGAGTAAAAAAGCAGTACGTACCTTTATCATTGTAATAACGAGCCACAAACGCGTCCACTGCTGAAATCCCAGTTTAGTTAGAGAGGTAAGAGTCCACAGAACAACATCCCAGCGAGCACTTTTAGTCCAGCGAAACAATAACGTTGTAATAAGGATGAATATTCCTTTGTTTACGTTTAATTTCTTCGGGAGAGTTATTGTTCGCGTCCGTTATGGAATAAATTACGCTCAAAAACAGCGTCTTGGTAGAAAAAAAACAACACGGTGTTGTAGCATACAGCTTTACAAACAGAATGAGACTGTCCACGGAAAAAAAAGTCTCAGAAAAGCGGAATATAGATTATTTGAATTTGGCGCTCCCTCCTGCCAGCCATGACGCGGGCTATGACGCTGTCATCTGAGCGGGGCGTAACTTAGCGATCTGCTTTATCCATAAAAAACAGTTTTTTTTTTCTACTACATTTTTTATATGTGTGTGTGTGTATTGTGTGGGGAATGTGGCCGTATCTGCATGATTATAATATGCATGGACGGACATCAGCGTGTTTATTACCGACTCTATGACGGCTATCATTGTGATTCATTGATCAGCTATTATTGATTATATGGCACATCTGTATGATTATCATCTGAATGGAAGCACATCAGCGTGTGATTACTGATTGTATGACCATGTCTGCCAATATCACTTCATGTCTGGCAATCAGAATACTTCAGTATACATACTATATACAAAGCATTCTTTTTCTATTTTTTTTTCCTTTTTTATTACTCAAATAATTATTTTTGTATTTTTTAGTGCTCAAATAAATCTGTCTATTATTTTATAATTGAAAAACTATGCAGGAACATGTATAATGACTAAAATAGCTTGTATAATTCTGCAATCCATTTGGTGGTTATTTTTCCTCAAACAGGGGGGTGGGGGGACTATAAATAGTTTCAGAAAAAATATTGCAGGAATCTCATTTTTCATGGTATCTTCTTCAAATTTGAAATATAAACTCATGAGACACATGGCTTTCAACCCATTACTTTTCTGGATTGCTCCAGGACTTTTTTCATGTATTTGTATATGAAATAAAAAAACATTCAGTGTGGAAAAAAAATTTTTCAAGGCACGTCAGTGTGTATAACTTTTTATCTTTTTGAACATTATCAACTCTGGATGATGGATAGTAAAGCCGAGAGTGTCTTCTTTCCAAAGATACCTAATTTGTTTGTGTAAGCACACTTTGTCACAAACTGTTACCATTTTAATTTAGGTAGGTTATTTTCACCTATGAGGCCCACAATGAAAAGAAAACAAAAACAGTGATTTTCAGGGGTTTTTTTAAGGTAGGTCTAACATTAGTTTTTACGTAGCCTACAGAAATTGAATAAAATAATCAAATGTAAAATAGCATTGCATATTTTACTGTATAAATTAAAGATGAATTTTTATTAAAGTTACAAAACCTATTCAATCAAGAACAGTGAGTGATTTCCTTGTTGTTGCTGTATGATTATTATTAAGAAAGTGCTGTCACTTTAAGAGAATGCACTGATCCAGTGCACTGATACAGTACGTTTAGCCGGCTATTTCTGTTATAGGATACTTACCAAGATGAGCATTTAGACCATTTTTGTGTGAATTTGTCCATTCAAACACAATACTTCAGAGAGAGCTTAATCTCTTATTTACACTGTGTCTATTCTTTGTTTGTTATAATGAGAAGATTCGCAAGTATGCAGAACTCAGCACTGAAAAAAAGGGATTCTCTTTGGCCATTGTGTTCAAGAAATCAACAGATATGTCTGTGATTGGCTACATTGCTCAACGCTGAAAACCACATTGAAAATAGAAACCTTTGATGCTCTCCGCAAACACATATGCACTGGAGCGTTTGCCAGAAAAAGAGAGAAAACGCATTCCACAATATGCTATTATTTTGCAGTTTGTATGTAAATTCCAGAAAATACTTTGCTCACAAATATTTCAATATGATGATTTCAGGAAACAGTAGTGCTACATTTTTGGGACAAAAACCTGAAAATGTCTCAAGATGTCAAAACCGCAGTTAAAACAGAATAACGGACGCCTCAGACCTGCATTAATTTTGTATTTTTAATATGATTATTTATTAATATTTATACACAATGGGCCTCATTTATCAATCTAATGTAGAAACGAGTGCAGATCCGTGTGCACAAATCAACTTACGACAGAGCTCACGTGTGATTTATGAAACATTCGTATGCCGCCAATCCCATCATACGAAAAGATAAACGTACGTTGATAAATGTGGCGGCTGAAAACAATCATCATTTGAATATATTAGGCCCCTAAAAACACCCCGGTTTAGAAGCCTCGCCCCAAGAGTTTATGAGAAAGTTTACGGAGAAACATAACCCGGCCAAAAAGAGGAAGTAATCTAATGAAAGAGAAATTGATCTTACTCCAAAAACACCCGTTAACCTTATAATTGCAAGCAATGGCATTAATTTATATGTATATTAAATACCAGTAAATATAATGAAAAATTTATGAACATTATCAACACTATAGAGATTATTTAGTTCTCCTTAATCCACAACAAACCCTTTAATTTAACGGTATTACAAAACAAGAATGAAAAAATGAGTAGCTATAAAATGTTATATTAAACTATGAAGTAAAACACAAATTAGGCTATAGTGGCATTCATTATAAACAGAATACAGCGTCAAGCTAAAATTAATTAATTAAAGCTAAACTAAACAGCACTGGGCTCACAATCCTCTCTCATTCGACATCCAAATGTTTCCATTTTTGCCATGTAACATTTGGTTGCTAAACTATTATCTATGATGTAAACAAGGCTTTATACTTCACTTGAGTTCCAATATCCACGTAAAATATCACCTTTCACATGCACAATAAATGTTTTTTTCAGCGCTGAACGCTGATTTTACAGTGGACCTTGTAAATTGTGCAATGTAACATTTATGTTTGGTTGACTGCATTTTAGTTTGATTAATGGCTGAAATGTCAAGTTAGTAATGCTGAAATGTTGTGTGTTCAGTTAAATAAAAAAATAAAGTTATAGAAAACAAAATGCATTAAGAATGTCACAAAAACTAAAGTGGGCTATACTTGTCGCACTGTTTTTTTCTTTTGTTAATCTATTAATTAAGAGAAATATATTTTGTGTAGCCATATTTATTTTATTCATTTTATAATTTCTTTTTTTTCCATTCACAGAAGCGCTGCAGGTGCGTGATACGACGATTCCTCACGATCTGTTGTTTATGCTGCTATTTGCGCATAAAGCTAAAGCCCTGAAAGAAAAAAAAAAGCTTTGTTTGTCGATTTAGGAAAATAATCTAAATGAACAAAATGCTGTCATTATACAATTCTCCAAAATTCTCTATGCTGCACGCAAGTTCAGGCTGACTCTTGTGTACACGAGCTCAGACCTGACGTGAGATTTGATCGTAGCCACCGCTCACGTCCATATTAATCAATTTCAAGTTTTGCGAAGAAACGGTCGTATGTTCATTTCGTAAATGAGGCCCACTATCTCAGCCCAGGTTCCCTAATAATTGCATTGTAGAAAAGATCATCTATTCTAGTTATTATTGTGCTTTTGTGGTAGAGTAAGAAGAACCATTTGTTGCAACTTAGAAATGCATTCTTAGACTACATGCGCACCTGCTGGTTCTTGCACAAACTATTTAATGTTCAAAAAGAAGAATGTAGCATATAAAGGCTACATATAGAGGCGTACTCAGATACTGTAACGTGTTTCATCAGGAAGTGTGTAGAGGATGTAGTACCGACAAAAACAATCCGCATCTACCCCAACCAAAAACCGTGGATTAACAGCGATGTTCGAGCAGCCTTGTCAGCGCGGACATCTGCCTTTAAATCCAGAAACTCTGACGATCACAAACAAGCCAGTTACGATCTCAGGAAATCAATCAAAGCTGCCAAACGACAATACAAAAACAAAGTTGAAGAACAATTCAAATCCAACAACGCAAGAAGCATGTGGCAGGGTATCAATAACATCACAGATTTCAGAGGGAATAAACCAGCTACTGTGAACATTGCCGCCTCTGTACCGGACGAACTTAATCAGTTTTATGCTCGTTTCGAGGCTCACAACACCGCCCACACAGAGCGCGCTCCCGCGGCTGTAGCAGAAGAGGCGAGCGCACTTTCCTTTTCTGTCGCAGATGTAACCCGATCCTTCCGACGGGTGAACATCCGCAAGGCTGTGGGTCCCGATGGCATCCCAGGCCGTGTGCTCCGAGCATGCGCATTCCAACTGGCCGGGGTTTTCACAGACATTTTTAACCTTTCCCTCTCTCTGTCTGTGGTTCCCGCATGCTTCAAAAAATCCACCATTGTGCCCATTCCAAAGAAAAATAAAATCACATGCTTGAATGACTGGAGGCCCATTGCTCTGACACCCATCTTCAGCAAGTGCTTTGAGAAACTCATCAGAGACTACATCTGCTCTGTGCTGCCTGACTCACTGGATCCCCTACAATTTGCATATCGCAGAAACCGTTCCACAGACGATGCTATTGCCTTCACCCTGCACACTGCTCTCTCCCACCTGGAAAATAAGAACACCTATGTGAGAATGCTGTTTGTGGACTACAGCTCAGCATTCAATACTATAGTGCCTGCCACACTGGTTGAGAAGCTCCAGACTCTGGGACTAAACGGATCTCTGTGCAGCTGGATCCTGGACTTCCTGACAGGCAGATGTCAGGTGGTCAGAATGGGCAACAACACTTCATCCCCGCTGACCCTCAACACTGGTGCTCCTCAGGGCTGCGTCCTCAGCCCACTCCTGTACTCCCTGTACACACATGACTGTACAGCAACACACAGCTCCAACGTCATCGTCAAATTCGCTGACGACACAACGGTGATAGGCCTGATCACTGACAACGATGAGACGGCCACTTGTAAGATGGCGCCGGTGAGATCGGCTGCCGTCACGACTGCTCCGACCAAACTTTGTCTTTTTTTGTTATTTTTTCGTATTGTTAACTATAAACACCGGTTTCTTTTTGTAAGATGGCCATTCTTACATACAACAGGGCCACTCTTATTTCTATTGGTGCACAATGCACTAACCTTTCGCCGACTTTGAACCCGGACCCATCCTGGCCGAGCGAGATCCTGAGAAGGAACAAAGGACGCGACCCGTACCGGCGTCCTCGAGGGAAACGAGCCGGCGTCAGGAACAGGCTGAGGGCTCGCGCACACCGCGCTCCCTTACCAAGTGTCCTGCTCGCCAATGTCCAGTCGCTGGATAACAAACTCGATGACCTCAGGGCAAGAGTCAGGTTCCAGAGGGACATTCGGGACTGCAACCTTCTCTGCTTCACCGAGACATGGCTGAACCCAGCGGTACCACACCACGCCATCCAGCCGGCCGAGTTCTTCTCGGTTTACCGCATGGACAGAACGCTGGACTCGGGGAAGACTAGGGGAGGTGGAGTATGTCTGATGGTGAACAACCACTGGTGCGACAGCGCGAGCATTGTTCCCCTCTCACGCTCCTGCACACCGAATCTTGAACTTCTGACCATCAAATGTCGCCCTTTTTATCTCCCTCGGGAATTTAGCTCGGTCATCGTCAGTGCCGTTTATATTCCACCTCAAGCGGACACGGACACTGCGATATGGGATTTACATGAAACACTACACCTTCACCAGACACAGCACCGGGACGCCGCATTCATTGTTTTGGGAGATTTCAACAGTGCCAACCTCAAGCGTGCACTGCCGAACTTCCATCAGCACATCAGCTGCCCCACCAGGGGCGAAAGGACATTAGATCACTGTTACACCCCATACAAGAACGGCTACAAGGCACAGTCACAACCACCGTTTGGGAAATCGGACCACGCCGCCATCTTCCTCATGCCTGTTTACAAACAGAGGCTGAAACAGGAAGCCCCGGTGCAGAGGGAGGTCCAACGCTGGACGGACCAATCGGTGGCCGCTCAGCAGGACGCGCTAGATGACGCAGACTGGGACATGTTCCGGCGCAGCTCTGATGACGTCAGCTTGTTTACGGAAGCGGTTGTGGGATTTATAGAGAAACTAATGGATGATACGGTGCAGAAAACCATCATCAGGACGTTTCCCAACCAGAAGCCGTGGGTGGATAAAACCATCCGCGACGCCCTGAGATCCCGCTCCGCTGCCTACAACACAGGGCTCATCACCGGGAACATGGATGATTACAAGGCTGCATCTTACAGCGTGCGCAGATCGGTGAAGGAGGCGAAGCAGCGCTACGGGAGGAAACTAGAGTCGCAATTCCAACATGGCGACTCTAGGAGCCTGTGGCAGGGACTTAGAACCATCACGGACTATAAAACACCACCCTCCAGATCGGGGAATGTGGACGCCTCTCTGGCTGACGAGCTGAACACTTTTTATGCTCGCTTCGAGGCTGCAGCTAATCACGCTAACGGCGCTAGCAGTGCTAACTGCATGCACGCTGAGGAAGCCGGTGAGGACAACGTATTCACCATCACGGAGCATGACGTGAGGAGGGCATTCAGGAGAGTGAACATCAGGAAGGCAGCAGGACCAGATGGCATCACAGGTCGGGTTCTGAAGGCCTGCGCTGACCAGCTAGCACCGGTGTTCACCGAGATCTTCAACCTCTCCCTGGAACAGTCCATAGTCCCCTCATGCTTTAAGCAGTCCACCATTGTTCCTGTCCCCAAGAAACCGCAGCCCACCTGCCTAAACGACTATCGCCCTGTAGCCCTCACATCAGTGGTGATGAAGTGCTTTGAGAGACTGGTCAGAGACTTCATCATTGCATCACTACCAGACACACTGGATCCACTACAGTTTGCATACAGACATAACCGCTCCACGGAGGATGCCATCTCACACCTCCTCCACACCACAACAAGTCACCTGGACTGCAGAAAAGGGAATTATGTAAAAATGCTGTTTGTGGACTACAGTTCAGCGTTTAACACCATAATTCCCTCCACACTCACCTCCAAGTTGGAGGTCCTTGGTCTCAGCACATCCTTGTGCCAATGGATCTCCAGCTTCCTGAAGGACAGACAGCAAGCCGTACGGATGGGTAAACACACCTCATCCTCCATCACCCTAAGCACTGGAGCCCCTCAAGGTTGTGTTCTGAGCCCCCTGCTGTACTCACTGTACACTTATGACTGTGTGGCCACTTCCAACTCCACCACCATCATCAAGTTTGCTGATGACACTGTTGTGTTGGGCCTGATCTCAGAAAACGACGAGGCGGCCTACATACAGGAGATTAAGAACCTGGAGAGTTGGTGCCAGGTGAATAGTCTACACCTGAACATCAGCAAAACTAAGGAGCTGATAGTGGACTTCAGTACGAAGCAGGAGCGGTCATACCAGCCGATCACGATCAGCGGGACTCCAGTGGAGAGAGTGGACAGCTTCAGATACCTGGGTGTTCACATCACGCAGGACTTGACTTGGTCCTGTCATACCAGCACCCTGGTGAAGAAGGCCAGGCAGCGTCTGTACCATCTGAGACGCTTAAGGGACTTTAGACTTCCCTCTCGGGTGCTTAAGACTTTTTACACCTGCACCATCGAGAGCGTCCTGACGGGCAGCATCACTTCCTGGTTCGGGAACTGCACTATGCAGGACAGACGAGCCCTCCAGAGGGTGGTGCGTTCAGCGGAACGTACCATTCACACCGAGCTCCCTGACCTGCAGGAGATCTACAGCAAGCGGTGCCTGACCGGGGCCAGGAAGATAGTGAAGGACCTCAGCCATCCCAACAATGGACTCTTTTCTCTGCTGCGTTCAGGGAGACGCTTCCGCTCCATGAAGGCGAACACAGAGAGAATGAGGAGGAGCTTCTTCCCGCAGGCCATTCGGAGTCTTAACCACTCTCCACTATAATCACATCACCCCACACTTCCACTTTGCACATTTTTCAAGTACAATCTGCACTAATTTGTAGAAGGTTACGTAAGGATAAATGAGTGGGACTTACATACCATTTGTCTTTGTCTTTAGTATTCCTTTTACTCACTTATACACTTTACTGCACAGCACACGGACACTTTATCACTGACATACACTTTACTTTTTATAGAATCTATATAGAATCATATTCTATTTTTTATTCCTCATATCTATTTTTATTCTCATATCTATTTGTTATTTTATTTTATTGCTAGTTTATTTCTGTATATATGTTTACTGTACTTTTTCTATTTGTATTTTTGTAAACTTGAGGTTTTTCTTAATTTTGTTGGACAATTTGTTGGACAGTCGTACAATACATTTCACTACATGTCGTACTACGTATGTATATGTATGTGACAAATAAAATTTGAATTTGAATTTGATTTGAATTTGAATTTGATTTTACAGAGAAGAGGAGGTGAGAACCCTGACTAAATGGTGTCAAGAGAACCACCTCTCACTCAACATCGACAAGACCAAGGAGCTGGTGGTGGATTTCAGGAGACAGAGCAGAGAACACACACCCATCACCATCGACATGACACCTGTGGAGCGAGTAAACAGCTTCAAATTCCTCGGTGTTCACATCACTGAGGATCTCACATGGTACGCTCACACAGATGCAGTGCTGAAGAAGACACACCAACGCCTCTTCTTCCTGAGACGGCTGAGGAAGTTTGGAATGAGCCCCAGCATCCTCAGATTATTCTACACCTGCACTGTGGAGAGCATCCTGACAGGCTGCATCACCGCCTGGTTTGGAAACAGCACTGCTGGCAACCGCAAAGCTCTGCAAAGGGTCGTGCGAACTGCCCGTTACATTGTTGGAGGTGAGCTTCCCTCCCTCCAGGACATCTACACCAGGCGGTGTATAAAGAAAGCCCGGAGGATCATCAGTGACTCCAGCCACCCGTCCCACAGACTGCTCTCTCTGCTGCCCTCAGGAAGACATCTCCGCAGCATCCGATCCCGCACTAGCCGACTGAGGGATAGCTTTTTTCCTCAGGCTATCAGGCTAATGAACAGTCAAAATTAATACACCCTACAGCACACTCCCACTTTACAATATACCACGCACTGCACTTTAATTCCATACAGTTCAAACTGGACTACCAGTACACTACTGCACAAATACAACAATATTTTTGCCAGCACTGGATACCATCCAATGCACATCCATGACATTTGCACATCCGGTTATATATAATCTGCTGCATCTTCGCATATTACTGTGTGTATATAACGTAGAATGTGTACTACATACTGTGTATAATGTGTATCGGTAACTGTATGTCTGTCTAATAGTACACTGTGTGTACTGAGTATATGTATGTGTATATTACACATTGTCATCTGTATAAGTCTGTACGTATGTATGGTAATGTCTATATGTAAATTGTTTCTGCAGTGTCTGGAGCACGCTCTCAAGAATTTCACTCACGAAGGCTCATGTGCTGTGGTGATGTGACAATAAAAGTGATTTGATTTGATTTTGATTTTGATAACATACATCCACACCAACTTACAGAACAGAAAGCTAAATGATTCCAATTACCTATATTTCTAAACCTTTTTCTAAACTCGATTTAAAGAAACTGGATGACATGAAATATTATTAAATGTGTATTTTATTAATGATAGTTTCTCTTCAAATAACATTGCAGATACAGAATAAAAAAAGAGAAAATTTCAAAACAGGAGACAAACAGAACCTTAATATTTAGTGTAAGATTGGTGAAAGTGCCAGAGACAAATTCTGTGCTATATATTATTATTATTATTATTGTTGTTGTTATTCTTTTGATCAGTAATATCAGAAATGCTCATGAAACAATTTGCCACTCTCTTGAAAAATGCCAACAGTTTTTTCTCATGAATGTCACTAGATTGTCTTCATTTTATTACCATTTCAATTTATATTTACACAATATGATATAAAATACAAGAAAAAAGCCTTGTAAAAATATGATCATTAAAATAATAAGGTTCAAATAATCAGATTGGTGTCCTCTCAGATCAGAAGTTCAGCACCAACAGATTATTCCAAAACGAGGTGACATTTACAAACTGGGAATCTGGGGTCTGTTTGGAATGAAACGCTTTATGACCCTGTTGTTTTTCTCGCCATCTTTGAGAGTTACAGATTTTTGCATATAATCTGTTCCTAATATTAAAAAAAGGACTCTTTTGGCACGGCTAATCAAATAAACATTGTGAACAGGACATAGAGTCTGGCGATGATGTTATGCTGTTCTGTATGGATTGGTACAACAATACTTTTACCCCCTCATGAGCCATTTCAGCTACACTAGTTCCTGGTTCAGTTTCCCCGGATATTCACCAGCGCATCTGAGAAGGCAATATACATGTACCCATCACTAATTGCCAGCTTTGGTTTCACTTCATTTACATGCTAACAGAGTTGTAAAGCCTTTATTAGACTGACAGTGAGGCTAATAAAAGACATACTAAACGCTAAACTGAACGTCTTGACTGTGCAGCTTCATGAAGAAACGCCTGGACTGTCCAGCATAAGAGGGCTGAATAACTAACCCTCCTGTAAATGCACCGAACATTTACTCGATCCTCTACCATTCTTCGCTTAAGCGATGAGAGTAGAGGTGTATGTAAGCTGCTCCTAGTGACCGACACAGGACTGGCCCTTAGTATAAAATGAGGTAAAAAGTGGCCCGGGTCTGCTCCTTCCCCTCTACGATCACTACAGTAGAATGAGAAACACGAATGAGCTGGAGAGCAGTGGTGTCATGGCAGTACCTAAGAAACGCTGAGAGACGCAGTACCGCTCTTAACCTGTGGATGGCGTCTGTGGTGGAGCAGCAGGAGGCACTAGAGTGGAGGATAACCGGTTTCAATGTGCAGTAAAGAGAACAAATCATGTAATTGTTTAGAGACATGGATTTGTACAGTAAGCACTTTTTCTGATGTGAAAAATGTATAATTATATCACAAACTGAAGGCATATCGAATCGTTATGCACACTAAGAAATTAACGCCAGTATTGTGGGAAAAATAAAAACAGCAAGTGGTTTTGCCTTGCTCATCCATGATTTGACAGGACCATTAAAAAAACATTTGTTTTTTCTCTGAAATTGGTGAGCTAAAATGTCCCTCCGGTGCTTCTATCAATGAAATGAATGAAATGTGACCTACTGTGTGTCTTTCCAAGCAAATCCTTTTGTTATAAAAATATATATATTTTTCTTTTAAAATAATAATACAGTTTTTCTTAAGTTCTCCCTATCAAGCTGAACAGCAAAGCTGTTTTCTTTCTTTTCTAACAGAAAGTCTCAGTAGCTTAGAGAGAGAAACGGAGAGCAGCAGAGACACTAGACAGTCATAACAACATCTAGTTTTTCCTCTTGAACGTCATCTGCTCGCTCATTCATTTGGGAAGAAGAAGAGCTTTCAGGCCTCAGGAGCATTTGCATAATGGTGTTATTCATTAAAGTAGAGACATCTCAGCAACTGACCAATAAAAAAAAAAAAATCTAGAAAGAAAAAAAGAGCACAATCCCACAAATTCTATAAAAACAAGTATTGTACTTGAAAACTACAAGTGAAGAGAAAAACACAACAGGTCAGCTTTTACTCTGTCTCACGTGTCTCTGCTCAGTCATTTTATAAGGGGAAAAGTACAAATCAGACATCTGAAAAAGAAAACAAAAGAACAAAAATTCCAATGCTACAAAGATACCGCAAACATATGTACAAGACCCTGTATTCCTTGAGAGAGTATGAAGGGAGCTGTCTGTGAGAGAATGGACCTCCCCAGATAGCACACGCACATCTGCAAGATGTCTGTTCAAGATCGTTTAATCTGGAAAGCATCTGCTGTGTACAAACATCTGACAGACGTCTGTAAGATGCCAGTTTTACACATTCTAAATCATAGACGTCTATTAGCTGTCAAATAAACATCTTAAAGACATCTAATAGGAAACGTCCTATAGACATATTGCAGATGAGCAAACACTTAAAAAAATACGTCTCCCAGATGTACATGCAGATGTAAAATAGACATCTCTGTGATGTATGCGTGCTATGAGGGGAATCTCAGATAGCACATGTACGTCTGCAAGATATCTGTTAAAGATCATTTGCTCTGGAAAGCATCTGCTGTGTACAAACATCTGACAGACGTCTGTAAGATGTCAGATTTGCACACATTCTAAATCATAGACATCTATTAGATGTCTTTAAGATGTTTATTTGACATCTAATAAGAAACGTCCTATAGACATATTGCAGATGAGCAAACACATTTACATCTGGCAGACGTAACATAGACATCTCCGTGATGTACGTGTGCTATCAGTGTCCCCGTCAGCCTGTCTTCGTCGTGTCCCTTCGGTTTCCGCCCCCTGCGTGAATCGCGGTGGAAAATCAACAGCAGCAGTTTGTATGGGTCTTAATAAGTGCCATTTGCAGAAGCATCCCTTCCCGACGGCGTCACCAGATCACGCTAGAAATGCTGGTCTCACGTGGCAGCAGCGGAAGCATGGCGTTGTTGACGTGCTGCTCCTCCAGTGTCGGCTGCTGCTCGCGGCCCGGCTTACCCTGCGCCCGTTGGCCATTCAGCAGAGTCATGGGGATGTTGCAGTAGGTGTGCTGACTGCCCAGCGAGGACAGTGGCGGGAGGGTGCCGGATGCGGGAATGTCATACTCGTAGCTCCTGTAGTAGTGCTTCTGCCGCAGCTGCGTGTGGTACGTGTTGTGGAAGGTGGAGCGCAGCTCGGGATGCGCGGTGGCCATGGCGGTGGAGGTGGCTGTGGCCATAGAGATGGCAGAGACGGTCTGCAGCTCTCCAAATGGGCCCTGCTCACTGACGTCCAGCACCTGCTCGTGCAACAGCTTGGGCTCGGGCCGCTTAAAGGGCATTTCGTACTGCAGCTGCTTCCAGAACTTGGAGTTGAGCTTGCTGCTCTCTGGTCCCGGCCACTTGATGACCGTCAGCAGTTTGATGGTGTGTTTGAGAGCCTCCACCTCCTGGTAGTTCATGATTCCCCGCAGCTCGGCACATTCGATGAGGATGACTTTGATCTCGCCGCTGACCAGCATGTTGCGCAGCCGCGTCTCCAACTCGAAGATGCTCCAGCCGCGCCTCACCACGTAGTTGGGCGTCATCACGATGATGAGGCGTTTGCTCTGGTCCACACAGCGAGCCACGTCCTCTATATACGCTGAGAGAGAGAGACCGAGTGTCAGTGGCTTCAACATCTTCAAATCCAGCAAACATATCAACATCATTCTTACTTTTATTCAACCTGTTTTGCTTTGAATATGACAGCATGCAGATAAAACGCAAATCTAAAGTGATCTACGCAGTAAAAAATGTTTTTAAAGACACTCTTTGTGAAATTTACTAGCAAATTATGAGTGAAATTGAATTCAAAGCAATTTTGTTCAGGGTAAATACTGCCATAGCACAGCACTGTGTGTAAAACTCTCTGTCAAAGAACTTCACAAAGATGTGAAATAAAAACAGCACAATGACTCAATGAACACACTGAAAACATAGAAGGGGGAACAGGACAGACATCGAATACAAATCCTTGTGTGTGTGTGTGTGTGTGTGTGTCTGTCAGATGACCACACCATAGGACTTGGCAATATGTAAAAAAATATAAATAATATAAATAAATAATATATCGCAATAAACAATAATATTGTCTACCAAAGACCCGCCACTGCCGGAAACACCAATGCCAACAATAAAAACACTTATGCACCACAAACACAAAACCATGTTCACTTTCTGCTAGGCATATTAGCTTTTCTGCTCTGTTCTTATTAAATTTGTGTTTGAAATGAAGTTCAAATTGAATAGCAACCAATTTTAAATTCATCATGGTGAAGGTGGACATTCTGCTGGTGATTGTAAGAATGCTAAATGCATGTTGGTGTCACATAGTAATGTCTTGAATAAAATATGCCTATTTTTCAGATGTTTCTCTTTCTTTTTGTCATTATCAGGAAGGGAAGTCGTGGGGAAATTTGTTATTATGGGGCTGCCAACACTGGAAACTGAATACCCTAAAGTAAAAGGTATTTACTGAAGAATACCCTAAATAAGGATAAATGATGTGGGATCTCTTGAATAATTGCATACACAGACACATGTTGCCATTACAGTAGTCAGCGCAGAACAACAGGCAAATAAAATATAGGTGTTACAAAATTGATTCAGTCTATATCAGTGAGTGATTTTCTTTTTCTTTTGTACTTTGATTAACATGAATGACAGCAGGTTAATGCTGCTGCACAGATCCAATACAACCGTGTTTTCTTTCTCAACTGTTTATTTTACTTAAGACATTACCATCTGTGTTTGCAGGGATATTTTTATATAATTCTGTGTGTATTTGTCTGTTCAAGTGGAAGAAGTCAGAAACAGACCTCAGTCCAGTGTTCGCACAGCACAAAAAAAAACAGTGCACGAGTGCAGAAATGAGTTCTCTTTCGTCTTCTTGCACTTGAATCTTTTAAAAGGAATCGATAAGTGGATTTAACCCTTGTGCACCCTTATGGACATTTTTGTCCATTTTTTTTTTATTTGATAATTTTGCCTGTGTTAATGCTAACTGCATACATTTTGGCTCAGGTGTGTATTTTTATTGGAATTTTAATATCCCACCCTCATTTCCTTTAACAAATATATTTTACACTAGGTACAAAACAGTGAAACACCCAGCACCTTTTGGACAAAAATGTCCCCACTGAAACCCATTAAAACTTCTATTTTTAATTGCAACGCCGTTTAACTGTACAATGATGCAATTTTTTTTTAATAGGCTTTCATTCTGTTGGCAAGGCTTCACAATTAAATATTTTACTATTTTTTACCAGATGGTGCTATTTTGTCAGGTTTGGTCTATAAAGGGTCTAAAAAGCAAATACCCGCTTTATTCCTGTTTTCTGCTCCTGCATATTATAGAGCCAATTGGATAAATAATGCAGCTATAATTGTGTGGGTGTGTTGGTATAGATGTCAGAGTGTAGTTTGTATGTGTGTGTTCTTGTAATATTTGAGAAAGAAAAACTCTACTGTACATCAGAAAATCCAACCACTGTGTGCACCAGTAGAATTTTGCTGGCATCTAATGGGGAACATTTGGTACTGTGCCCAAACAAAATCTTGCTGAAAGCTCAATTTTTGAGATATCAACCTCAAATTTGGAACACAACTTGATTCGATTTATGGCTTTGATTTTCTAGCAGGTTTAGAGTTCAACATGTAACAAAAAATATATAATAATAATAATAATAATTCATTACATTTATATAGCGCTTTTCTGATTTTCTCTGCGCTCTACATTGTGAGGGGGTGTCTCCTCGTCCACCACCAGTGTGCAGCATCCACCTGGATGATGCGATGGCAGCCATAGTGCGCCAGAATGCCCACCACACACCAGCTTATTGGTGGAGAGGAGACAGAGAGATGAAGCCAATCAGTGTATGGGGATGATTAGGAGGCCATGATGGTCAGAGGCCAATTGACAAATTTGGCCAGGATGCCGAGGTCACACCTCTACTCTTTTCAAAAGACATCCTGGGTCTCCCATCCAGGTACTGACCAGGCTCAGCCCTGCTTAGCTTCAGTCTTGGGCTGCAGGGTGATATGGCTGCCGGTATGTATAAATATACATGTATGTATATGTATGTATATATATATATATATATATATATGTAAATATAAATATAAATATATATATATATATATATATATATATATATATATATATATATATAATGTATATATGTATATGTATATGTGTGTATATATATATTATAATTATTTAAACTTAAACTTCTATAACTATTTTTGGTTTCATTTTTTTAAACTTGTTTTATTTCAATGATAATCTGCCATGGATCTTTTTTTAAAACGAGACCAAACTTAACTCTGTGCTCCCAAGCTTAAAATTTTTATGCACTAGGTACACAACATTGCTCCTCTCAGCGCCTTTTGGACAAAAATGTCCCCATTGAAACCCATTAAAACCGCTATTTTTCATTGCAGTGCCTTTTATCTGTAAGATGATGCAATTTTTTTAATAGGCTTTCATTCTGTTGGCAAGGCTTTAAAATTAATTTTTTTAACAGATGGTGCCATTTTTTTCAGGTTTGGGCTATAAAGGGTCTATAAAGCAAATACTTGCTTTATTCCTGTTTTCTGCTTCTGCATATTATAGAGCCAATTGGAAAATAATGCAGCTATAATTGTGTTGTGTGTCTTGGTATAGATGTCAGAGTGTGGTTTGTATGCGTGTCATAAAAAAATAAAATAAATAATGTGTGAGTACGTGCGTGTTCTTGTAAAAATTGAGAGAGAGAAACTCGACTGTAAATCACAAACCCAACCACTGTGTGCACCAGATGAGTTTTGCTGGCATCTAATGGGGAACATTTGGTACTGCGCCCAAACAAAATTTTACTGAAAGCTAATTTTTTGAGATATCAACCTCAAATTTGGAACACAACTTTTGATTTAGATTTATGGCTTTGATTTTCTAGCAGGTTTAGAGTTCAACATGTTTCATATATAAAATATTCATAAAATAAAATATAAAATCATTAAATCATTTTCATAAATTTAAACCTGTATAACTTTTTTTGGTTTCACTTTTTTTTTACTTCAACAATAATCTACCATGGGTCTTCTTTAAAATGAGACCAAACTTAAGTCTGTGCACCCAAGCTTCCAATTTTTATGACCATTATTTTGACATGGACATTTTTGTCCACTATGGACCTAAGTGTAACTTTTTTTTTATTGATGCACAAGAGTTAATTTTATAACAAGTAATTCAATTGCTGACCTTATGCATCCGATTTCCAGAGGGGTATTCCAGAAAGCAGGTTATGTGACATACCCGGGTAAGTCTGAGGATAAGTGAGCGGGTAACCTCAGCTTTCGGTTGCAAAATCGGAGGTAACTTTCAGGGTATGTAAGTAACCATAGTAACTTGGTCTCTGAAGATAACCTGCTCCGGAGCAGGCTATGTTTCAGGGTTAGTTCACTTCAGCGCTATCAGCGCACGTGTGACCTATTGACCAGCCTTCAGTGGGCGTGACAGATAGCGCACAACATTAAATATTATTACAATATAGTTATGTAAGATAGCCTAATATATATATATATATATATATATATATATATATATATATATATATATATATATATATATATATACACTCACCTAAAGGATTATTAGGAACACCTGTTCAATTTCTCATTAATGCAATTATCTATTCAACCAATCACATGGCAGTTGCTTCAATGCATTTAGGGGTGTGGTCCTGGTCAAGACAATCTCCTGAACTCCAAACTGAATGTCAGAATGGGAAAGAAAGGTGATTTAAGCAATTTTGAGCGTGGCATGGTTGTTGGTGCCAGACGGGCCGGTCTGAGTATTTCACAATCTGCTCAGTTACTGGGATTTTCACGCACAACCATTTCTAGGGTTTACAAAGAATGGTGTGAAAAGGGAAAAACATCCAGTATGCGGCAGTCCTGTGGGCGAAAATGCCTTATTGATGCTAGAGGTCAGAGGAGAATGGGCCAACTGATTCAAGCTGATAGAAGAGCAACTTTGACTGAAATAACCACTCGTTACAACCGAGGTATGCAGCAAAGCATTTGTGAAGCCACAACACGCACAACCATGAGGCGGATGGGCTACAACAGCAGAAGACCCCACCGGGTACCACTCATCTCCACTACAAATAGGAAAAAGAGGCTACAATTTGCACGAGCTCACCAAAATTAGACGGTTGAAGACTGGAAAAATGTTGCCTGGTCTGATGAGTCTCGATTTCTGTTGAGACATTCAGATGGTAGAGTCAGAATTTGGCGTAAACAGAATGAGAACATGGATCCATCATGCCTTGTTACCACTGTGCAGGCTGGTGGTGGTGGTGTAATGGTGTGGGGGATGTTTTCTTGGCACACTTTAGGCCCCTTAGTGCCAATTGGGCATCGTTTAAATGCCACGGCCTACCTGAGCATTGTTTCTGACCATGTCCATCCCTTTATGACCACCATGTACCCATCCTCTGATGGCTACTTCCAGCAGGATAATGCACCATGTCACAAAGCTTGAATCATTTCAAATTGGTTTCTGGAACATGACAATGAGTTCACTGTACTAAAATGGCCCCCACAGTCACCAGATCTCAACCCAATAGAGCATCTTTGGGATGTGGTGGAACGGGAGCTTCGTGCCCTGGATGTGCATCCCACAAATCTCCATCAACTGCAAGATGCTATCCTATCAATATGGGCCAACATTTCTAAAGAATGCTTTCAGCACCTTGTTGAATCAATGCCACGTAGAATTAAGGCAGTTCTGAAGGCGAAAGGGGGTCAAACACAGTATTAGTATGGTGTTCCTAATAATCCTTTAGGTGAGTGTATATATATATATATATATATATATATATATATATATATATATATAGTTGTATGATATTTTATATTATATTTATTTTATTGGCATATATACGTATCTATATAAATTATAAAACACTTATGATAAGGTAATGTTTAATTTATTATATTATATTTATTACATTTTATATTATCATCTCACACATGGATCGGCATTTTCTATAATATATTTCTATAATAAAACTACATATCTGATATGACAATATATAATTAGCATCAAACAAACAATATAATTCTTATTTTCAAGGAATCTTTATTCAACAGAAAAAAATAAAAATTACTGCACAAACATCAATTAGGTGGCAATATGCACTAAGCATGTAAATGACCACTGAAAAAGCATGGTGCGCTTTTTATTAGCGTCCGTTTCCATAGTGATTCGTCGATTCATCGCTCTGTTGAGAATGTTAGAGTCTTAACCAGGAACATGCTCTGAGTTGAATGAACTTGCTCCCTGACGCGTTTTTGGAACCACATACTTTGAGTAAGCAGGTTTTGAGTTAATCAGCCGTAAGTTCAGGGTTTAGCTGACGGTAAATTAACCATGCTTTCTCAAATACACCCCAGAATTGGAACCACTTTTTTCCAGGTTTTTTCTATTATCATCTAGTACCTGACATCGACATCGTCTATATACGATAATATCGTCATATCGCCCAGCCCTACTACATCAGTACAGTAACACATTTAGTCAGAAAGGTCTTATTGTTAAATGCAGTCATCAAGCTTCATGAATTCTATCTTATCTCAGTTATCTCTAGCCTTACTTCGCAACAAATGATAACGGAAGAACATAATAAGACTGTCCAAACCCCACCCGTCCAAAACCACTTGCTCTCTAACAGGAGAAACTCCCAAAGCCTCTCTCAGACTCATCCAAGTTGATCTCATTTTCTACATTCACAACATATGATGGTGTACTGCTCAACCTGAATCCCGGTTCAATTCAGCGCCACGTCCCAATTTTCCCCACAGGTGAAGTCTGCAAAAAGGTGCGAGTCAGATTTGTTGACACAAGTGGAAAAGGCCATGGAAGAATACCTCTAAGGAGTCTTGTGTCATCCTGGAAATGATCATTGCTGAAACCTAGACATAAATATTTCAACATTGAAAGTCTGATCAGCTGATTCAGCAGAAAGTCAATCAGAGAAACAAACCAGCGAGGACTTCCACAAGAGAAACTGGCATAACTGTGTCTTTTTACCTTAGGATTTTCAGTTACGTTCACCAGTTTATCCAGTTTAATATGGGACTTGTAGCTGCAGGGATAACAGAGCTAACAGAGTAACATACGCTTACACTTCCCTTCATTTTAGTCGTTCACATCCATGAAGTGATTTACATCAAACACGGCTTGAGCTGCTCAGTGAAGAGCCAATAACTCCTAAACACAAACATGAATCAATGCTTTCTTAGCCCTGATTGTGAGCACCTCGTCCCATATTAACATCTAACAGTCCCCGGACAACAGACATGAATGTAGACAAAACACACACGCAAATGTGTGAAATAAAAGTGAAAAGGGCAAGACAGATGTACGAGTCGAATCGGACCAGTAAACAAAAACATACAAGCGAACAAGAAGCAAATCATGTTCAAGAACCTTCACTCAAAGCACTGTGATAAATATTACTTTGAGTTGAGAGAAAATTACCGACCAAACAAAAAGCTTATCAAACAAAAGGCACTTGAAATGAAAAATGATGCTGAAAATAAACATGAAGCATTCGATAGGGTGAAGATGCAGTACTACACACACACACACACACACACACACGTTTACACACACTTCCACACACCTTACAATGAATGCAACTTACTTCCAGTTGGGATCAAGTCCCTGTCAGGAATGAAGAGTTTATACCCATAATGCTTTTCCAGAACGTCTGGCAGAATCTCCAATGCAAAACGTTCCTCCTCTCTGGTTTCCTGACTCCACTGGTCTGGATCCACTTTAGTGTAGGACACATATGCATCGTAGTCTTTATTTTCTTAAAACACACACAGAATGGAGAATCATGGTCAAACAGGTTTACATCACACAAAAGCAGCATTCATAACCTGTAACTGCAGCAGCATTTATGATCCTGAGCAGAAACTACATTATTCCCTTCACACCGGCTGCATTCATGAACGATCCAGATCTCCAAAGCCCATGAAAGGTTTGAACTGGAAACTACAAACATGAAATACACTCACAAAATTCTGCCAGTGAATTCTGAAAAGCAGCTTTAGGTAACAGGCTGTAAGATGACCAGTGTTTTCTTCAGTTTATTTGAACAGAAATCCCCTCGTGTAGATCATGAGTTTGAGAGTGTCTATGAGGAAGCGTCAGGTTTGCTATCGGCTTCAGCAGAATGTGCTACACTGATTAGCTTCTGCCTGCCTGGCGAGGCACAAAAAGAGACTGCCTAATAATGAATTAAAGTCAAAGGTGTTTTACTGTCCCTTTGCCTCCCATTTCTCATCTTCCTCCTCCATCAGCTTCAGAAGCACGGGTTAACATCCACAGGCTTTACCGAACCCGAAAGCAGAAGTAACGATTCTCAAAGAAAAGCCCCACTGGAGCAAAACTCACATTAGAAAACCAAGACGATTAAAACATTGGAACATCTTCAAAATTTGATATAAGCAATTACGAAAAAGGGCACAAGAAATAGCTTGGCTCATACAGTCACTGTGCAAGTCATTTAACAGAAATGATTAAAAGAAACTCTTATGATTATTTATAAGGAAATTATTTATTTATTTATTAGGTGCTTCAATATTTATTCTTATTCCTACATGCAGTCAGACTATATCTGAGGGATACAAGGGTGACACAAAACCAACCAACAACAAATCTTAGGGATATGTTAATGTTCATGAAAATATATCTGGTCAATAAAGCATTTTAATGCCTTGTGCCTCTTCACTGATTCCTGTATTGTGAAGGAGAAACTGATCCACCATAATGGCACAAGAATATTGATGAATTCCAAAGTGCTCTGTGTAGATTATTGAAACTTCTTTCTAAAATTCCTTACCTGCGTCCACATCCTCACTGCCAAAGTGATTTCTGTAGAAGAGCATGAGGTCAATTCTGTAACACTTATACAGGGACACCAAAAATATCAACATCAGCAGAATGGCTCCCAAACCTCCAGCCAGCTCCAACGTATACATGAGTTCTGCTGAGAGACAGACAGAGACACAGAGACAGTTATAATACACTCGACATACATCAGCAAACGGTCATGAAACGTCTATCTGTCTGTTTAGAACATTGGGTCTTATTCACTAAACATGCGTACGCACAAATTTTACGGACGTTTTCACGAATAAATCATGATTCATCAAAAACTTTCGTACTAAAATTTATTCTAAATGTATGAAAAAATTCAAGAACAACTTATACCACACGTACGCAGCCCAGGGCCTTATAAGCATGTATAAAGAACCCCACATATAATTAGATATGTTATGTACAGGATGGGTGAAAAGTAACTAGACGTTAAAATTGATAATACAGTATAATTAGAGGTCCAATTATATAAATATATATATATATTAAATTAGAGGTCCAAACAACAAATCACCTGATCTATCCTTATATAAACGGGGATTATTGTTTCTCACCTTGTGTTTGGAGGTATGGCACACTTGGTACTGCTTGAAGACATTGCGGCGCGTGCTCTAACGCCGGTTTCACACTGCAAGCGTAAGCAGGGCGTACGCAGCGCGCAAGCAGGACGGAAGCAGAGCAGAAGCAGCGCGTAGCCATTTTGCATTCACACTGGCAGCGTTTGCAGCGCGCACCTGAACCGCGGATTTTGTACAGATTTCTCAATAATGGGTAGGTTAGCTTTGTTTTATTTCTATTTAAAATACATTACAGATGGAAACGTGTCAAGAAGCTTATTTTTTAAATAAATTACGAAATATAAGTTTGTTTTCAACTTTCTTTTATGCTTTGTTTGCATGTAGTGAGAGTTGTTGACAAAAGGAAGGCAATTGCGCTATATATGTTGTTAAGAAGACTACGACAAAGGATGAGATGCAGACTTTGGGTACACTCTATGCAGTTTACACACAATGAAAGATGAAGGAAGAATAGCCTACATTCCTCCTCAACTTGAAACATTTAATTGTATACGTATGTATATCATATTTCTTATATATGTGTGATTATTATGTGAAAAGTATCCATTTTTAAATAAATGTTTTTATTTCATCAGTGTTGTTTCTTTACTGATTGTAATACTTCAGAAACTGTACTGATTGGATTTGCATTGCTGAGGCCAACACAATGCTTTATGCTGAACATTACATTGTAGTATTGACAGTGCTTTTGAGGTTGTCATTAACCTTGCACAGTAATTGCTTTTACATATTTTATATATGTGTAGAATAATTTAAATGCTAATATTTTGATATATGAATTATGGTATAAATTACCTGTTTCATTACAAAAAAAACATTACTAAGAAAATAATTTGTAGTTTTTATCTATCTTATAAACATAAAATTTACATACATTACCCATCAAAAACATAGAAAATCCCAAAAATGTCTGTAATAAATAACCTTAATCTTCTTAATAGAAACGTTTTTTAATGATCAATTTATCGAGAATTAAGTCTGAAATAGACATACAGTAGTCTACAGCGTAGAGGTATGTAGCATGTGTGACCTCATTCTGTCTATTGTATTTAGTTAATTAGCTATTAATTTGTTCATACGTGGGCATGCTAAAAATTGAAAACAAAAAAGTAAGAAAGGTTATTACTTTCTGCACCGAGTGCTGATGCAACTTCCTCCCATGCTTTTTCCTTCACCTGCAAGTCTTTATATAGTAAATTATGAGGATCATAAATAACTGTATGCTTCTCAACCTCCACGATTAGACGAGTGTCATCCATGATTGTCTTCTTTGCATTAGCACTAGTACCGTATTTTGTCCATAATCAATGCTTTGTCACTTTAATTGAGCGTAAGCAGCGCAGCAAAAATAGACTCGGCGCCGAAACGATCGCGGCACTGCCGCTACTGTACTGCCGAAAAAAATACGCCGGTTTCACACTGCAAGCGTAAGCAGGGCGTAAGCAGCGCGTATTTTTTTCGGCGCCCATGTTAACGGATGAGAGCGTTCACACAGCACGCAGGAGCGGTGCGGCAGCGCGTAGCAGGAGCAGAGCAGGAGCGGCAGTGCCGCGATCATTTCGGCGCCGAGTCTATTTTTGCTGCGCTGCTTATGCTCAATTAAAGTGACAAAGCATTGATTATGGACAAAATACACACGAAAAAGTGAAATTTTTCCCCAGAATGTAAATTAATGACATCTACTATGTTGTAAATAGAGTATAAACTTCAGTAAAAAAATAAATATAATAAAGTTTTTGCTCTAATCACTAAAATTAGTTTAAATAATTTATACTGTTATTTCAGCTTAAGTCACTGGTTAATTGTATTAATTATGTTAGCCTATATGTGTTATAACTATATAGTAAGTTACAGGTGAGAACAGGTGTCATGTTGACATCATGATGACGGTACTAGTGCTAATGCAAAGAAGACAATCATGGACGACACTCGTCTAATCGTGGAGGTTGAGAAGCATACAGTTATTTATGATCCTCATAATTTACTATATAAAGACTTGCAGGCGAAGGAAAAAGCATGGGAGGAAGTTGCATCAGCACTCGGTGCAGAAAGTAATAACCTTTCTTACTTTTTTGTTTTCAATTTTTAGCATGCCCACGTACGAACAAATTAATAGCTAATTAACTAAATACAATAGACAGAATAAGGTCACACATGCTACATACCTCTACGCTGTAGACTACTGTATGTCTATTTCAGACTTAATTCTCGATAAATTGATCATTAAAAAATGTGTCTATTAAGCAGATTAAGGTTACTTATTACAGACATTTTTTGGATTTTCTGTTTTTGATGGGTAATGTATGTAAATTTACTGTTTATAAGATAAAAACTACAAATGATTTTCTTAGTAATGTTTTTTTGTAATGAAATAGGTAATTTATACCATAATTCATATATCAAAATATTAGCATTTAAATTATTCTACACATATATAAAATATGTAAAAGCAATTACTGTGCAAGGTTAATGACAAGCTCAAAAGCACTGTCAATACTACAATGTAATGTTCAGCATAAAGCATTGTGTTGGCCTCAGCAATGCAAATCCAATCAGTACAGTTTCTGAAGTATTACAATCAGTAAAGAAACAACACTGATGAAATAAAAACATTTATTTAAAAATGGATACTTTTCACATAATAATCACACATATAAGAAATATGAGATACATACGTATACAATTAAATGTTTCAAGTTTCAAGTTGAGGAGGAAGGTAGGCTATTCTTCCTTCATCTTACATTGTGTGTAAACTGCATAGAGTGTACCCAAAGTCTGCATCTCATCCTTTTTCGTAGTCTTCTTAACAACATATATAGCGCGATTGCCTTCCTTCTGTCAACAACTCTCACTACACGCAAACAAAGCATAAAAGAAAGTTGAAAACAAACTTATATTTCGTAATTTATAAAAAAAATAAGCTTATTGACACATTTTCCCTCTGTAATGTATTTTAAATAGAAATAAAACAAATCTAACTTACCCATTATTGAGAAATCTGTACAAAATCCGCGGTTCAGGTGCGCGCTGCAAACGCTGCCGGTGTGAATGCAAAATGGATACGCGCTGCTTCTGCTCTGCTTCCGTCCTGCGTACGCTTGCAGTGTGAAACCGGCGTAAGGAGAGAGTGCTTCTTTAGAGAGCGCACAGCAGGGCCGGCGCCAAGGGAGGGGGGGGTCACTCACGGGCCGTGCCCCCCCCAAACGAGTTACTGTGCCTCCCCACTTTCTATCCTCTCCCCTCCTTGCTGAACGCGATCGATTTTGAAAGCGAAAGTACCGATAAAACAGCGCACATAAGAAAGCAATTGAACGCTTTAGCGAGCGTCAGCAACTGCACACGATCACAGATTGCACGCTCTTCACGAATACCCCCCCCCCCGACACACACACACAGAACGTGTTTTGTGCCCCCCGCCTAGAAATTTAAATGCCCCCCGATGGAGGTGCCCTGGCGCCGGCTCTGGCGCACAGTTATGTTTGCTGAGAGTGACAAATGGCTGTTCAGTTGCTTTTAAATAATAATTTTTTTCTGGCTTCCACCTCCGACAGCAAAACCTCACGTTCATTATCGTTAAAGTTATTTTTCTTTGTCTTTTGTTTCGATGCCATAAATGTCTTTCTCTAGACGAGTGACGCTTTGCGGAAAGCCCTTATATGGAGCTGGTGTGGGCGTGTATTATGCTAATCACTAACCTTGTGCACGCGGGCGCTCTTTTAGAAGACTCCAGATTCACTAACAGAAGAACGAGTTTAATAAGAACAAGCTCATGTGCGTACGCACGTGTTGTGAATTAGGCGGAACGTTTTCGTGAGAAGTTCAAATGTGCATATAAATACGAAAAACGTACACACTTATTAGTGAATGAGACCCATTGTTCTTTCCATCCTGTGTGCGTTAAACATGTCAAACCAATGCCAAAGTGAGCGAGCTCTTCCTGCGCTCCTGTGTTTATCAGACTGATCACGCTGTCCAATGCTCATCAATGGGGAATAAAATACAGATATCCTAATAAAATATTACTCCAGTAAAAGTATTAGGTACTCCTTTTCAATTTTACTCAAGAAAAAGCACAAAAGTATTTAGATTTTTTTTATGTAAATAAGTATTAGAAGTTAAAAGTACTGATCGGTTAATGTTAATTTTTTTATTTAAATTTATATATTTAAGAATTTTATATCATATTTTTATATAATCCTACTGCTCAAAAAACCTGGTGGAGGGGGCTTGTCATACACTAACCAAACATTAAATATATTAAAATATCAATTAGGGTAACTGACACTTTATTTGTGCAAACAAGTGGGGGGAAAAACAGAATCTAATATACAGTATTTAAAAATTAGGGAAAATAATATGTACTGTAAAACAGACATCACATCAGTGGCGGCTGCTAGTCTTTCAAAGAGGGGAAGCTCATTTTCGGCCTTTCATTTCATTTCATTTATTTATTCTCTTTTCATGGTAATGCAACACGAAATGCCACAACAATCCAACAACACAACAAAAATACATTCCATGACAAGAAGAATAGGAGTAGGATGAAGAAAAAAAATCTTATAAACTCCTACCCCGTTCTTATATTAAGAAAATTACAAATTAGATGGCCTCACAGACATGAAAAATAAAAAAAACACCAAAAAAATAACAAAATAGCCCAGACCAAATGTAATCTACTTTCAATTTTAACAATTGCCTACATCATAAAAATTGTCCATTTATTTATACATAAATTCTGCCATCGTGTGCAGTTTGCTAGCTGGCTAGTTCACCGCCTGGCCTACTGTATGAATGAATGAATGAACAAACGATCTAAAAAAACATTAAACTTGATGGAGGAAATGTGGGAATTAGGTTAAACTGAAACAAGGAATGTGGTGTATAATTGTGTGAAATGTAAAATGAAAATTGGCCTTAATTTCTTTTTGACTGAAGAAAGAAAGACATGGACATCTTGGATGACATGGGGGTGAGTAAATTATCAGCAAAAGCTTTTTTAAAAGTGAACTAATCCTTTAATGTCAGATTAGGTTTTTACCCCGTTGAGATGGTGATACACAAATGTGGACATGCCTGCATTCAAGCATTTAGTTTTAAATTTCATGTCTGCTTTTGCAGCAGATTTACTTCACAAACAGAAAGTGATTTGATTTGGTGATCGTTTGAGTCAGTGAGTTATTGACTGGAGAACTGCTGCTATCCAATTAGTCCAGTTCACAACTGAATTGTGTGATTTGTGAACCGATTTAACAGGTTCATTTAAAAGGGCGTGTGACAATTTGAATACTTGAAAAATGTACTTAAAGTAAAAATACTTTGTTACTGTCCACCACTGAAGTGCAGGTCATTCAGGAGCTGTCTGAATGAGGAGAAGACCACCGATGTGTTTGTGATGTTCTTCTTCTGTGTCTGTGTCTGAGAAAGTCCCGTTGCAGTTGTGATATTAAACTGAAGAGGATCATTCATCTCTGAATGAATGATCCTCTTCAGTGGAATGAATGATCATCTCTGATTGAATGATCCTCTGAATCTCATTCATCGCTGCGACAGACCATCGTGTCGCCTCAGGTCTGCATCAGTGGCTCTGTTCATCGCCAGTGACATTTTGGATCGTGTCAGAGAGTGGAGATGACGGCTGCTTTCGTGTGTTTGTGTTCAATGTTCTGGAATGAAGGATGGAAGCTGATGAATTCACTGTTTGTCAGAGGAAACGGCCGCATTGATGCATCTGCTGGGAATTAGAGCCGTGCCGTTTTTCTAAGTGTGTCTGTTGGGAAACGTCTAGTGTTGATAGATCCCACAGGTTTTGGGATCTGATGGTAACTGGTCATTAAAAGCGTAACTCTCAGATTTGTGAGTGCTGGACAGAACACCAACAAACTCAACCCGACGTGTATTTGTAGGCAAACAGTTTTTTTTCCCTCATCTGAGCCACTGGATTTAAAAACAAGTGTCAAGTGTTACAGTGGATTCAAATCAGTCCATATGGATGTGTATTTACTAAACAGCACTGAAGGCATGAAATAAACATCTCAACTGCAGCATAATCTGCCCATCTTCATTCTCACAGTCAATTTCTTTCATGTACAGAGTGAAGAGGATCGGTCTGCCATCAAAGCCATTTTCAGATTCATATTTTAAAAGAGAAATTATTTACTATGTAAAAATATTCTCAACTTAAGGCATCTAGGTCTCTAAAGAAGTAACAAACCTTAATATCCAGCTAAGATGAAACAAAAAAAAAAAACAGAATTGGGTTATTTCTACATTGTAGAAAAAGTAAACCATGTTACATCAAATAATATAGTTACAAACAATGGGCCTCATTCATGAAACACGAGCAGAACGAATCTTTGTGTAAATCGTTCATTAAGTCGTTCTGACGTAAACTTTCGAATTCATGAAAATGTTCGTATTTTCAAAACGTTAGTTGGTATGAAAGAAATTTACACCTGCTCCCTACCACGTGTAAATGGTACGTAAAACGTTCTGTGTTATTTCTGGCAAACTGATGACACTGAATTTTGAGGCACTGCCATTATAATATTTTACAAGTTTGTTTGCTCTGTTTAATTTTTAAATGTTTTATTTTTTGTAGCTGAGAGTTGATAAACTGTTTAGCTCCGGATTAGCTTTGGATAAAACGATGCGCTTGTCACTGTCACTTTTTACCCAGCCGTCCAATCAGTGGAAGAGGGGTGGGAAAAATACTACACCGACCAATCATCCTACTTGTACAACAACTGAACAACAATAGAGAAGTTAATATTACTGGTTACTGCATTTTTATATTCAGAAATATTCTTCAAAATGAGATATTAGTAATATGTTACTGCTATGATATTCATTATCATAGCAACCAAAGCATCTCAGCTGGAAAAACGCTGTGCCACCAAAGTGTTCTCAAGCTCCACCAGCTGGCTGTTTTCAGAAAAGCGCTTGACATTTTTCAGGTGGATAAAAAACTTTGGTGGACACACGTTATTGAATATTTATTGTTAACCATATGACCTATTAGTCTTTTTTGCATTTATGCAATATACAGGAGCCAAACCTGAGAATGTAGACCAGGGCTGCGTTTCCCAAAAGCATCGTAAGCCTAAGAAGTTTGTAGAAATGATCGTATGACTGATCTTAATATTACAGTCTGTTTCCCAAAAGCATCGTAACTTAAGTAGCACTTGAAAATCTTTGTAGATCTACGAGTGCTCTGGAGTAATCGTAAACCCTTAAGTGCATTGTAAGGAGACAGAGTTATGAGGGCACCTGCTGGATAACCGGCAAATTGCACCTAAAATTTACTCTTCAAAGTCATTTCTCATTTTTTTTGTACGTATATTTTTATTCATTTATATTTTCTACTCATCACACAATTCAATATAGAAATAATAATGAATAAAGTAAGAAAATAAAAATGACATAAGTGAACATGAATAATTGTTAGAATGAAAAAAAAAGTACACTGTTGTATATGGACATTTCAAGGGTAGTACAAATGTTGTATTTAACAAAAAATATTTAATGTGCTTTAAAGATGACACAAATAAAGGAGGAACTCAAAAAAATGTGTCAATGACTTGCTGGCGTGCATGAAACCCAGCCATGTATTGAACATGTCTTGGTTGATCATCATGAAGTCGCACCTCAACTTCATTCTCTTCCTCCATCTCTTCATCTTCCTCCCTGGTGTCCAAGGGCACTCTTGCCCGCACTGCAATGTTGTGCAACATAGCTGTTACTGTTATTACAGCACAGCACTTTTGTGGCACAAAGAGAAGACCACCACTGGACTTGTGAATAGCCTGAAAGCGTAGCTTCCACCTCCCTAAAGTGCGCTCCACAATACTTCGGGCAACACGGTGAGCCTCATTGAAATCTGCCTCACTGTTACTGACAGGATTAGCAACAGGGGTGAACAGATATGGCCTCAATGGATATCCGCTGTCACCAAGCAGCCTCCACTGTCCTTTCGAGTTTTGGGCCTCTTGACCCACAGATGAGTTGGTAAAGATATAGGAGTCATGTGTGCTCCCAGGCCACCTTGCAACAATGTCTGTGATTAAACACTTATGATCACAGATTACTTGGCAGTTGATTGCTGAATAACCTTTGCGGCATATATATGTATGGCCATCCACAGAAGGCGTACTGATGGGAATTAAAGTACCATCAAGCACTCCAATGACTTGTGATTTATGGTACTGTGTTAAAAAATACTCCTGTATGTCTGACATGGCCTGTCTTGATGCTGGAAATTGTATGTGTTCAGCCGCAAGTAGAAGCAGTGCATAGGTGACTGCTTGTACAGCTCTGGACACAGATGCTTTACTTAGTCCAACTCCATCTCCAAGTACCAAAACTGCCTGTTGCATAATATCTCAGAGCAGCTAAGAGTTGCACATCAGGGGACAAGGCAAAATTCCTCTTTGTAGCACGCATCAGCTGAGGCCCAATGACACTGAGCAGCTAGACTATTTCTCCTCGTGGCAGATGGTATCTGTCAATGACAGCCATATCATCAAGCATATCCAGAGGATTTTGATGCTGCCTGATGAAGGCATTTATTGTACACAGTGTACTCCGTGGTCATCTCTGTCTTTGTCTTCGCCTTTCTCTTTGCCTCACTCTCAGCTGGAAAACTCGCTGTAGTGCAGCCATGATTTTCTCTGCAAGACTACTGAAGTGTGAACTTTATATACTGTCCTAAAATTGCTCACAGGAACCATATGATTAAAGTTTTTCAGGCTGTGATAATATTGACATGCCACACACTGATTGTCATCTATATCACTAATTGCAGAAGGCCCCACTTGAGGAAACTGAATCACTGATTTTAGAAATTAACATAATTATCTCTTCCCTGAATTTATTCTCTTATTATGGTCATCATGGTCAAAGGTTGTGCTTTTATAAATATATATGGAGAGTCCATTTATATACAGCAGTGCTGATAAAGAACGTGCACATTAAACATTTTTAACATCTGCACCTATATGGATAGGCTAATAGATAGGCCCTAATACTATATTGCCACACACACCCTCAAGACTCAAGCTGTAGTAAAAGATATACCCCTCTTTTCACAGACAAGGCTTAAGCCTAGTCCAGACTAAAATGTAAATCTGAGCTTTTTCAAATGAAGAACACTTGCACTGACTGATCTTAAAATATATCAGTGCCTTTGTTTCGTCTCAAGATGGACACCAGTAATGTTTTTTTCTACGGCACATTTATAAAAAAATTACTTAAATCTAATTGAAGTATGGCCTAATCCTGGCCCTGTCTGTGAAACTAGCCCATAGGGCTTGCATGCATATATATTTTTTAAAAAGGTACTACAAGTAGCCATTTAAATTTCAAACACTTATAATAAGAGTTCTTCTGCTTTATAGTATTTCATTGAGCCTTAGGCTTTGAGTGGATTAACAAACATCAAAACGTTGAATGTAAACAGTTTTTATTGATTCAAGTTTGTAGTTTGTTCCCCAGGATCTGCAAAAGACATTGCAAATGTGATGAGTGTACATATGGAAAAGAATATTTCATGTTGCACAACATATTATATTAAAACATATAATTATTCATTATTAAACAACATTGAACAATGTTACCTGACACATCTGGCAAGAAAATGGGCACTGAAATGGAGGGCCTTGCAAATCTCATCTCCTCCAGTGAAAGTCTCCTCTCTTCCAAAGCCAGCTTGGCCTTCTTGAGTTCAATGATTTGCTTCTGAAAGTTGTACTGATGTCTGATGTCTTTTAGAACATGTAGTTTCTCTCGCTCCAGCTGTACTAAGTCCTGACTACAACCACAGGCATTCTCAAATCGCTGAGGTGTTGTGGCTGTAGCCTGAACAATTGAAGATAGAGGCTGGGGCATGGATGGACTGTTGGGAGGACTGGGAGATGGTAGGTGTCTGTCAATAGGAGGTGAACCTGATTGCTCTTGTGAACATGATGGACCTGGCTCAGGTTCAGGTTGACGCAACCCTACTCCTCCACGGAGGTCAATACCACCACAAATCCCATCTGAGGCAGTTGTTCCAAGAATTGACAGTGCCTTTTCTTCTTCTGCTGTAAGAAGGGGCCCACCACCTGTTTTATTAATCGTTGTCCTCTGCAGTGCCCTTTTTCTTTTAGCTAGGCTTGAATAGTCCTGCCACTTCTTCCTGACCTCCTTCCCTGATCTTTTAATGCCCCTTGTTGCAGTAAGTTTTGTAGCAATATCATCCCAGATTTTTTGTTTTTCTTTATTTGTATGACTGCCCTTAAACCTGCTGAAAATGATATGTTTTTGTAGCTCCACCTCCTCTAAAATAATAGTAATTTCCTCTTTTTGAAAGCTGTCTTTTCTTTGTTTTTTGGTTTCAGCCATTTTGCTAGTGTCTCCACCCCTAGGTATGTGCTTATTTACATTTTTCTCCTAATAGCAAATGCACATCAGGTGAAGACAATTAGGCTAAACTTTTTCAAAAATAAATGTAAGAGCTTATTTATTTACTTATTTATTTTGATGTGAGATAAGCAATTGTTGATAAAGAAATTGATAAGTAATTCTACTTAAATAATTAAGCTTTCATATAAATATCGAAAATGATGCTGATGTCATTTCCGCAAGGACCGTTAGAATTTGTTTTATGCAAGATTGGAGCAAGACAGTGTTTTTACAGTGCAACATTTCCAGTTAATTTATGTTTTTAAACTTGCTCAAGAAGAAATTAAAGGACTTTTTATGTTATTCGAGTTGAATATATATTCACACAAGTAGAAGAAGAAATGGAAATCAAAAATTAGATAGATTGCTATAACAGCATGTGCAACAATGACGAGCCATTCTGCAGCGTGACATTTCAGCACTTGACCAACGGATAGCAACTCCTAAGTAGCACTTAAAGCACGGCTACGTGCGACTGTGTTAAGTGCATTTTTGGGAAATGCACGTGAAACAATAACGAACGTTCGTAAAATGACTCGTAGAAAACGCTCTTAAGCGCTAAGATCAATCGTTATCGGGAAACGCAGACCAGAATATTCCACTGCGTTCCTGGACACGAAATTTGCGTAGATTGTAACAGTCTAAATGTTACCAGATTTTTATTATATTTTTCTCTGGCTATTGCTTATGAAGAGGTATCTGGTTAATGGCTAATTCCACTAGGAGCCACTTGATGGCAGTAGTGCATAGTAGTTGCCGGATATAAGCCTGATTAGCGGCGAGCAAATTAGTTTGTTTGGTAGAGGGAAACCTCATGGTTGACCTAATGCTACCTGCCTACACATTTTAAGTCCTGGTTTGAGAACTCGTAGAGTTTATGTCAAACGTGAGTATTGGCTGACTTTGATAACAACTTGGTGTATTTGTATGCTTTTTGACTGATGTTAGCTATTTTACTTTCTTTTGTAGAAAGGACTTTTCATCTTGTATTCAGCTCATTTGTATCACGATTGGACTATACCTCTCTGGTTGCTTATTTGACCGTGTTTATTGTGAGCACCGTGTGGATTCACCGCACGCTGCCGGGAAGTGGGAAGTATGAATGTTTGTATCTCCACGCTGTAGTGAGGCTACAGCGCGGGTCTTGAATCAGCGCGGCATTAGGGTTAACGAGGCAACGAACACCATTGACTGATCTTCACTTCTCACTTATTGGATTATATCATTGCATCGCTCTCAAATAACCTTGTGGATTTATACTCATCTCATCACCATCATCACTTTAGTTCATCTAAAGTTTGGACATTGATAAGTTTCATTTATTTCATTGACTCATTTACACAGCGAAAAGGACTGCTTGTTTATTCATATTCTTTATTTATTATTTTTGATGATAATTATATAAATGTGCACTTGAGGGAATAAAATAGGAAAAAAAAGAATTGTTGTTTGGTGAAGTGGTTTTATCTTTCAGTACCGGTCGAATATCTGTTGAACCCCCTAGGGGTTGAAGTAACATCTTAAAGACAAAAGGAGGTGTTACAAGATGTAATCATAGGCTGGGATTATGCTAATGAGCGTGCACGAGCGCCCTGTTTACGAATGATTGAAATGCCTTCATTAAGTACACTTCATTTTTGGAAACACTGTGGACTTTGCACAGACACTGTTGGAAGAGAACTGAACTAAGCTGGACATCACTGAATCAACTGAGTTTAACTAAAACATTGACTGTTTACTACTGTCCTTTTTTTTAGAGCTGCTTTACAGCAGAATTTAATTTTGCTTGCAGTATTGACACTATTTTCCTGTTTAACACTGTAAAGCTGCTTTGACACAATCTGTATCAAGTGTATAAGTATAGAGTGCCATAGAAATAAAGGTGACGACTTGACGTACGTTCTTTCAAAACTAATTTGAATAAATTGAATGGAAGACTACAGAACTGGCACAGAAGTGTTTTGAGCAGCTCTCTTACCCCTCTTGCTGAGCTGGATGTTTGCTTGTCGTCTACCGTGGCTGTTCTCCACGTAACAGGAGTAGTTTCCCAGGTCACTCTCCTCCACGGCGTCTATGGTCAGAGAGATGGACACTTCCTGCTCTCCCAAGTGCTCCCGAATAGTTCTGGATTGGAAGAGAGAAGGGGAAAACTGTTCAACAACAAACACCTATGACTTGAATCAAATTCACTCTAGAGTTCATGCTGAGCGCAGCCTCCTCCCTGTGTTTCTGCTCCTCAACATCTGTTCTGTTAGCCAGACATCCTGATCTACAATGACCCTGTCCAAAAGAAAGTCCATTTCTCGAAACTATGAATCTGTTAAACCATTTTTTTCTTAAACCAAGGACAATCCGGGTGAATTACATCATGCTCGAGCATTCACACGATCCTCACCATGCTATCACTAATAAGCAACATTTTTCACACAACAGTCAGGACGAATAAAAAGCGCTACAATTTAATTGGCTGTGGATCCAAAAATAAAACACACAAAGAGCTCCTGCTCTAGAAGAGATTCTCTGTTGTGATTCGATGTGGATATAGATGTGATTCCAAAATCTGAGCGTGTACATTTGGGAAATGTTTCCTTTATTTGTTCAGTACTTTTCACTACATTTCTTCAGTTCATTTAGGATTCACATGCAATATTATAGCCTATTTTACTCAAACAAGGCTCTATTCCACCTATATAGTGTAAAATTATATATCTAGGAACCGTTCCGATTTGATGGTAGCATTTTTTAACCTGCATACACACTGCAATTTATGTACATTTTAGTCGCATTTTCTAAGCTTTGTGAGCTATTCAAAGGTAAATTCTAAATTATATCAAAATAGCACTTTGATTTTGTCTTGAAAGTTTGATATTTGTAAAACAGAGGGATGCTTGAGGGATGAATTTTATAGTTTGCAGAAAATGTAACTCAGCTATTGAGGAAAATATGAATACCCACAACCACTCATCAGAAGAAAATGAAGAACTGACAGTTAATAAAACTTTGAAATTTCGATTAACAGAATCCCATCCTTCATAAAACACACACACGACTGCCAAGCTTTCACCAGCACTGTGGGGAAGAACAAAATAACAGGGTTAACAAGAGAAAAAAATGTCTTTTCTTTGCAGCTGCCATGGAAACTACGTCTGCAGAGAGAGAAAAAGAAAGAGAGAGAGAAAGAGAGAGAGAGAGGGATGATGATGAGGAGGAGTTAATGTCATTGTTTCTGTTCTTGTTCAAAAAGAATGAGGTGACATTCTGCCCTCTTCATGTTTGTGGATGTTTGACATCATTACAGTGAAGTCAGGACCGATGAGTCCTGCGCGCCGGCAAAGATCAGTCTCATTACAGCATTTGTAGTGGACAGAGACCCAAACCTACTGGATCTCAAGCCCGTCACTGAGCATTCTCAATGTCTCAGATTCAGAAATGAAATTGTACTGTCATTACAGTCAGCTGTTCAATATTAGCAGGCCGTGACTTCTGTTTCAGCCACTGGCACAGTCGGTCTCAGTCGCTCTGGAGGTAGAGAATGACAAACTGGCCCTAGGATTGGTTCTGACGAACTGACAGCTGACATATGAAGCACAGATGAAAATGCAGAGAAACACAGCATAAGCAAACACACCCTGAAAGTGTGAAGGAGTCAGTGAGAGAAAAGTCGCATACAGTCTGTATCTATACAGATGGAAACATATATAGTATGTGTGCCTTGTCTCTCTTCCATAACGCACCAGGAATGCATGCACTCTCATTTCTGCTACAACAATAATGCTGTAGCAAGGCTATAACCGTGAACATTGAGGGGACAAGAAAATTGCTAGAACTTTTTTTGAGGCTGGAAAAGGGAAGAACTAGAATCTTTTGTAAAGTCATGCATTTGAACTACTTGCAAGCAACATTTTTATTTTAAAATATGCACATTCACTCTTAATTGTCCTAATATGCCTACACAGCTCTGTTAAAGTTTGTTGTCTCTTACATTAAATTACACGAATTAGCCCTATATAAATGATACAGTCTATTTTCAATTCAAAGCAGTCAAATTTGACCAAATAAATAAATAAAATCTCACACTTTTTCGTCGTATTGGTTAGATTGGCCATCTCTAACATTTTGACATTGATGAGCGTTGTTAGGTTGAAGTACAGCAGAGCTGCATCAATAATATCAAATATTCAGGGGGACAATTTCACCATATCTGATTATTGAGGGTCCTTGTCCAACTCTGTGTCTACGGAGCACTATTAGCACAATCTTAAAGATTCTGTGGGACCTGCGATAAGGCGCCAGTGAAGAGGGTGCTTCTGGAATTGTGGATTTGGCAAAATCTTAACAAGTTGCCCAGATTTTCCTTCAACTGCTCAAACTTGTGTATCATATTCAGCTTGGAGACCTAGTTCAGGTGAGCACAGATTCAGTCAGACGCTTTGCCCCTGATAGTCGCCACGCTGTGATAAAGATTGCATGTGCCTGAACTGCATTATTAATGGAGCCAATGAAATTTAGATGGAGATTACAAGAGAAAGAAGCTTGTCTGCTCATCTCCATCCCGACGGCTGAGGATTAATGGGATGCTTTTACTCAGTCTTAACACTCATCCGATGGCCGCTGAATGACTCCGACGGGGTTGAATCAAGGTGGATGTGGAAGATTTATGTGTGCACCAACACACAACATATTCATTTTGTTGCACACACAAATTCAGGTGTGCAAATTCACAGACTTCTTGATAAATTAAAAGAAAGGGTGTCATTGGGATGAGCAACTTACTTAATTTCACTTTCTCTGATTCGGCTTTCGTCCAGATCCTCAATGAACTTCTCTCCCTTCATCCAGTAGACGAGAGGACTCACGTCTCCACTGTAGCCGAAGAAAGCTCGGCAGGTCAGGTTCACGGGGCTGCCTGCAAAAACACACATCACAACACAAGTCCATATATATCATCTGTGAAACCAGCTTTCTAACAGAGCCTGGCCTGTGGATGGCTGAATGATTTGCTCTCTCTCTAAGAAACTGAAGCTACAAAGATCGTCGTGAGGGAATTTAGATCAACATCACTATAACCCTAAAACTGCCTCAACACTTTTCCAAAACTACTCTGGACACACAAACACTGCAGGTCTGTGAGAGTCTATAAAGGAGATACTACACGCTTTAACATAAACACAGAGACTCTCAACTGAAGCAAATCAGTGTTTTCTCTCTGACAGCAAGAAAAACTGATGCTGATGAGAATCTCTCGTTCTGCTCATATGTGACCTGGATCACAAAAGCAGTCATCAGTAGCACAGGTATATTTATAGCAATAGACAACAATACATTGTATGGTCAAAATGATAAATTTTTCTTTTATGCCTAAAATCATTAGGATATTAAGTAAAGATCATGTTCCATGACTATATTTTGTAAATTTCCTACCGTAACTATATCAAAACTTAATTTTTGATTAGTAATATGCATTGCTAAGAACTTCATTTGGACAACTTTAAAGGATTTTATTTAGATTTTTTTGCACCCTCAGATTCCAGATTTTCAAATAGTTGTATCTGAGCCAAATATTGTCCTATGCTAACCTATTATTCAGCTTTCAGATGATGTATAAAATAAAAAAAATAAAAAACCCTTATGACTGGTTTTGTGCTCCAGGGTCACATATGTGAAAATGAAGCGTCTCTGAATGCTGGAGCTTCCTGGCTGGGCCACTGGAGGTCACTGTGGTTCCATCTCTAAAATAGGACGGATCCCAACGGCACAAACACACCTTCCGCAGACATGTATTAGGACAAATTTTTCAGTCTTTTATACCGTGCCACACAGTCCAAAGCATCTAATGCGCAGTGATTCAGCAGGAACCGCGCTGTTTACAGTCAGCCTGTGTTTGCAATCTTCAGAACAACATAAACTGAAATTAAAGCTAGCTTCATGTCTTCATCTCTCTATATATATTTATTTTAGATTTCAGTTGATACTGTATAATGAACGTCTTTGTGTTTTATGTTTGTCAGCAGGGGACGGAATTAAAAGGCCAACCCCAAGATTCTGTTTAGTAAACAGCTTATAATTGAAAAGTGGATGCTTCCAGAAAAATCTGCATACAATTTTATTTCTGAGAAGCTCTTTGAGCAAAATGCCAGTATTTTGAAATAAACTCATACTGTCAGTTTTTTCCCCCAAATGAATCCATTTAGCCTGAGATGGTTCTGCTAAACGTAGCTAGAATGTACCATCCTCGCTGCGCTCAGAATCCTTCAGTTACTCGTAAACGTAACAAATGTCTGTTATAGTGCATGCAGGCATGTTTTTGTATGAATTGGGAAATTGGAGCAAGAATATCCTAGTTAATCTGGTCTCTATGGCGTGTTAATTGTGTTTGTCTGTGTTGGCCTCTATTCATTCACATCCAGCGGAGAGGATCATCCAGACGGCTGAAAGCTGCTCTGCTCATTAAAACGCTGTTGGGAGCGTTTGTGCCATCATAATGCCATAACTGACCTCCTGCATCCAAACCAATTTACAGAGAAAGACAGAATGAATGAATGAAATGATGTGAAAATGTCTGTATAAATGGTGATGTGTCTCTGAGCAAGTATGTTAGTAAGGACTAAAAACCCAGCTAACAGAGAACAGTCTCATAACTTTCAACGTTTTTATGCGTTTAAGTAACATCTTAAAGTAAAGTTTTTCTTAATTGATATTTGATATACGTTCTCATAACATTGAGAGAAAAGGTTCTTAGAACAACTTATTTTTGGGCACATCTTTATGACGTTATTTGCACTTGTTGAACATTCCCATAATGTTGAGAGAAAACAGTCTTAGAACAGTAAAAATAAACATTCAAATGATATCTTTTGAGTCAAATTAAAGTTAGTAGAACACTGTAAATATGGTTTAATCACATTTAAATTACATTATAATTCTAAAAGAAAACTGGACATTTAAACATTCTTCAAAACTATGTTTCAAATTATGTTTTATTTTGAGTGAAAATAAAGTTAGTAGAATGTTGTAAGAAACATTTTAGGAACTTTAAATAACACTACAATCACTACAATTAACTCCCGAAAAATACAGGTAGTGACAACCGCATTTACAGAAATTCTACGCAGTGTGTACGGAACCGAACTGAACAACTAGTATTTAGTTGACTTACTACTAGTAAATACTAGTTGACGTATTTGAACGTGCACCAGAAATGTGTCTTCGTCTGTATGTGAAATGGAAGAAAATGGAAGAAAATAACAGTGAAAGAAGTCTTAACTTGTCGCACATGTTGACACGGGGCTAGCTGTCAGTGTTGTCAGTAAGTGTCAGTGCTGCCAGATCTTCATATCAAAAAACAAACATGGACAAGCACACAAAAAAAACTAAAATATCCTAATGCGTTATGTTTTATAACACCAAAAAAAAAAAAAAAAAAAAAAAATCATATATCTCATATTCGTGACAGACCACTTTATTAAGGCAAGGCAAGGCAAGGCAAGTTTATTTATATAGCACATTTCATACACAGTGGTAATTCAAAGTGCTTTACATAAAAGAAAGTGAAATAGACATTAAAATCAATAAAAACATGGAAATAAAAATAATAAAAACAAGGAATTTTAAAATGATATAGAAAATGATTTAAAATAAATTTAAAGAAAATGATTATACATAAAATGTATTGCAGTCAGTTGGGACATATAGCAGAGTGCTCATTCAACAAATGCACAGTTAAACAGATGAGTTTTGAGTCTTGATTTAAATGTGGCTAATGTTTTAGCACATCTGATCTCTTCTGGAAGCTGGTTCCAACTGCGGGCCGCATAATAGCTAAACGCAGACTCCCCTTGTTTTGTGTGAACCCTTGGTATTTCTAACTGACTCGATCCTAATGATCTGAGTGGTCTGTTTGGTTTATATTCAGTGAGCATATCAGCAATATATTTAGGTCCTAGGCCATTGAGTGACTTATAAACTAGTAAAAGTACTTTAAAATCAATCCTAAATGTAACTGGAAGCCAGTGTAAGGACCTGAGGACTGGTGTGATATGCTCAGATTTTCTGGTTCTAGTCAGAATCCTGGCAGCAGCGTTCTGGATGAGCTGCAGTTGTCTAATGGTCTTGTTACGTCCCATGACGTAGTATTTACTGTGTATGTTGTTCTGGTGATGTTTTCTCCCCTCCTTTCGTGTTATTCTCTTTTTTTCTCTCTCTCTCTCTCCCCTGCAGTACTCCAAATCATCAACAGCTGATGTTAATTAGCAGGAGCTTGGCAGTGTGTATAAAACAGCAAATAAACCTGGTTCAGGAGGAATCCCTTTTCGGCTATCCCAGACGTTGTTGGTGTTAACTGTAGTTGACAAAGAAAAATTTGTGAATTCTATTGTCTGAGTGTTGTCTGAGTATAATGACAATTTAAACTATGTGAGTTTTACCGTGTAGGGAGTTGGGCGCCAATTGGTTTGGAGTATCCACTCCTTAAACTTTTCTCCTGTTTATTGTTGGTTAGTCAGGGAGAAAGGTAAGATAAATGTCTTTAATTTTGTTTGTTTTTGTTTAGGGAATTTAACTTTGTTTAAACTTTAGTAAGTCCCTGTTTTGTTTGTTATTTTGGCCTGGCCCTCTTCTGACGATTTGGTTTCTATACTTTAATTTGTTTTTGCTCTCTGATATTTAGTTGTTTCATAACTATATTGGTTACACCTTGAATAAAGAAAATAACTATTTAAGTAAACTCTCTCTCAGCTTCCTTTTTGTGACCAGGTGTGAATTAAAAGGGTGTTGTGTAAATTTTTTTTTTGACCTAATGTGAAAGACAGCTAGAGCTGGGATAGAAGAAAAGGAGATTTCTCACGCTTATTTCTTTATTATTGTTACGTCTTTCTTTAAAACCCCTAGACTGCGGAACTAAAGTGGGAACGTAACAGTCTTCTTGGGAAGGCCGGTGAGGAGACCATTACAGTAATCCACCCTGCTGGTGATAAAGGCATGAACAAGTTTCTCCAAGTCTTGATTGGAAACAAAACATCTAATTCTTGCAATATTTTTGAGATGATAGTATACTGATTTAGTTATTGCTTTGACATGACTACTGAAACTAAGGTCTGTCTCCAGATTAACTCCATAAAGTGCCTGTCTTTATGTGATAGCCTAAGACCAAACAACATGCCTAAAAGCTCTTGTAAATATGAGGACATGGCAACACTGCAAGACAGCGCTTTCTAAAGCAGCCTCCAGAACATAAATACAACGCTGCACATCTATCAGCGGTAGTTTAGTTAAAATCGGCGGACAAAAAGAGTCTTTAGATAAAAAATGGCACACAACAAACGGCTAAATTTTGATTCACTCCCGCAAGAAGACAAAATGTTGCTATGGTTACAAATGCGGGAGTGACTGTTGTTCCGTACACACATGGAGCTATAATTTACAGGACTCACTCCCGCATTTAAATGGGGTTGTCACTCCTGAAACTTACAGTGTGTACGTGTAGCCAAATAAATAAGCTGTAGAAGGTGAATGTAAGCTGGCTTGTGGTCCGGTGATGGCATGTGTTCCCAAAATATTCTGCTCCTTCAGTCAAATCTTTCTCTCTGAGTCCTTTAATAGCAACCATCCAAGTAAAGACTGAACGCTGACCTGAACCCTCTGCGTGTTTGGCAAAAGCCATTACTGAGAAAGACAGAGACGAAGCATCAAGTCATAACAGTTTGTGAATTCACACACTGACTCAAATGGCCACAGCATCAGAGTCCCAGGTTTAATGCTGTCTGCAACGTTCCTCCTCTTTCAATCTGTTTCAATCAGAAATACAGATCAACAAATGCTCGTCAGACCCATTCACTGAGACTTTTTTTGCAGAACTGACAGATGTGGCACATCCTTACACAGAAATACATTACAGCAACTCATATTTGTGCTTTTTCAAGCATCTACAGGGAAAGATGATATTATTCATAAACCATGAACCTGCATTACTCTCCAGTCAAACCTACATGAACAACAATGCTGAGCAGATGTGTGATGCATGCGTAAACGGTGTATCATTAAAAATGTTTTTTTTTTTATTTCAAATGGAATTTCTGCTGTCTGAAGTCATATTTCACTAGCTACTGTATAACATTATTATTATTTACACATACGATCACACTCGTTAGGATTAAATCCAACGGTGAACATATTCAAGGGTCGAGTCTGGTTAATATGGATGTCATTTAAAACAAAAAACTGCCACATACCTGGAGACAAACCTTTTAGGCCAGGGGCCTGTACCATGATGGTAGATGAACAAATTCAGATTTATAGGATACGTTTTGAGCTGACAAAACCAAACCACTCCAATCTGGCTTTGTTGGTACCATGAAGCTGATCATCAACTTACTCTGTCAACTCGGGCTTGATCCTGAGTTAATGGAGCGCGTGCACATGAATGTGTGACATCAGCGGCGAACAGCCAATCACAACACAGAGAAAGTGTGATTCACTTCTCGTGAGAGAGCCAGCGAGATTCAAAACTCTTTTGTTAAAGGTTAAGAGATTAAAGAATATGAGGAATTTAAATGCATTTCCACTGAATACTTGTTCATGAAAGAGGACAAATAAAGGAAATTATCTTGCTCTATCAGTGCAGTCACAAGTGAAACTTGTGAAGTTAGTTTATATAGATATATAGTGACAGAGACTCGAACATGCAAGGTCACATGTAGCCATTTTTAAAGTGTTATCTATTGATTCTAACACTTATTTATATTACATATGATCTGTATATATTAATATTAATTTACAAAAATGCTTTATAATAATTGTTAAACTAAAAGTGCTTGTGTGTAACTGTAACGGGGCGAACAAGAAGGGAGACGTGCGGATCCAAGTGCAAGCTTTTATTTACAGGCATGGTCAATAACAGGCAGGGTCGAACAAACAGCAAACAGGTATAGAAAGGGCAAGACAGAAGAGTACTCAAGTAAACAGGCGTGGTCGGCGATCGACGTACAATATCCAAGGGGCTTGACAGAAGGGGTAATTCAGGTACGAGAGCAATAATCCAATCAAGGTGCAAATAGAGTCCGAATGGCAAGGCAAAAGGGTAAATCCAGAAAACATGGGCAGGAGTCAAAACACAAGAGAACACACAAGATAAAGCAAGATTATGACTTGGGCTCTGTAGAGTAGCTATCGCTATGAGAGTGATAAACGCAATACAATACTCGGCAGAGAGGAAGAGGAAGTCCATGGTTTATGTAGGGTGTGTGATCAGTGCAATCAGTTGTGTGTGTCGTCAGTGCAATGGATGATGGGAATAGTCTGAGGTGGCGTGCAAGAGTTAGTGTAGTGCAAGAGTCCCTGTGGTGAGTGAGTGACCTCTGGTGGTGAGTGACTGGAAGTTCATGGCCAGGATTCGTGACAGTAATGGAGTAATAATAATATAAATCATATTATAATTAGGGCCGGGACTCGATTAAAAAAATTAATCTAATTAATTAGAGGCTTTGTAATTAATTAATCGAAATTAATCGCATTTTAATCGCATATAAATATTTGACCTGAGAACAGTGAGAAGTAAGCTTTTTTATATGGATTTTTAAATTTCCCATCCACAGGGCCAACCAAAGCGGTCTCATCAGCTTCTTTGTCCATGTTCACTGTGGTTTGTTTTTGGCTGTTTCTCAATATGCGTTCTTCAGCGATCTTGCGTCCTTGTGTTCTCGTTCTACGTCATCATTAACCGTCGAAGTTCAGTTCCAATTCTCAAGAACGCAAGTACAGAGGATGCATGAAAGTGCCCGGATATGTTCTTGAAACTGAGGATGCATCGAGTGCAGACTTGAGAGAATCGAGCCGTTAGAAATCCCAGAAAACGCAGTGGGTGGCCGGTGTACGGAAGCCTGTCAGCTTTAAAGTCGCTCTCACAAATACTTAACGGCTCTTCAAGTTGAAAGTAAACATTTATCGTTTTGTTTTGGTTAATTTTAATAAAGTTATAAGACCCAGAGAAAGTCTGCATTTTTATTGGCAAATTAAAATGAATCTTAACAGTAAAACATATAACGCTGTAAAATAAAACAATACAATTATATGAAAGTAATATCTATAATAGTATGAAATGTTTTAATAAGTTATGACATTTTGTAATATTGATTGTTCATTGGCCGTTTCTTATGCTGAGACTATGCGGTCAGTTAAGCAGGAATGCAGTACATCTCAATTCTCATAAGTGTGCGTTCTGTGTTCTCGCGTCCTTCCGAGTTCGTTCTTCCAAGGAAACTTGGCAAGACCGGTCTCCACGAGAACGCAAGTCCGTTCTTTGTGTGAAACGCCTGAACGCTAGTTGGTGCTCCAGTATAATCAGTCCGCCGAAAATCATCCAGTGAGAAACGTTCCGTGGTGCAAAAATAAGTGCGATTAAAATGCGTTAAAAAAATTTAACGCGTTATTTTTGTGTAATTAATTAATCTAAATTAACGCGTTAAAGTCCCGGCCCTAATTATAATTATATAAATCATATGTAAATTGTAATTATCATTAAAGCCAGACAATTTGGTTGTGTGTGTGTGTGTGTGTGTGTGAGACAAAAACTACAGAATGTCACATTTTATTATTAGCCGTTTCAACACATACATGTTTTACCAAATAAAAAGAACAAAACTTTTAGAGTTCACTCCACTCATTGATGTGAGCATAAGTATTGGGACAGTTGAACATAAGGCAGATATAAAAGATTAAAAGCTATTATTTAGTTGCAGATCCCTTGCAGACAATCACAGCAGTGAGTCTGTGACCCATAGACATCACCAGACATTTACATTTACATTTATTCATTTAGCTGACGCTTTTATCCAAAGCGACTTACAATTGCTATATATGTCAGAGGTCGCACGCCTCTGGAGCAACTAGGGGGTTAAGTGTCTTGCTCAGGGACACATTGGTGTCTCACAGTGGATTCGAACCCGGGTCTCTCACACCAAAGGCATGTGTCTTATCCACTGCGCCATCACCACCCCAGACTATTGGTCACATCCTTTGAAATACTTTTCCCAGCCTTTAATGCAGCCAATTCCAATTGTTGCTTGTTTTGGGGAGTTTCTGCCTTTACTCTCCTCTTCAGCTGGTGAAATTCATCTTCAATCAGATTTAAATCTGGGAATTGACTTGGGCAATCTAAGACTTTCCATTTATTTCCCCTTATAAATTCCTTGACTGAACTGCAGGGTGTTTTGGGTCATTGTTCAAAGCACTTCCCAATTAATCTGGTGGCATTTTCTTGAATATTCTTAGGCAAGATGGTTTTGTACCCTTCCAAATTCATTCTGCTACTGTCATCATACATTAAGTCATCAATAAAGTTGACAGGGCCTGTTCCAGAGGCAGCCATACGTGCCCATGCCATGACACCACCTCCACCATGCTTTACAGATGAGGCTGTATGCTTGGGATCATTTGCATTTCCATATGCATTTAATTTGCATTACCCTTTTTTCTCCACATTTTTGCTTTCCCATCACTTAGATAAAGGTTCATCTTTGTCTCATCGGTCCATAAACACAGGTCCAAAACTCTTCTGGCTCACCCTTGTTCTTTTTTGCAAACTCTAATCTTGCCTTTCTATTTTTGGTAAGTAAGTAAGTCAAATTTAATTTATATAGCACTTTTAAAGCTTCAACGCACAAAGTGCTTTACACAATATAAAACAAAATCATAAAAGAAAGAAACATTTATGAAGAGCTAAACACAATGTGATAAATATATTAAGAGAAAAAGAAAAAAAAATGGTCACAAAATGTTATAGGCACATCTATACAAATATGTTTTCCATTGACCTTTAAAAACAGACAGACAATCAGGTGATCTAATATCTGCTGGCAAACTATTCCATAGTATTGGAGCCCTCACTGCAAATGCCCTGTCTCGTTTTGTTTTAAATCTAGTTCTTGGAAGAGGTTTGCATCTTGCAGTGTAGAATCTGTAATTCTGTGTCTGCTTTTCTCTCAAAGTCAGCTCCCTCATCTTCATCCTGGTTTGTGTGTGTCATCATCGAATGCAAGATTCAGAATACAGAAGTAATGGATATAACTGATACGACACATTCCACGCTTTTAATATCTGAAGAATTAATGCAACAGGACACAGCTGATCACTTAGAAAGACCTGTGAGGCAACTGCTCCAATACTTATGCTCACATCAGATAGAGGGATGAACTCTAAATGTGCTGAACTTCTTAACTGGTAAAACATCTATGTGTTGAAACACCCAATAATAAAATGTGACATTCTGTAGTTTTGTCTCATATTCATCTTTTAATCATATTTGTAAATGTCTTAACTCCACAGCCAAACAGAGCAATATTGTCTTTACTGTTCCAATACTTTTGGAGGGCACTGTGTATATATAAGTGAAAGTGAAAGTGAAAGTGACGTGACATACGGCCAAGTATGGTGACCCATACTCAGAATTTGTGCTCTGCATTTAACCCATCCAACGTGCACACACACACAGCAGTGAACACACACACAGCAGTGAACACACACACACACCGTGAACACACACCCGGAGCAGTGGGCAGCCATTTATGCTGCGGCGCCCGGGGAGCAGTTGGGGGTTCGGTGCCTTGCTCAAGGGCACCTCAGTCGTGGTATTGAGGGTGGAGAGAGCGCTGGACATTCACTCCCCCCACCTACAATCCCTGCCGGCCTGAGACTCGAACCCACAACCTTTGGATTATATATACATATACATATATATATATATATATATATATATATATATATATATATATATACACATATATATATATATATATATATATATATATACACACATATATATACACACATATATACACACACATATATATATATATATATATATACACATATATATATATACACATATATATATATATATATATATATACACATATATATATATATATATATATATATATATACATACACACATATATATATATATATATATATATATATTTTTTTTTTTTTTTTTTTTTTTTTTAAGGTACTTCATAGTGAGCTTTAATTTGTAGGAAGAGAAACTGGGGGAGTTACTTTTTTTGTGTCAGACGTGTCACTTTTCTCACAGCTGATTGGTCCAATTTCAGTTTGAGCTCTCTAACCCAGAACATGTGCCAGGCTATCTGTGGAGAGTAAGGTACTATAGCAATGAACGCAGCTAAAAGCCAAGCCACTTTCATGGTACCTAAACCTAGGATTGGTGCAAATTAAACTGAAACTTACCTGGCTAGCCAGCTAAACTGGCTTCATGGCACAGTCCCCAGTTCACTCCAAAGACAATAACTATAAAGATAACGATAAAGATATACAGTAGTTCTAAAAATCTTTCTCAGTATTAATGAAAAGCAGAGTCCACACCACAGCTATAACAATAAAGCAATTCATTTTACAGTCCTGTTCCTCATGTACATACTATGTACTTATTGTAGTAATTACAGTGACTAGGTAATAACTAGGTACTAACCCTGAACCTACCCCTAAACCTATTGCTACCCCATATACCTTATATTACCAGTACTTTCTTGGGTAAGTACACTGTAAGTACACTTACTGTAAAATAAAGTGCAACCAACAATATCATTGGAATCACTTTCACAATAATTTTTTTACAGTTGATGAATGATAACATTGACACCCAATCAGAATCCATCCTGCTATAATGAGCTGGAGAATTTAAAGCAGCAGACAAGCATGCACTGAGAATAAACAGATGATATCTTTAGCTGATGTGGACACTAATATAGTTATCTTCATATTTATCGCTCTTGGTTTTTTTTTAATGCTAAAGCATGTTAAAGCATTTCAGAACTAAAGATTTCAGCCTCTCTGTTCTCATTAGGAATAAAAGTATAGATTTGGAGTGCAGAAGTGGCTATGTCCAACAGTTGTGGGCAGTGTTTTCCCAGAGCAGCTATTAGAAATCCCTATTAATATCTACGAGCGTCATCCACCTCTGATCATCACCATACACTGGAAAAATTCCAGCCTCTAATGAACCGAGCATCACCAACACCGCTCACAATACGAGACTGGCTTTTCTTCTGTTGTCTTGTGCAGGTGTGACTGTGCCTGCACGTGACTTTTCTATAATTTAATTCCACTAACAACCATCCCTGGTTTAGTGTCCGTCCGCTTTATTGCTCTACTTTATGTCTGCAGGCAGGACGTTAAGAATTCAGATTGTACTTCCTAAAAAATAGCTTGTCTTAAAACGGTGGGCACTTAGGCCTCTCTCAATCCATTTAATTAAAACAATACTATAAATTACAAGCAATTCTATCAGGGGGAAGGTAAACCAAGAGGAAGCTAAATTATGACCTTGCAGCACAGGAGGATTTTCAGCCGCGCCACATAAATCCCTGACAAGAAGTGCTGACATGTCAATCACCGGTGCGTTCCTCCACAAGTGCTGCGCTCAGACGGAGTATCATGAACGAGCGGAGCTTTCACGGCCGAGAGGATTCGGAGATCGGGTAATGACTGAAACTCGTCCCGCAGAGGCCATTTGTTTGATTTGGACAGCTAAAGCTGAGGTCACATCGGTCCTGATGAACCTCAAGAAGCCTTGCATCACACATTTCTCTCCACCTTTTCTTCTTCTCTCTGATTCTTTTCTCTTTCTGCATGTCCCGCTCACACTTTCTGTCTCTCTCAGCAGCATCATCTCAGCAGATTCAAGCGTGATTGGCAGGAGAAACTTCTCTCTAGACCAGACTAATCGCTTCTGATGAGCATTAGACATAAAGCAGGAGGAGATGTGTGTGCATCAGTGCTGCAGCTGCCTGACCTCAATACAAAAACACAAGCAGCACTGCCATGTTTGCACTCAATGGAGTCGCTCTGCTAACGATGATTTTAAACACTGATACCGACTGACAATCCACACACATCCACACTTTCCTCTGCGACGCTTAGACCGGCACAGAGAGAACACAAACATGACGACGTGACAGTGACCCTAAGGAACAATGTGTGTTTGACACACACGCACACACACGCATGCACACACACACACACGCGCGCACACACACACACACATGCGCGCACACACACACGCACGCACGCACACACACTGCAGCTCTCTTCACTGCTGCAAAAGTCTGGAAGAGACTCTTAAACTCACTGCAGCAGCTGTAGGAAAGTCATGATCTTCATGTCTGGTTGGTGACAGCTCAAATATCTCACTCTATAAGAAAATTTCATCATTCAGCTGTATGTGTGTGAGAGAATATATAGCAGTGTGCAAAAGTCAAAACTGCAACAGCACATTAGACACTTCACACAAACATTTGGTCTAAAATTAATAATTCTATCTTTGGCTTTAGTGTGCTTTAGTGAGTTCCAAACATTCCTTTGGAAATCTACAGTACATTATATATGCCGAACCGTCCAGAAATGAGCAGAAAACACAGCGGTCCTGAACACCTGAGCAGATCTGAATGCTGGAGAACACTGAACCTTCACCCAAAGGTTTCCTAGGCAACCCCGCTCAGGTTGAGTCGAGAGGAAGAACAATAGAAGTGGCTTGGCTTCTTACACATAAAAGGATTAATTATTACCCGCCATCCCCCAAGAACAGAAACAGAAGGAGCGAGAGGAGCGCGAGCACGAGGAGGGTCCGGAATAAACATTCCTGCCACACCGACTTATTAGGATTCCAAACATGACTGACAAACGAAAACTCCTCCCAAACTTTGGCATAAATCATGATAATCAACAATCAGAGGGTTTCTGCTGCAGTCGCAGGCACGTGAAGGTGCAAGCGCGGCCCCTGTCTTAGCGACGAGGGGCTGCTGTCGTCTTCTGCTGGTAATTGCTCTATTCTGTGGTCTGTTTGTAGCAGCAGCAGAGAGTCTGGAGAGGAGAAGTGCACATAGATGGATATTAATATCTGTCTCACTGCAGCGTCACACTGCTCTCCTCAGCGCTGTAGAAACAGAAGCCTGTTCACAACACTCAAACCAATCTTAAACATCGGCTTAGTTCATTGCTGTAAACAGTGTTGGAGAAAGTTACATTTAAAAGTACTGCATTACAATCAGTGTTGGGTAAGTTATTCTAAAAAAGTAATTAATTACTAGTTACTAATTACATCTTCAATGGTGTAATTAGATTACTGTACAAATAACTCTCTCCAAAAAGTAATTAATTACTTATTAATACTTACTTTCTAAATCCTATATCAACCTCGCAAGTTAATGACACAAGGACAGACATGAAACAGTTCTTTTAATTCTTTCAAATAAATAATAGATAACTATAGATAGCTTTCCTGTAGCTCAAATAGTAGAGCATGGCGCTAGCAACGCCAAGATCATGGGTTCGATTCCCAGGGAAAGCAAGAGCTGATAAAAATGTAAAAACTGTAACTTGAATGCAATGTAAGTCTCTTTGGATAAAAGCGTCTGCTAAATGCATAAAATGAAAAATGTAAACTATATAAATTATTCTGGTCACACAAAAGCCCGATTCGGACGGTAATTGTTTCTCATATGGACATCTGTAAAAATACATTTACATATCACCTCAGTGATAAAACTCATGGATTCGGATGGCGATTTATTCACAGTGGAGGAGGGAGTTTTGTGATCCTGCGAACCAGAGAACGTGCTGCTCACATGTCCAGTCACATGATTATGTGCTGTAAATAAAATTAATTTTATTTACAGATTTATTCTTATTTTTGTGGAAAATGTATTCAAAAATATTTATTATGTAAAATGTATTCTTATTATTCCAAGCATATTTTATAATGTATAATCCTATTTATTATTTAAATCTCCTGTTTAAAAATAGGAAAATACGCGCTAGTTCTATATAATTATAGGCAATATATATGTTTATAATACACATTTTAACATTGTATTGCATACCTGCTGCTGCCATAATAAAGAGCCATTTTGAATGTTTACGAGCTTTTCTTCTCTTTCTGCTCTCACTCGCTGTGGTGGAGCAGTTATGAAGTGTTGTTGTCTTAAATATTTTCCAGCATTTCAGAAATAAATAAGTGTTTTAAATACTTTAAAACGCATTAGTGTTTTAAATACTTGGTCGCAGTTCTATTGTTTAAATTATTTACTTGCTGCTAAGAAGGAATAGTTTGTTTCCTACCTATTTCTACTCTGCATTTTCGTTGGGGTTTTTATTTTGGATTGCATTTACTGGTAATTCGAATAATTTGCGCCTCAGCTGAGAATGAGCCTGTGTGATTGTGCAAAGTGTTAGTTTCGTCTTGAGCTATTAGCAGTCCTTTAACCTTATTGGCTGGGCTGATCAGAAGCCGGCCACAGCTGTTTTCACTCTAGTTTCTTAGACTGTATTTATTTGATGTCAGAGCGGAAGCGTTCAGCCGTCGTGCTCAGCCTCCTCGTGTGAAGACCAACGAGTGTAAAGACAGACGACTTTTTCCTGCACGACTTTCACCGAGCACACACTTAAGTATCGTTTTTATCTTCCCTCACACTTTCCTATCCTCTATCCTTCCACGTCTATCATGTGTTTCCAAACCATTCCGGTTCTCTCTCAACCTCGCTCTAAAAACACACGCAGAAGGCTACGTAACCCTGCTAACCTGCGCCCTATCTCTACATCTTCCACTGTACCTCTCTCTTTCTCTGTGGGTCTTTGGAATTGCCAGTCAGCTGTCAACAAAGCCGACTTAATTTCTGCTTTTTCCTTACATTCCACACTCAGCATCCTGGGCTTGACTGAGACCTGGATTCATCCAGAAGACTCGGCAACCCCAGCTGCTCTCTCTCACAATTTCTCTTTCTCTCACACCCCTAGGCAAGTTGGTCGGGGTGGGGGCACTGGTTTGCTCATTTCTAACAATTGGAAATACTCTACCCACTCTCCCCTAGGCAATCTCAACTCATTTGAATCTCATGCCATTACTGTAACAGCTCCTATAAGACTCCAAGTCCCCCTGGCCAAATTCTAGCAACCTTCCTAGATGAGCTGGACAGACTGCTGTCCTCTTTCATGGAGGATGGCACTCCACTCTTAGTCTTCGGCGATTTCAACATTCACCTAGACAGGCCTTATGCTACAGACTTCCAGTCACTCCTAGCTTCATTTGATCTAAAACGCCTCACCACTACAAGCACGCACAAATCAGGCAACCAACTCCACTTAATTTACACACGCAATTGTTCTACAGATAACATTCTGGTACAACCACTACATATCTCTGACCATTTCTTCATTACATTTACTCTACATTTTGCAACCCAGGTGCCACCATCTCCCTTACAGGTTACTTTCAGACGCAACCTACGCTCCCTTTCCCCCTCCCTTCTTTCCTCTGTAGAATCCTCCTCTCTTGCCTCGCCTACCCATTTCTCTTCTCTGGATGTGAATGCAGCTACTGACACTTTATACTCTACCTTAACCTCTTGTCTAGACGACATCTGTCCTCTCTCCTCCAGGCCAGCATGGGCTGCCCCTTCTAACCCCTGGTTATCCGATGATCTTCGGGAGAATCGGACCAAACTCAGAGTGGCAGAGAGAAAATGACGCAAATCAAACGATCCGTTGGACCGGAGTAGGTATCAGTCTTTGCTTTCATCTTTCTCTACTGAAGTCCACACTGCCAAATCCTCACATTTCCACAACAAGATCAACAGCGCTCCAGACATGCGTAATCTCTTCAGAACATTTAATTCTCTCCTCTGTCCCCCTCCTCCACCTCCCACCACTCTGATAACCGCTGACCACTTTGCCACTTTTTTCACAGACAAAACTAGAACAATCAGTAACCAGTTCTCAACTCCACAGGACCTCCAATCAACCACATCCACTGCTCTAACTCCCATCTTCTCCTTCTGTCCCCTCACCGAGGCAGAAGTATCCAAACTTCTCCTCTCCAGCCATCCTACAACATGTCCTGTCGACTCAATCCCCTCACACCTTCTCCAAACAATCTTTCCCACACTCTTACCGGCACTCACACACATTATCAACACATCTCTCCTCACAAGCATCTTCCCCACAGCATTCAAGCAGGCTCGGGTAACCCCACTGATCAAAAAACCTACATTAAACACTTCTCTTTTAGAAAACTACAGACCTGTCTCTCTTCTTCCATTCGTAGGGAAAACACTCGAACGAGTTGTCTTCAACCAGCTTTCATGGTTTCTTTCACAGTACAACAAACTGGATGCTAAAGAGTCAGGTTTCAGGAGTGGCCATTCAACAGAGACTGCACTACTCTCAGTCACCGAAGCCCTGTGAATTGCAAATGTTCATAGTGTCAGAGTTCAGTGTTGCATGGGGTAAAAGAGGGGGGGCAAGGACGGGAGGGAGTTCAGCTTCCTGACAGCCTGATGTATGAAGCTGTCCTTCAGTCTGCTGGTCCTCGCCTGGAGACTCTGCAGTCTCCTCCCTGATGGCAGCAGACTGAAGAAGCTGTGTGTCGGGTGGGTGGGATCACCTGCAATTCAGAGGGCTTTGCGGGTGAGACGGGTGCTGTAAATGTCCTGGAGGGAGGGGAGAGAGACACCAACGATCTTCTCAGCTACTCTCACTATGCGCTGAAGTGACTTGTGGCAGGATGCGTTGCAAGCGCCATACCACACAGTGATGCAGCTGGTTAGGATGCTCTCGATGGTGCCTCTGTAGAAGGTGCACATGATGGGGGCCGGGGCTCTGGCTCTTCTCAGTTTGCGGAGGAAGTAGAGACGCTGCTGTGCTTTCTTGGCCAGTGCTACAGTGTTTTAAGTCCAGGAGAGGTCCTCTGTTATGTGCACACTCAGGAACTTGGTGCTGCTCACGCTCTCCACAGTCGCACCGTTGATGGTCAGAGGGGCATGCTGAGTGTGTCAACAACAATCTCCTTCGTCTTCTCCACATTCAGAGAGAGATTGTTGTCACTGCACCACCCGGCCAGGCGGCTCACCTCGCTCCTGTAGTTTGTCTCATCTCTGTTGCTAATGAGACCCACCACAGTTGTGTCATCCGCAAACTTAATGAACAGGTTGGAGCTGTGTGACGGTGTGCAGTCGTGGGTCAGCAGAGTGAAGAGGAGGGGGCTCAGCACACATCCTTGGGGGGTCCCAGTGTTCAGTGTGATGGTGCTGGATGTGTTACTGCCAACCCGTACTGCTTGAGGTCTCCCGGTCAGGAAGTCCAACAGCCAGTTGCACAGAGAGGTGTTGAGCCCCAGCTGGACCAGTTTGTGAGTGAGCTGTTGAGGGATGATTGTGTTGAATGCTGAACTGAAGTCTATGAACAGCATCCTGACATATGAGTCTTTTTTGTCCAGATGTGTGAGGGCTGGGTAGAGGGCAGTGGCGATGGCATCATCGGTCGAGCGGTTGGACCTATATGCAAACTGGAAGGGGTCCAGGGGGGGGGAGCAGACTTGATGTGGTGCATGACTAGCCGTTCGAAGCACTTCATGAGAATAGGAGTGAGTGCTATTGGACGGTAGTCATTGAAACAGGATGGAGATGACTTCTTCGGGACTGGAATGATGGTGGTAGCTTTGAAGCATGTGGGGACAATGGCCTGATTTAGCGAGATGTTGAAGATGTCTGTGAAGACATCAGTGAGTTCCACTGCACAGTCTCTCAGTACACGCCCAGGAATGTTGTCAGGACCCGGAGCTTTGCGTGCATTGATCCTGCTGAGGGATCTCCTCACACTGTCCGGGGACAGCGTCATCACCTGGTCGCCGGGAGGAGGTGGAGTCTTCTGTGCAGTGGTGCTGTTTTGTGCCTCAAAGCGAGCGAAGCAAGCAATCAATTCAGTGAGCAAATCAACAGTCCTCATTCTTCTGCTTTTCACACTGTCAATCATCAGATTCTCCTGTCTACCCTCTCATCACTGGGCATCACTGGGATTCCACTTCGCTGGTTTGAATCCTATCTCACCGGTAGATCTTTCAGGGTGGCCTGGGGAGGGGAGGTATCCAAACCACATCAACTGGTCACTGGAGTTCCTCAGGGATCGGTTCTTGGACCACTCCTCTTCTCCACATACACTACATCGCTGGGTCCCATCATACATGCACATGGCTTCTCCTATCACTGCTATGCCGATGACACACAGCTCTATCTCTCTTTTCAACCAGCTGACCCAACGGTAGCTGCACAGATCTCAGGTTGCCTGGCAGACATCTCGGCATGGATGAAAGAACATCACCTACAGCTCAACCTGGCAAAGACAGAACTTCTTGTCTTCCCTGCCACTCCGACTCTACAGCATGACTTCACGATTCAGTTAGGCTCATCAATGATTACCCCATCAACTTCTGTCAGAAATCTTGGTGTAATCTTTGATGAAGGCTGACCTTCAAAGAGCACATTGCAAAGACTGCTCGATCCTGCAGGTTTGCACTACACAACATCAGAAAGATCAGGCCCTTTCTGACAAAGCATGCTGCACAACTTCTTGTCCAGGCCCTTGTCGTTTCTAGACTGGACTACTGCAATGCTCTTCTGGCTGGTCTGCCATCAAACACAATCAAACCTCTACAAATGATTCAGAATGCAGTGGCACGACTGATCTTCAACGAGCCCAAAACAGTGCATGTTACACCTCTCTTCATCTCCTTGCACTGGCTACCAGTGGCAGCTCGCATCAAGTTCAAGACACTGATGCTTGCATACAGAACTACCACAGGCTCAGCACCCTCCTACTTCCACTCACTATTACGAACCTACATCCCCTCCAGAAGTCTGAGATCTGCTAGTGAGCGACGCCTTGTGGTACCATCAGAGAGAGGCTCAAAATCACTCTCCAGAACATTCTCGTTCACCATTCCCTGTCAATCTTCAAGCAACAACTGAAAACTCATCTCTTTCGGCAGCACTTGACTTCATCCTAAACTAAAAAAAAAACAACCAAAAAAACACTCTTTCCCTCTATCTTTCTCTCCCTCCCTTACTAGCTTGTACTTATTTGAACAATGACTGAGACTTGGTGTTACGAGCACTTCCCATGTCTGATTGCCTCTTCAAGATGAATCGCTTTTTGTATTCCCCAATTGTAAGTCACTTTGGATAAAAGCGTCTGCCAAATGACTAAATGTAAATGTAAATAAATATGTATGCAAATTACACCGAAGTACAACAGTTACCGTACGGTGTTCGGGAGTGTTCAAAAAGGGTTTAAACGCTGAATTTTGAATCGATATCTTCTCGTAAACTCAGAGATGTGGATTCGGACAGCAAATAAATTATCACACGACCTTGGCGTTTGTCAAAAAACAGTAGGAAATTCGGCCGGGGATTTTTACGGGGGTGGTGAGAGAAAAACACCAATGTCCTGGATTCGGACTGCAATTAACTCACTAACTACCCCCTATATATGGTGAAAATCACTTATGTCCCCCTGAGAAACAATTACTGTCTGAATCGGGCTTTAGATTAGATTAGATTAGAGTCCAATTCTCACGATTAACTAACTATTAACTATGACTTTTGCCTCAATATACTCCTAATTACTGCTTATTAATACTTCCTAAAGTAGCTGTTGAGTTTAAGAATTGGGTAGAATTAACGATTTAGAATAAGGTCTTGCAGAATAAGTAATAAGTAATCAGTTTTAAGTAATAATAAACAGCCAATATCCCAGTAATATTCATGCTAATAACCAACTAGTTAACCCTCTGGGCCCTGAGGGTGTTTTGGGGGCCTGGAGAACTTTCGACATGCCCTGACATTTGTGCTTTTTTCAGTTGCTTATAAAAATATAAATGGCTAAAGTCTAATAACACTGTAAACAGCACAAACAGGGCTACAATAATATGTTAGCAGCATTTATGTACATGATTGTGTTTTTGAGAAAACAACATTTATGCGTGGTTAGTGAAAAACTAAAATTTTGAAGTCACTGAAATAAGACCATAAAACACATACAGAACAATTGTTTACAAGACTTTTGAGAACCAGATCTTGTAGGCTAGAATATTTACTTCACAATTATGTGAAAATCATTCTGCTTACTCATTCACAGAAAACAATATATTGATTTAAATTTTTAAAGACATGTTTTGTGATTGAAAGCAAATATGCGAGGGAGTGGCAATAGCCTTGAATATTAAGTGATTTTCACCTGAGAGACAAAGGGCTCTCCCCTAAAGCTGCTAATGGCCCATCAGTGTGACTGTGACTGAGGCAGGTAAGAGAGTGTGAGGAGACTGACAAAATGGGTTTTTAAAATTATTTGTATTTTATTTACAACACAGTATAATCAAAGCATACATAATGAAGGTCAAAGACACATTATTGTACACACTGATCTAACCACAGAGATGTGACCAGACTTTGACTCGTTCCTGCAACAGATTCTGTTCAACAAGTGAAACAAATAAATCATACCTGATATTTACGTGTTATGTAAGTGTTTCTGCTACTTTCCATGGATTCAAGAAGAAACTGTTGAACTTCTGATGTTGGTGCAGCGAGGAAAACAGTTGGAAGAGACTGAAAGTCAGCAGGATTCATCATCTGTGGTGCAGGTGTCTGATTCAATATAATACAAACAACCAAGAAAAAAGAAAAAACATTTGTGAGCATGTTTATATCAGGAGCATCTATATATACATATATATAAATATATATATATATATTTTTTTTTTATATAGGTTTTGTAGTCATAGACTCATTCATGCTTCATATTATCGTAAAAAAAAGACATTTTATTTTTGAGAAACTAATTATTATTGTTTAGCACGCTATTAAAATCTATTTTTGAACAGAGTAGGCTATTAATAATAAACATGTTCTAAACCTACTTAGACTCGTATCATTCATCATGTTACAATGTACTCTCATATTACTTTTATTGTTTTATAAAAAGCATGAAATTGAAATATAATGAATTGCCCATCATATTCAAAATGTTTTACTGGATTTCAAACATTTTAGTCAGGAATTATAGTTTGGGGAAAACCCAACTATGATTTTGTAGTCATATAGCCATCCTGAACATCATGTATGATTTTATAGTATAGAAGATATGATTCTGCAGCCATAGACTCAAGCATGCTTTGTACTATAAAAGGATGTACTTCGTAATATAAAAAATATAAAAAAAGGTTATTTTATATCTGATAACTCATTGTTATCGTTTAGCACACTATTAAAATATATTTGTGAACAGATTATTAATAATAAACATGGTCTAAACATTCTTAGATGCGTAGCATTCATCGTGTTGTAATTTGGGAACAACCCAACTAGTAATGTGTTCAAGTTTATGTCACAATAACATGTTAACTAATGCAAAACATAAACATTACTTACTCATCAGATCGATCTTCTCTACTTGATGAAATATTGTTCTTCTTTTGAGGGAAATCCAGCCTTTACTCAGCGCGTCTTCTTCCAGAAACAGTATAGCCGCGATGAACAGTCTCCGTGTTTATGCTGGGCGTCTCCAAGCACGTGCGGGTCACGTGGTTATTTACATGTGAACGCGAGGGGGCGGGATCTCATTAAAAATAATGAGTTAGACGGGACAGACTGAACATCGTGTTGGTTTCATACGGATTTCTTCATCACAGAATATTATAGATATAACTCTCATGTCTGTGTTGAGTATTCGCTGAGTTACACTTCATTTTAGTGACGCATTTCTGAAAACAGTTTGCGGAGACGGAGAAGACCGAGAGCGCACCCTGTTTGTTTTCTTTATTCTTCAAAAGCACAACGTTTAGTTGTTATTATGAGTGTATACAAATAAAAGAAGACCCCTTACAGATTCGAATGGTGTATTGCTCTTATCTGAACGATCAAAAATGGCAGAGTAATTCAAGCTCATTTCTGCCTTATCAGGAAAATCTGCCCCAAAACGCGTATTCGCGTTTGTCGGGCTCAGAGGGTTAATAGTGGGAATTGGACACTAAAGTGTTACCAATATTCTTATTAATCCACCAAAGTATTTAGAATTAAAATTTTGATGTTAAATCCACTATTGTATTGTATAGAAATGTTCCACAGTCTATACACAGTATTAAGTTCAATTACATAAGAAGTAACTGTAATTACATTACAGTAAAAATAAGAGTTATCCCTTACTTTATTTTAATTAAATTACAGTAACTAATTACCTAGTTACATCCAACACTGATTACAATACAGTGTTACTACATGAAAAGTAATGATCTGCATTACTTACTCTAAACATAAAGTAATGAGTTACAGTACTTTTACATTACCTTTTGTCACCTGAGCTGGGCTTGCTTATTTGTTTTTTAAAAACAAAAAACCCAAAAGTTATAATACTGGCAACTGTAAAGGCCCTCTCACATCAAAAGTGAAATGAATAATCCTCAACACAGGACAGGAGAGGTGTCAGTCAATAAATGGGAAAACAAAGTAACGGGTGTTACTTATTTGAAAAAGTAACTCATATTTTGTTTAAAAGTAGTGCATTACTTTATTAGTTACTTTAAAAAGTAATCTGATTACGTGACTCACATTACTTCCTCAACACTGGCTATAATATGACTTAATACTGATGCCATCTGAAAAGGATTTCAATTAAAAGAGGGTAACGTGTCATTGTGTTTGTGGAATATTGGTGACAGATCATGGTTTGATGGCTCATTTGTAAGTCCTGACTTTTCTCCTACAGAACTCCACACACTTTCCCACAGTGCCACGTGTGTGTTTAAGGTCAGGAACACCTGCGTCTCTGAATAATGACGCTTGTTGCAGCAAAATGTGTCACCATAGTAATTTGGATGAGCGAATCCATGGCAGCTGTGCACAGCTGAGATCAGACAAAACAAACGAATCTGCTCGTCTGCACCTCTGGAGAGTCTCTGTAGAAATGGATCTCTAGTAGCATGGCGGCTGCTGGAAGCACACTTAACAAAACCTCAGCAAGCAACGCCAAAGTGAAGATGTTTCTGTCTGACCATTTCAAAATGAAGGCAGATTTTTATGCTGTACAGAACATCTACCATCTACTTTACTGAACTGTGGTTTTCACTGCATTTACTAATGTCTTTCTTCTGCAAATATACATAATAATTAAAGCCTGTTCATACATTCATCTTCTCAGTGGTTGTTAATACTGGACCTGTGGAGATTTTGTGATTCGCCTCTGAATCAGCTCGCTAACTAAAGTATTCATGAATTGGTTGTGTCAGATAACCTCAACACTAACCCTGATCATACAGCATTCACTGTGGACCAGGACTAACAACCACTGCTTTAGTGTGTTGTGTAGCTCTAGTGACCTACTGAAAGTTTGTTAGATCACATCAAGTTCAAATGCATAAATTATTATTATGAAAACTGGCCACATTTACACTGCTTCTCAGTGAGTAGGGCTGAATGATTAGTTGACTTTATTGATGATGTTGAACTTAAAAAAAATTGTCAACAAATATTTTAGTTGTTGAATAGTCATTTGATCTCATATAACCTAATGAAAGAGTTTGCAATAACACAGTTTGACCAGTGTGGCACTGTAGCTTAAGACTGTAATTCAGCTCTCCTGAATGAAATCAAATAGAAGACGACACACACCACGCTTCTGAGTGTAAACAAATCCAAATCAGAAGCTGCTGAGTGGCGTTTAGATGAATATGTAAATAATTATATTCTACACACAAAAAAAGCAGCAGTTCAGAAAGCATCTGATCATAGTGATGTGGATATGTTTCACCAGATCTGCAGTTCCCTATCTGTCGGTCACTACGAGTTATGTCGTGACGACATTAGGGGATTTACTTGAGAGCCCCGACTGCCTCTGATAAGAGAAAACGCCAATGAAATTTGGCTAGTGGATTTTGCATACCTGAGCCACTCCCCGTGCATACGGGTATAAAAGGGCGACAGGTGCATCCACTCATCAGATTTTTGCTTCGGAGCCGAGTGGATGAGAAATCTTCAAAACAGATCACATCTCCACAAAGCCGTCTGCCTCGAAGTTTGTTCCTGGGTGGCGTTACGGTGCAGACAGCGGTGTCCCTGCAGCAGCGATTCCCCTGGGCACTTCACCTGAAAGAGCAAATTTCTAAAACACTGGGCGGTTCGCGTCTTTTTAAAGATGCCGTTCCGTCCGTGTTCTCTTGGTTGCGGTCGCTTCCTGTCCTCGGATGACGGTCACGAGCGTTGTCTTCAGTGTCTGGGCATCCAGCACGCTGAAGATGCGTTTGTGGATGAGTCATGCGCCTGTTGTGGGCGTATGAACATGGCAACGCTGCGTTCTCGCCTTTCCTTTCTGAAAGGATTGGCACCCTCTGCCGCCACCCGTCCCGGTCTCTCTGGCTCGAGCAGAGGACCGCCGGCTGGCGCTCTGGGAGATCTGAGGGTGACGGTAAGAGCTTCTCCGCCGGGCACGTCCCCGCGGACCTCTTACTCCTCCCGCAGCGCTTGTTCCGTCCGGTTCCCGAGTGATTTCGCTGGTTCGCCTCACGGGGCCGCCAGCATTTCATTCGGTGCGCCGCCCGAGGATCAGATGTCGATCGCGGCATCGGGGGATGGGCTTTCGTCCTCTGAGGATGAACGATCGGCGGGGCTGCCCCCCTCGGGTGTTGTCGCCACTGCCGATCCGGACCCAGAGCTGACGGCCATGCTTGCCCGGGCAGCCGTGAGTATCGGGCTGGAGGTCAACAGACCGCCCAGTCCCGAGCCCTCGCGGCTGGATGATTGGTTCATCGGCGCAAAACGCGACCAGCGGCCGCACTTTGCCCCGGTGCCTTTCTTCCCGGAGGTGCATGAGGAGCTGACGAAGTCGTGGACGGCCCCTTTCTCGGCCAGAAGCCGCTCGTCTCCCTCCTCCGTCCTCACTACCCTCGATGGCGGGGCGGCCAGGGGGTACGTGGATATTCCCCAGGTGGAGAGAGCGGTTGCGGTGCACCTGTGCCCGCAAAACGCCGCCACCTGGAGGAATCGTCCGCGTCTCCCGTCCAAAGCCTGTAAGCTGACGGCCGCACTCGCCGCCAAGGCCTACAGCGCTGCGGGCCAGGCCGCCTCTGCCCTGCATGCCATGGCCATCCTGCAAGTTCACCAGGCCAAGGCACTAAAACAAATGCACGAGGGTAGTCCCGACCTGGGGTTGATGCAGGAGCTGCGCACGGCGACTGACTTCGCTCTCCGGGCGACGAAAGTCACGGCGCGGTCCCTCGGGAAGGCGATGTCCACGTTAGTGGTCCAAGAGCGCCATCTCTGGCTCAATCTGGCCGAGATGAAGGACGTCGACAAAGTACGCTTTCTCGACGCCTCCATCTCCCAGACGGGGCTATTTGGCGACACTGTCGAGGGTTTTGCCCAGCAATTCTCGGCAGTACAAAAGCAGACGGAGGCAATTCAGCACATCCTCCCTAAACGGCGGGATGCTCCAGCTGCCACCGCTGGCCCAAGGGCCAGGCCCCAGTCTGCTGGTCGCCGTGGGCGCCCTCCTGCGTCCTCCAGAGCTGCTCCGCCCCGTGCTGAGTCGTCACCTAGGCCGGTGCGTCGAGCCTCTCGCATGAGTGCGGCGCCCCCTGCGCCTCAGCCGGCCGCCAAGTCCTCCAGGAAGACGACAAAGCGGCCCTGACGCGCACAACCCGGAGATGGAGGAATTTGCTCTTTCCCAGGAGACGACGAGGCTAGCGTCGCTCCTTCCCCCGGAGGAGGGCCGGGTGGAGAATCCTGTGTTTTCTTTTCTTTCTGTTCCGCCACTGGCTCAAGGGCCAGTGGTACCCACATTGTCAAAGAAAGAGCAATTTCCCTTCCCTCCGGGTTCCCAGGTCTGCGGGCTGACAGTGTGCGACGCAATGCCTCCTCACTCTCACCCGAGACCCATATTGCCAGTGGCCAAGAGAGTGCGGTCTGGGGACGCGATGCCTCCCCGCGCACCTCTAGCCAGTCCCCCCGGGGACTTAGGGAGTTTTGTGGGGATGAGTCAGAATGATAGTTGAGGATCCTGTTTGCTTCCCGCAAGTCCTCCCACTGCCAGCTGTATTCCCCCTGGCCGAGGCCCCCCCCCGGCACGGACGCACTGGCACACAGCTGGCCTCGGGCTCTGCGCAAGTATGCGTTTCCCCCAGTGAGCCTGATCGCACAGACACTGTGCAAGGTCAGGGAGGACGAGGAGCAGGTCTTGTTGGTTGCGCCATATTGGCCCACCCGGACCTGATTTCCGGAACTCACCCTCCTCGCGACAGCCCCTCCCTGGCGCATCCCTCTGAGGAAGGACCTTCTTTCTCAGGGGCTCGGCACCATACGGCACCCGCGTCCGGCTCTGTGGAACCGCCATGTGCGGCTCCTGGATGGGACGCGGCAGACTTGAGTGGCCTGCCACAGGCTGAAGTGGAGTCTGTTCGCGGACTGGTGTTCTTCTCGGCGGGAGGACCCCCGAAGATGCACGATTGGAGTGGTGCTTTCTTTCCTGCAAGAGAGGTTGGAGCGCGGGCTGTCGCCCTCCACCTTGAAAGTGTACGTGGCTGCTATTGCGGCCCATCACGATGCAGTGGACGGCCGGTCCCTGGGGAAGCACGATCTCATCGTGAGGTTCCTGAGGGGTGCCAGAAGGTTAAATCCTCCTAGGCCACCCCTGATGCCCTCCTGGGATCTCTCTATTGTCCTGGCTGGACTTCAGAGAGGTCCCTTTGAGCCGCTGGACTCAGTCGAGCTGAAATTCCTGTCGGCCAAGACAGCGCTCCTGACCGCGCTCACTTCCATCAAGAGGGTCGGGGACCTTCAAGCATTTTCGGTAAGCGAAGAGTGCCTTGTGTTTGGGCCGGCCTACTCTCACGTTGTCCTGAGACCCCGGCCTGGATACGTGCCTAAGGTTCCCACCACGCCTTTCCGCGATCAGGTGGTGAACCTGCAAGCACTGCCCTCGGAGGAGGCAGACCCAGCCTTGGCGTTGCTGTGTCCCGTAAGAGCTGTGCGCATATACGTGGACCGCACCCGGAGCTTCAGAAGCTCTGAGCAGCTCTTTGTCTGCCACGGAGGTCAGCAGAAAGGGAAGGCTGTCTCCAAGCAGAGGTTGGCCCACTGGATAGTGGATGCCATCGCCTTGACGTACCAATCCCAAGGCGAGCCGTACCCCCTCGGGGTGAGGGCTCACTCCACACGGAGTGTTGCCTCCTCCTATGCGCTGGCGCACGGCGCCTCTTTGGCAGACATCTGTAGACCTGCGGGCTGGGCGACACCGAACACCTTCGCGAGATTTTACAGTCTCCGCGTTGAGCCAGTCTCTTCCCATGTGTTGGGTAACAGGTAAGTGGCGGGAAGAGTTGGCCGGTGTCACGCTTGCTGCGCCATTCCCCCTTACCCGGGGATACGAGCGCCTATTCTCTCCTCCAGTTAGTTCCCCGGACGGCGAACCCTGGCGGAGTTCCTCCAGCACCCCCGGCAGTCAGGCTGGGCGGAGCAGTCTGACGCCAGGCCCAGTACCGGTGTTAGCTTGCCCGGGTCTCCGGTCAGCCCCTGTACTCGGCTAGGTGCCCGTGTGGCCTGATTCCCTTCGGGTGATCCCACATGTGTATTCATCCACGGTACGGTTTCCCTCACGGTAAACCCGTGTCTTCCCTTTGACAGAGCTCTGTCAGACCCTGCTGGCAGCCTTCCTCCCTTCTCCTAGGTAGGATCTGCCCCAGGGTCCAGGCGTATGTAGCACTGCCCCAGGCTTGGGCCAGTCCATACCAGTGTCTCCACACGTTACCTCCCTTCGGGCAGGGTGTGGCCTCCGTAGCGCCCTTCTCCGGAAGGCTCGCTTCCCCGTCGTTACTGCCGGGCTGTAGCAACAAACAGGAAAGACTTGAAGCAGTCTTTCATAGAAGGTCGAAATCCCTTCCGATTTCTGGGGAAAGGAACAGCGGCTTGGCTATCTCCAGCAGCAATGTACTCAGTGGTCCCTGCGGGCACCAAGGTTAGCGAATTTGCGCTGGGGCGACGGGAAGGTTGCGACCTTCGCATCGCATTTGTCTGTCACGCGCTAGCTTGTCAACATCTGCATGCCACAAGGTCGTGACGGGGTTCAGGTTGTGGCGCTTTCCATAGACCCCTAATGTCGTCACGACATAACTCGTAGTGACCGACAGATAGGGAACGTCTCGGTTACGTACGTAACCCTCGTTCCCTGATGGAGGGAACGGAGACGTTATGTCCCCATGCCACAATCTTGAACCATCGCTGGTTGCCAGGGACACGTTCTCGGCTCCTCAGCGGAAAACCTGATGAGTGGATGCACCTGTCGCCCTTTTATACCCGTATGCACGGGGAGTGGCTCAGGTATGCAAAATCCACTAGCCAAATTTCATTGGCGTTTTCTCTTATCAGAGGCAGTCGGGGCTCTCAAGTAAATCCCCTAATGTCGTCACGACATAACGTCTCCGTTCCCTCCATCAGGGAACGAGGGTTACGTACGTAACCGAGACGTTCTGTACTCCAGTAAAGTCATGTCACGCCAAGTTTTTTTGTTTTGTTTTTTTTAAAGCGCTTTATACAATATCACTTTAATTCAAGCAGATTTTAGTATGAAAAAAAAACAGTGTCAGTCTCGCTTTCAGTTAGAACTACAGCTTAATTTTCTTTTATTAAGCAGCTCTCCAGTGCAGAGCTAGCTAATGATAAAATCTTTTTATTAGTGAATGCAAAAATAAATAAAAAACATATTACATTAAAGTTTACAGAGACTAAAGCTTGATCTAGCTCTGTCTTGATTATTATAACACTATAATGTGGTTAAGAGAGCTAATGTTGTCAATAAAATAATTTATCCAAAATAATTATTTTGTTCCATATCCATATAACCTACAAAAGGAGATGTTAGGCAGAATGAAGCATCATTCAGTTACATCTTTCATACAGTTAATTAAATGGTAAATGAGAATGTCATCAAATTTTGTCAAATATATTTATTTGTATTGCAAAAATAATAACATGATTGTATTTATGTGACAGTAATATAACTTTCAAAATTTGCCATGATCACATTTATATTCTTATTAGAATATGTATAACTCAGGGGCAGTCGTGGCCTAATGGATAAAGAGTTGGACTTGTAACCCGAAGGTTGTGGGTTTGAGTCTTGGGTTCGGCAGGGATTGTAGGTGGGGGAGTGAATAACCAACACTCTCTCCACCCTCAATACCACGACTGAGGTGAGACCCTTGAGCAAGGCACAGAACCCCCAACTGCTCCCTGGGTGCCGCAGCAATGGCTGCCCACTGCTCCGGGTGTATGTTCACTACTGTGTGTACACTTGGATGGGTTAAATGCAGAGCACACATTCTGAGTATGGGTCACCATACTTGGCCACACACCACTTCCCCTCCCCTTTAACTAATTGCAGAGATGAATAATCTATCCAAGTCTACTGATTAATTGGTGAAATAATTGCTGATTAATTGTTCTAATAATTAGTAATAATTATCTAGTTAGGTTAATCAATTATCAAAGTAATCGTTTGTTGCAGCTTGTCAACCAGCATTCCCTATTTACTCACTCACAGACACACAGATATACCTCAGCTAAACACAAATATAAATGCAAAAAAGTCCTTATGACTAATTCCTTCAACATTGAGTCTCACAGGTATGGGGATTAACCATGCTTCCAGCAGACACATGAATTCAGATTTTACGCACGACTTCCAGACTGGTGGGCGTTTCATTTCAGGGAGCTTTGAATGGAAGAATGAATGCCCCTAAACCTGGTTAAGGTTAGTGTTACTAACATCACAGCTCAGACAGACAGAAACAGATCTAAAGAAAACCCACTAATGACAATCAAAGAAGTCTGCTCACATCCAAGAGCGCTTAAATTCAGGTTCCTACAAAGTTATTAGTGGTCTGTTTTAGTAACTGCACAGTTTGAGAACAAAAGAAAATACAGTATCATTATTTGAAGCAGGTGGTCTTTTAAAGGGGTCATGAATTGAGAAACCAAAATTCCCTTGATCTTTTGGCGTATAAGAGGTCATAATACTATAAAAACATCCTGTAAGTTTCAGAACTCAAAACTTTCTCATTAGTCTAAAAACAGCTTATATTGAAGCCAGTCTGCTAAAACCACAGCTTGTGGAATGTGTTACTCTATGATGTAATAGTGTGGATAAGCACCGCCTCCGCAGAAGATCAACGCCTGTTTCTACATCACTGCCTATTAAGCCCCGCCCACTGATTCTAAAGCACTGCCTGTTTATCCCCGCCCACCGATCACTGCCTGTTTAGCCCCGCCCCACCGGTTCTACAGAACTGCCTGTTTAACCCCAGCCATTGATGTAGTGTTTACGAGAGAGGCGAACACAGGTCTATGCAGAAAATGAACGATAAATTTGCTCCGAAAACAAAAAGACGCTGTTCAGTGCCAAGCTGTGGAAAAATAGTGTTTGCATTGTCTTAGGAAACATTAGGAAAGAGTGAATGAACTTCATTCAACTCGAAATAACTTGGTCCTTTGTTCTGTTTATTTTACTTTTACTTTACTTTACTTTTGTAATTTAGCAGACGCTTTTGTCCAAAGCGACTTACAAATAAGAAAAAGTAACTAAAACTAAAAAGTTACAACTCTATAAATACTATCTACCCACATATTTAAGAAAATAAAGAAATTAAATAAAATTGACACATGCATATAACAACATTTCAATAATAAACATATAAATGAAAAAAATAAATAAAAAGCGATACTACTATCCCTTGCCGGTGTCCCTGCCCGGTGGAGTCGCACGGTAGAGTCGATGGTCTTTACACTCTTTTATCATTTATCATTTTACCACAGATTCGTTTACAAACAAGGCCCAATTCGCCGCAGGATTTTTAGAAAGATTGAAACTGAAAGACGAAGCTGTGCGACTATATTGGATCCGACAGCAATGTTGCAACACAAGTGTGAGCAAACTATTTGAACTGTTTTCATTATGTGCTCACTATTGCTTTGTCTCTTCTTAAAGATTTTAGTTATTTATGTGTTTTTGACCTAAATCACAGCAGCATTCATTTGTGAAGGATGTAGACTGTCAATCATACACAACTATTAGCCAATCATAGCAGTGGGCATTTACTTCTGAGTCTACAATCCTCCACGCCGATTCAAAAAGAGCGTTCTGATGAGGGGGGTTAAAAACAGGGCAGAAAATAGCCTATATATACAGTATATCTTATAGTCTTTATAGCCTATTATGTTTTTTGATGTAAAAATCTAGATAATATTGTAAGTGGACCTCAGAGAGCAGTACAAAATAAAAAACAAAGGCAGTTCATGACCCCTTTAATAGTGACCTCGAGGATCAGACACTCAGTCGAGCAGCGAACACAAAGCTCTTAAACTACAAGCTGTTTAATGGTTCAAATGCTGAACTAACTCACAGTCTACAGTTACAGGCCTGCGTTTTAGGGAAGCACTAAGCCATAATGGTTGTGTCTGTAACAAGCAGTAACTCGCTGACACTTCAAGGAGCCTGAACAAGCGCAGCTGTGTAATACATGAGCCGACAGGGAAAGGCTTCTATTCAAGACTAAATCACCTTAGCGCAACAGAAACTCACAAATAATCTTTACATTTTTGTAAAACTGCTGCCTCCTGCGGATGAGTTTAACATGATATTTTCATCAGAAACCCCCAACATTTCCATGTCCAGTTAAATAAAGAGGACATGAAATCAGCCTTGGAGCAAGACAGAATTAGGCTGCGCAGCTGTTTTTGGAGTAATTAAAGCGCATTTTAAACAAACATTCTTCATTTGCTCTTCATTTGTGGAAGGTATTTTAATGGCAGTGCATGACAGAGAAAGTTTATCCAGTAAGTCAAGGAAAAAGTTAAAAGTAATAATAAGAATTATATAAAGTGCAAATCTCTTTTGTGCAGTTAAACTATTAGACAAACAAATGTTCCCTCTCATCTGTCTCCATCGGCCCATTAGAACGCAATTTCCCTGCGTAATATTCCATAAGATGGTTTCCTCTCTCTAATCCTTCACGCTTGTTCTTCTTTAACGAAGGTATCAGAACTTTAAATGAGTTCCTAACACCACCCGTCCCCTCTCAAGCTTGACATCTCCTCAGCACTTCCCCAATAAACAGCCTCTCCATCTTATCTCCAACAGACCATGCCTGCGCCATCACACACAGGAGGGTCGCTGCTCTACAGGCTTAATCGCAGCGCTAATGCTGATTACAGCTGCGGCCGCCGTCGAGAGTCTTATCGCTGCTGCAGGGACATGCTAACCGGCCTGAGGACGGGCTGTTCTCTTCACCAGCGGGTCTCAGCCCTGTTTATTTGCTCTCCTCCCTCCTCCCTCTATTCCCATCCTTCTCCCTCACCGCAGCGGACGGAAACACAGTGAGGTGTGACTGTGAGTCTAGAGTCGCTTTTGACCAGTCATTTCTGAGACTGACAAACAACAAGAACTAGTTATTTAAACTGCACTGATTTGGTATGTGTTCCTGATCAATTAAGTCAAAGCAAAAAAGTAATAAAGGTGAACAGAAATGCAGAGAGAGAGATGTGGTCTACACATGATCATCGATGGTAAAAAGGGCCTCGTTTGATCTGGACTGTAGAAACATGAGGAAAAGACAAGTCTCAAATGAAAAACATGAGATGAAACAAACACTTCAAACAAATAGAGAATCAACACCTGTAAAAACCACATCCACTTATACAAGAACAACTAAAGTATTTTAGAAGACCAAATCACTGAAAATTAATTAGAACTTAAAGCTTTGAAACACCAAAAAAAGCTGTGGTCCCGATGGTCCTATTCAACTTCATTCTCAGTGTCTTATTGTCAGTTTACACTGAAATTTATTTTGCATCCATAAAGTCAGCTTATGCTCACATATTACCGACACAATTTACAACAAAAGGCTTACTCCTTCTTACGACAAAAAACGAACTCTCATTAAACACCACATTGTTCCTGGTTAAGCAGAAAAACAGACTGATTGAACCATCACAATAAAGAACATTTTTTAAATCTGTTTTATTGACTTCCAAAAAGCATTTGATCCAGTCTGCCATGGTGAATTATTTCTTAAATTAACTCAAAGTAGCACAAGCAAAAGTTTATGATTTGGTCAAATAGTATAAAATGCTTAATCATTATTGGCAACAAACACTTGAAGCTTTTGTCATGGATGTGAAGTGAGAGAGTGATGCATTAATGAAACAAACAGAAATATGTCCTGTGCCTGGTCTTGCTCTATTGGTCAAGTGTCTTCAAAAATTCTGTTTATATATATATATATATATATTTATAGAACATTTGAACTCATCTTAACAGAGTGAATGCTTTGGGTTGTTGCTTCACTGGTCAGGTGCTGCTGTAACACTTCCAGATTCTGTGGTCCACTAATCAATTCACAATTGGAGACATAACATACTAACATACACATAATCCAACATACACATAATCCAAACACAGGAAACCTGCCTGGCTGTCAATGAACTCGAGAGAGAAAAAACACAGAAAAGGCCTATGAGAACCTAGCTCAAAATACTGAAATCAGTAACTGAACCCACTGTGAGGTGTGACATCCACAAACACAACCAAACCAGGCAAAATGGGACAAGCGTCCAACTGAAATTCTGTAAAAGCAGAGAACACCAGCAAACTCTGTTTGCAGAGCCTCTACCATTAAACATCCAAAAGCTATGATGGAAATACATCTAAATAAGTGATCTCACCAAATCATGACAAAAGAAAAAAAACACATTGATTAGTGTACAGAACTCACCAAATCTCAAAAGAAACTAGAAACCTATGAACCCTTAAAGACTATTACAGACACCCACAACTAAAAATATCATTGTTCTTAAATGTTTAATAACTTTTGAACCGCTAATCCAATCTGAATGCCTCGTAAAGAGGAGATTCTCAGCTTTTCGGAGGTATCGCATTTGTCTCATTTGCACATTTGGATCAGAGGTTCCGTAATGAACATGGTTACGTCATCACATTTTGTTTGTCAAAAGAAACCTAAGCAGTTTGTTCCTCTCAGCCATACAGGAATGATTATTGATGCTTTGCCCTACCCCAGTATTATAAAAAATGACTATACTTGACTATGACTTGCTTGGGAAATGTTATATGTAGACATAATTTAATTTGGAAGCGTAACACCTCCAAATACTGCTTTCTAAACAAACAGAATCCTGTTCTCCTGTTTATAATGATATATGGCACTTGATTTCCAGCGATATCATTAACTTGTTGCACAAATACTATTTGAACTGAACTGAGCTGGGCAATGACATCACTGAATCAATGATGAACTGACTTTAACTGGTTGACTACACGCATGCGCTGATTTGTGACTGCGTGTTTTGAGTTTGAGCTCCATCAAGTTGATTCTTTATTGTCTATTTTCTATCTTAAAAACAATTTTATACACTATCATTTTCGTTTCTATAACGTGTGAATATATCCCCTATAGCATTCTAAAACAAAACCAATCAGAGAGCCTTGTTATCACACACATTACCATTGTTTCACTGTTTCACTGTTAAATGCTTAAATGGCGGATTTGTGTCTACCTTTGAGTGCAGGTGAGGACACATTCGAGCTGCATTCTGTGCAGCTGGAGCTGGATGCCATGGAGAAGCAGATCTGTGACCTGGTGGAGAAGCAGGCCCAGCTGAGAGAGCGGAGAGCCACGCTGGAAACATCCCGGGCTGACGCTCACAAGTCCGGGGTAAGTATACAGCACGCTGCTGACACTTCCACCACCTCTACTCCGTGTGTTTCTCTGCACAGACCCTGTGCACCCATGACGCGATCTTCCCAGATGTTCTTCACTCCGGCGCCGGGACACCATGGACCCTGGGTGCACCAGCAGCGTAAGATGCGAGCCAGGCCCCGGGCGACGACCTCTCTGTCTCCGGTCTTCGAGATCTCCACCCGGAACCGCTTCGCTCCCGTCCGCGAGATGGAACGCGACACTGTGATCGTCGGAGACTCCAACATCTGGCACGTCCGTGCTACGTTAGCTGAAGGTAAAGTGCACACTCACTGTTTCCCTGGTGCTCATGTTCCTGCACAGATACCCGCGATCCTGAAGGGCGATGAGAGCATCGGTGCTGCCGTGCTGCACGCGGGGGTTAACGACACCAAGCTGCGGCAGATGGAGACACTGAAGAGGGACTCCAGGAGCCTGATCGAGACGGTACGCAGCACATCGCCCGCGATGACGATCATCGTGTCAGGACCGCTTCCCACGTATCGACGAGCACATGAAAGGTTAAGTAGACTTTTTGCTTTAAACGAATGGTTATTGTCATGGTGTAAAGAACAGAAACTGATTTTTGTTAATAATTGGAATATTTTCTGGGAGCGTCCTAGGCTTTTCCGTGCTGATGGCCTGCACCCCAGCAGAGTCGGAGCGGAACTCCTGTCGGACAACATCTCCAGGACGCTCCATATGACTAGTAAGCCAATTCTCAAATAACTACTATGATGACTTTTGTTCTACCCACTTAAAAGATAGAAGTACTTGCGTTGTCCAATCTAGACAGACTGTGTCTGTTCCCCGAATAGCGAGGTCAAAATATAAATTTAATGCAGGATCTAGAAAAATCTGATCGTGATTAAACCAGAAAAACGCAAAATAAATGAACAAACAATTTTTTTAAAGCTTGGGCTCCTAAACATTAGATCACTCGCACCCAAAGCAGTTATTGTAAATGAAATAATCACAGATAATAATTTTGATGTACTCTGCCTGACTGAAACCTGACTTAAACCAAATGAATATTTTGGTCTAAATGAGTCTCCTCTACCAAGCTACTGTTATAAACATGAGCCCCGTCAGACTGGTTGTGGCGGCGGTGTTGCAACAATGTATAGTGATATTCTCAATGTTACTCAGGAAACAGGATACAGGAGGTTTAACTCATTCGAAATACTTCTGCTTAATGTTACACTGTTAGATATGCAAAAGAAATCTCTCCTGTCTCTTGCTCTGGCTACTGACCGCCAGGGACATATACAGATTTCCCAAAAGAATTTGCAGATTTCCTCTCAGATCTATTGGTTAATGTTGATAAAGTGCTAATTGTTGGAGATTTTAACATTCACGTTGATAATACAAATGATGCGTTAGGACTTGCGTTTACTGACCTAATAAACTCTTTTGGAGTCAAGCAAAACGTCACCGGGCCCACTCATCGTTTTAATCATACGCTAGATTTAATTATATCGCATGGAATTGATCTTACCGATATAGATATCGTACGTCAAAGTGATGATGTTACTGATCATTTCCTTGTATCGTGCATGCTGCGTATTACTGATATTAGTTATATGGCTCCGCGTTATTGTCCGGGCAGAACTATTGTTCCAGCCACCAAAGACAGATTCACAAATAACCTGCCTGATTTATCTCAACTGCTCTGTGTACCCATAAGTACACATGAACTAGACGAAATGACTAGCAACATGGGCACTATCTTCTCTAATACATTAGAAGCTGTTGCCCCCGTCAAATTGAAAAAGGTTAGAGAAAAACGTACTGCGCCATGGTACAACAGTTATACCCATTCTCTCAAGAAAGAAACTCGTAATCTTGAGCGCAAATGGAGAAAAACTAACTTAGAAGTTTTTAGAATTGCGTGGAAAAACAGTATGTCCAGCTATAGACAGGCTCTAAAAGCTGCCAGGGTAGAGCATATTCACAAACTCATAGATAATAACCAAAACAATATAAAGGTTATTATTTAGCACAGTGGCTAGATTAACAAAAAAACACACGCCACTCAATCTAAATATTCCCTCACAGTTTAATAGTAATGACTTTATGAATTTCTTTACTGATAAAATAGATAACATCAGAAATATCTCAAATGTAGATTCTATTGCGTCTAGTATTTCAGCTTCATTCATCGCACCCAAAGAAAAACTGCAGCGCTTTACAACTATAGGACAGGAAGAGCTAAATAATCTAGTGCATCAAAACCAACAACGTGTTTATTAGATCCTGTACCCACTAAACTACTGAAAGAGATGTTACCTGTAGCAGAAGAACCGCTTCTCAATATTATTAACTCATCGTTATCTTTAGGTCACGTCCCAAAACCATTCAAGCTGGCTGTTATTAAGCCTCTTATTAAGAAACCACAACTAGATTCTAATGAACTGGGAAATTACAGACCCATTTAAAATCTTCCGTTTATGTCTAAAATTTTAGAAAAAGTTGTGTCTGCTCAATTGTGTTCCTAAAAAATATCTCTATGAATAATTTCAGTCAGGTTTCAGGCCTCACCTGTCACGAATCCTGGCCATGAACTTCCATTCGTTCACCACCAGAGGTCACCCGCTCACCACATGGACTATTGCACTACACTACACTACCTACTGGCACTTCACCATTGGACTACAGTTCCCATCATCCATTGCATTGACAACACACACAGCTGATTTCACTGATCACACAATCACACGCTTTATAAACTTTGGACTTCCTCTCTGTCATCGCCGGGTATTGTTTAGCATATATCCTAGCGATAGCTACTCTACAGAGCCATCTCAGTTGTTATAGTCTTGCCTGGTTAGTTATCTCGTGTTTGATAACTGCCCGTGTTACCTGGATTATCTCTCTTGCCTTGCCCCTGTTGGATATTGTTCGCCGATCGTCGACTCACGCTTGTTCTAGGATTACGCTTTGTCTTGGCTGTGTTGTTCCTGTTTGCCACTGAATGAACCTTGCTTGTTTTGTGAGCACGCCTTTGAATAAAGCTTGCAAATGGATCCGCATGTCTCACGTCTCGTTCGCCCCGTAACATCACCATAGCACAGAAACTGCACTTGTTAAAATTACAAATGACTTGCTTCTTGCTTCAGACCAAGGCTGCATCTCATTGCTAGTATTACTTGATCTTAGTGCTGCGTTAGTGCTAGGTCCTCTGCTATTTTCAATATACATGTTGCCCCTTGGTAATATTATTAGAAAATATGGGATTAGTTTTCATTGTTATGCTGATGATACTCAAATATATATCTCAACAAGACCAGATGAAACTTCTCAACTATCTAAGCTAATAGATTGTGTAAAAAATGTAAAAGATTGGATGACCAATAATTTCCTCCTATTAAATTCAGATAAGACAGAGATATTACTTATTGGACCAAAAAACAGTACACAGAATCTCTTGGATTACAATTTGCAACTAGACGGATGCACTGTCACGTCCTCTAAAGTCAAATCTGGGTGTTATATTAGACAGCAACTTGTCCTTTGAAAATAATATTTCCCATGTTACAAAAACAGCATTCTTCCATCTTAGAAACATTGCCAAGCTTCGAAACATGCTACCTGTTTCTTATGCAGAAAAGCTAGTTCATGCATTCATGACCTCTAGACTGGACTATTGTAATGCACTGCTAGCTGGTTGTCCTGCATCTTCAATAAACAAGCTACAGATAGTCCAAAATGCAGCGGCTAGAGTTCTTACCAGGTCAAGAAAATATGATCATATTACCCTAATTTTACAGTCTCTGCACTGGCTACCTATTCAGTTCCGTATCATTTACAAAATATTATTACTTGCCTATAAGGCCCTAAATGGTTTAGCTCCTGCGTACCTAACTCGTCTTCTACCACGCTATAATCCAACCCGCTCTCTAAAGTCGCAAAACTCTGGACTTTTGATAGTACCTAGGATAGCAAAGTCCACTAAAGCAGGTAGAGCTTTTTCATATTTGGCTCCCAAACTCTGGAATAGCCTTCCTGATAAAGTTCGAGGTTCAGACACACTCTCTCTGTTTAAATCTAGATTAAAGACACATCTCTTTAGCCAAGCATTCACATAATGCATCTTATAATCTTGTACTGCAGTTATATCTGATCAAATGTACATTATTATTATTCTTTAGCTTGGGTTGAACAAATCATTTTTGCTTAGATGGAACAGCAGCTACGCTAATTATGTCTCTATTTGTTTCTCTGTTGATTAACATCCCGTGGTAACTAGGAATGACAGAAGCTTCAGTCTGGATCCAACCCTTAAATGATCTGAGATGACCGAAAGATAATGCCAACGCCTCAGAGGACCTCAGAGGACGCCAATGCTCAGACAACATACAGAATTACCAAATTTTGCCATAAGTTAAATATATTAAGGTTCTGCAATATATAAATATATTGTGGAAACTTAATTTCCTGTAGAGCTGATTTGCAACGATTTGTATCGTAAAAAGAGCTATACAAATAAATTTGAACTTGAACTGAAAATTGAGTGTTTACTATTGTCTTTTTGCATTATTGACATACTATTTTCCTATTTGATACTGTAAAGCTGCTTTGACACAATCTGTGTTGTTAAAGGCGCTATATAAATAAAGGTGACTTGACTTGATGCTGACCGCTAGAATAGAAAAGTACAGGTGTCAGGTGCCCCAAAAATGTTCTAGGTTTTTAAGGGTTAACCTACCTAGCTATAGTAACCAACTCAGGAGAAAGAAAAACTACATGTCAAAACAGAGAGAGAGTGAGTGGTCGAGCCTGAGCTGTTTTTCCTCTCACTGCACAAAAGAACACCAATCTGACACATTTTCCAGGATTACAGTAATAAAGATAAACTGCCTCTTATTGGGAGAGAATGAGAAACAACAACCAGAGGAACAGCCAATAAGCTCCATGTTCCACCAAACCTTTTGTTCATTCAACATCTATATTTCATTTCTTTAACACTTGTTTCAATTTCCTTTCATTACCTACAGCTGAAGCAATAGAGAGACATGAGCGAGAGCGAGAGAGTGTTGTAGCGTTTGCTGTTTGGCTCCAGGCTAACCGCCCATTTCCAGAGCAGCTTCACTGAGACGTCCTGCAGGGGTTAAAATGCTTCTGTCTGTTTATCGCATCTACATGATTTGCAGAAGTTGAATATTGAAGTAGCACAGGAAAAGGTTTTCAGAGCAAACATGAAGTCCCGGCAGATAGATGACATCCAACTTCCCCACAGCCCACGAGTTATTACCCATCCTTTAATAAATTTTTATTGGTTTCACGTGACGTTGTAGTCATTGATCGGTGACAGGGTGGCCATGCAATAGAGCAGCGTGTCGGCGAAATATTCGGCGCTGGCAGCTAAATCCTTCACACAAAACCCAATCCAGCAGCAGACACTGGTCTAATTAGCCTACGGGGGCTAGGCAGGTCCAAACTCCCGTTTGATTTCACACAAAGCTTTCCCTACAAGCGAGTAATTGCCCTCTGACAGGGACTCTCCCTCCGGTGACACCTCGACATTCTGTTTGCTAAGAAATGCAGCTTCCTGGAATCGGCCTGTCACTCGCTAGCCGTAGTGCTTGCATCGGCACAAAACGCCCGATGTCTCGAAAATGTGCCCAACTTCTGTGAGGCGAGAGAAACTCATTTCACTTCTGATCTGCAGCACTAGCAGAAAACGGGGCAGAAAGAGGGAGAGGGACGGAGCTGCTCCGCGTGCCAGCTTTAAGCATATTTAAATCTACTTTCTTCAGCAAATCCAATACCTGCCACATTAAAATAAAGTGCCTTTCTCCAGAGCTCGGCTACAGCATGGAGGAAAGATCCATCGGGGGAAAAACTCCAACACAAAGAAAAGAGATGCTTTACATCACAGGACAATCAAATTCCTGCTGGAAATGCCATTAGTCTTTCCAGTTTCTCTCACACACACTTTGTTCATCCATTCAAAGGTAAAATGAGATCTGCCTCACAAATTATTTTACACTGCCAGTGATTTTATAAACTCAAAAGAAATTCAACTATTGCCACGTGCTAATGTTCAATTGAGTGAGTCTAGAAATGATCGTGGCTGCTGTGAATACTCCACCAGCTCCGTGTCACCAGAGGGCGCCGTCACCACGAGCAAAGCAGACACACAATCGCACGCACGCACGCACGCTCACACTCACTCACTCACTCACTCACACACACACACACACACACACGGTCACACTTATGAGTTTGAGCGTGAGTGCGTGTGATTGTGCGTGTGAGTGTAACAAATGAGGACATAAATTTGTATAATGACACAGGTATGACAGGTATTACAAAAAGAAGGTGACTTTTCAGGACATTACCCCATGTCCCCACTTTTCAAAACGCTTATAAATCATACAGAGTGATTTTTTTTTTTTGGGAAGTAGAAATGCACGGTTTCCTCTAAGGGGTAGGTTTAGGTGTAGGGTTGGTGTAGGACAATAGCACATACAGTTTGTACAGTATAAAAACCATTACGCCTATAGGATGTCCCCACTTTTCACAAAAACAAATGTGTGAGCGTGAATGTGTGTGTGTATGTGAGTGAGTGTGTGTGTGTGTGTGTGTGTGTGAGAGAGAGAGTGAGTGTGTGTGTGTGTGTGTGTGTGTGTGAGTGTGAGTGTGAGTGTGAGTGTGTGTGTGAGTGAGCGTGTGTGTGTGTGTGTGTGAGAGAGAGAGAGAGAGAGAGAGAGAGAGAGAGAGAGAGAGAGAGAGAGAGAGAGAGAGAGAGAGAGAGAGAGAGAGTGTGTGTTAATGAGATAATCTTCTTTGCTAGATAAATAAAACACCTCCTGAACCGTCTGCTAAAAAGGACAGAAAATTGTCATTTCATCTTTCTGCTCCACAAAGACACCTTTGACACATAATGAGACGGTGCTGAGAAATGGCTTTATCTAAGAACGCCCTGCCATCATCCCACCGGAGGAAGGGTTTCTGAGTCAAAGTGCATTTTAGTTTAGCATTTATTACATTTCAAAAGGGACAGTAGCCAAATAAAGTCGTGACGTATTGTCAATATAGTACAGATGTCAGGAGTTGAATTAATTGTCAGTGGTGTCAGTTATAAATCTAATTTTAACGTTTGTTATGTCTGTGTAATTGCTGCAGTAAAGACGCTAACTTGAGTTTGTCACAGAACCACAGTGAGAGTGAATCAGTGAATCACAGTGAAACTACATGCTAAAACATGGAACTAAACACGTTTGTATGATACTTCACAATATGATGTTTGTATGATACTTCACAATAACCCTGCAGTCCAGCGATGAAGCCTGCTTGAGATCCTCTGTCCTGAACACTAGCCATTCTGTTGAAAATGGTGCCATCCATTAGATTTTCAGAAAACTTGCAAGAAAACTTGAATGGATTGCAAAGCACTCTGGTGGACAGCATCTGCCAAAAACATCTGAACATAAATGTGTTTTTACTAAAGTTAACACTTTTCTAACAGTGCAATCTGAGAAAAGACAGAAGGAGATTGAATCAAATCACTGATTGTTCAGTCATTTGATTGCAGTTGAAAAAACATCTTTGTATAATCAGTAAATGAGACAGTGACAAACACAGAGCTGTCGTTTATTATAATTACATGTTGCAAATGAGGTGAGCGATATACGCAGATGCAGCAACTAAAAACAATTTACATGCTAGCGCTGTGGGCAAAAATTTCCAACGGAGAGAAAAACAAAGAATGAGCCAGGGAAGTTGTCACAAACAGATGAACTAGTCATTAGTCGCTGAACTGGCAAACCAAGACATTACATTACAGAGAAAGCAATTTGCATCTTTCACCAGTGACAGTCAGCCACGTGATGAACCGTTGCATTCAGAAGGGTTTTCTCCAGTAATTAGCATGAGGAGAGAAAATGAGACCATGGACCACAAAACCAGTCATAAGGGTCAATTTTTTTAAAACAGAGATTTATGCATAATCTGAAAGCTGGATAAATAATATATCTTTCCATTGATGTATGGTTTGTTAGGATAGGACAATATTTGGCTGAGATACAACTATTTGAAAATCTGCAATCTGAGGGTGCAAAAAAAATCTAAATATTGAGAAAATCTCCTTTAAAGTTGTTCAAATGAAGTTCTTAGCAATGCATTTTACTAATCAGAAATTAATTTTTGATATTTATGGTAGGAAGTTTACAAAATATCTTCATGGAACATGATTTTAGGCATAAAAGAAAAATTGATAATTTTGACCCATACAATGTATTGTTGGTTATTACATCATTTGACCGATGCTTTCATCCAAAGTGTGTTACAGTTATTTCTCAGCTGCGTATAGTCAAGAGATCAAGCTATGATGGGTGAAATGAACCAAATCTGCCCTGACTCACCTGTTTAGTGTTTAACCTTCAACAGAGTCGCTAAATCAGCTGTAACCTACCAGACAAGTTCCTGTTTTGTCAGAGCATAATAGAACCTGTGACCTTCAGCTATACTCTAGTTAAGTCCTCTGCACAATCTGACTTTGATGCAAAGTCTTAAACAGAATTAAACTGCTGGTCTCGTCTGGCCAGAGAACTATTTCCCAGTTTAATATGGTAAAGCTGCTTTGACACAATCTGCATTGTAAAAAGTGCTATTTAAATAATGGTAATGATAATCTGTACTCAACTATACTCAAATGCATGATGTTCACATGATGCTCCTGAAGGTCAGAGTTAAGGTCCTCGCACACTGAGTCCGAAATTTTCGTATGTTTTTTTCCTATTTGTCATCCTTTCCTATCAAAATGCTTTCTAGGGATGAATGAATGAATGAATGATGCATTTATATAGCGCTTTATTGTGTATTGCTGTACACCCAAAGCGCTTTACAATCATGTGGGGGGGTCTCTCCTCAACCACCACCAGTGTGCAGCATCCACTTGGATGATGCGACGGCAGCCACACTACAACGGCGCCAGTGCGCTCCCCACACACCAGCTACAGGTGGAGAGGAGAGAGTGATAGAGCCAATCAAGTGTATGGGGATTATTAGGAGGCCATGATAGACAAGGGCCAGTTGAGGGAATTTGGCCAGGACACCGGGGTTACACCCCTACTCTTTTACGAGAAGTGCCATGGGATTTTTAATGACCACAGAGAGTCAGGACCTCGGTTTAACGTCTCATCCGAAAGACGGTGCTTTTTGACAGTATAGTGTCCCCGTCACTATACCGGGGTGTTAGGACCCACACAGACCACAGGGTGAACACCCCCTGCTAGCCTCACTAACACCTCTTCCAACAGCAACCTAGTTTTCACCGGAGGTCTCCCATCCAGGTACTGACCAGCTCAACCCTGCTTAGCTTCAGTGGGCAACCAGTCTTGGGCTGCAGGGTGATATGGCTGTGAAAACGTAAATTGAACCTGATCTGAATTTTTTTTATGACAGACAAATGTTTCAGAGGCAGTGTGTAAAAGTGATTGACACAACGTGAGGTCGCATATATTTTTTAACGAGCAAACATTTCGGACGAGAGTTTCAGACAGTGTCCAAAGACCTTTAATGTTAACATCATTCTTGAGGTGAAGCCAACATATTCAATTACAGCAATAAATGTTGGGCTAATGTAACTATCATCAGAAACTCAACGTCTTCACCAAATAAAAGTTGTTTAACTTGAAATTATGACAGACATATACTACTAATTGTATAACAAAATATAATTCTCAAAGTAATAATAACAATAATAATAAAACAGTTGTTTAGCACTTTGTGAAATTGTTCAATTTTCTTTTGATTACATTTTAAAACTAATTAAACTGTTAAAATTTTATTAATTTATTTGATTACCACCGTTTTGGTAATAATTTTGTATTAAATCATAAAACACAGAATACAGAAAAATTCAAACAGACAAAATGAATTTCTGAAATAAATAAATAAAAGACATTTCATATAGGGCCCTATTATTGTTAAGATTTTAGTAAATTATTAAATTGTTAGAGTTGTATTCATTCTAGACATCCTTTATGATTTTCAGCAAAATTACTATAGAAAACACAAAATTTTGTATTTGATAGGTCCCTATGAATGCAAGGCACAGTGACACACCATCAAAACAAGAGCAAAGAGACTGAAGACAATAAGTTTTCCAGCGTTTCGCTTCAGCTGATGTCACAAAAGGTCATATTTTCCTCTTATTAGAGAGGTGGCCGTGGCGTGCCAGAGTAACTGATGGTTGACAAAGGAGCATGAAGAGAAGCCTTGATCTTACAAAGCATCATTAAATAAGACCTTGTTCACAGTGCTTCTGTAATAAAGCACTGTTGCCTAACCTGGCCGCGAAGCAGTATACATATACACATTAAATATTTGTATCAGTGTCATGGAAACAATCAGTCTATAATGAATCTACATTTTAGAGCCTCTGCTGTGATGGATTGAAATGGTTCTTGTGTTCTGTGCTTTGTGCCGCTGGTCCATCGACTGCACCAGTCCACAGCTGCGGCTCTGAAAAAAAAAAAAATTTTAAACTTCTAATGGCGATAATGAGCTGCGCAAATAATTTTGCTTTCGGAAGTCGTGTTGGAGATAAAAGAAGCAGGAGGAAGTAGGTCAACACTGCGCTCTCTCCCAAAACAGCAGAAATCCACTTACAGCAGAACTCTGAAGAGCCACGACAGCTCCAGCTCTGGGGCCCAGAGCCAAACGCTGCTGCGAGAAACCCAGCGAATGCTTAAAACTTCAGGAACTGCCAGAAATGTGTCGTTTCTCACAGCCCTGCCGACACGGCGCTGGCCAGCAGCTCATCCACATCCATCCGTAAATACATCATGCAATTAAGACAGTCTAATAAATATTCATGAGCAAGTATAATGAACATTCATCCTCTCAACTGACAGCCAATCTAATAAAAACATGGAAAAGACCTATAGGCAACAGTCCGTGGGTGGCAATAAAAAATTAATTTGTGCTTTTATTTTCAGAAATTAACAAAAAATTTAAATGATTTACACTGTTAAAAATCTCTCTCACAGATGCACCGACTGTCTGTCAGTCCTCTACATCAGACTCTTGTGAGATCCGGGTCATTCCTACAGAAAAAGAGATCAGACGAAACCTGTCGACAGACACTGAATGAGCTGACCTCATTGCTTACACATGTGAAACCACATTTATCCATTCAGCAGGTGCTTTTATTCAAAGATGAATACTACAACAAAACGCGACTGATGCAACACAATGATGGCATCAGTGAGACTCCTCTTTAATGCAAAGTATAAGACACAAGACAACTTGACCTGAAAGTACTTGTGCATTTTCACAAGAATGAACCGCAATTAGACGACACTGAGAATTTGATGAATGTTTTACGTTCAACATATTTACAAGGGTTTCATGAATTCTCTGCTCAATTCACATAATTCTGATTACAGACTCAGTCCTCCACAACCAGATGTCACATTCCAGCTTGTTGGTTTTGTGTTTTCATCCAAACGAGTGTCACTCTGTATCACAGCACGGGTTGCAGGCGTACAGAGCTCAATTAAGCCTTTTGTTTTCACAGCAAACAGACCTGAAATTACACACACTCGTTTAAACGCAGCAGTGAATATGATGTAGAGCTGAGAAACCCCACTGATGCAGAGGAATCTTAAATCACTGCAGATGGCGTGCGTGTGTGTGTGAGTGTGTGTGGACAGGAATAAAGGAGGATGTTGACTCGTTTAGGAGGATAATCTGTTTCCTGAGCCATTGTTACTAAACGAGACAGAATCTGCTTGTTAAGGGAGGGTTTGGTTCACACATGCTCTCTGAGCCTGTATTTAGCAACACAAAGCCTACAATTATTGCTGTCCATTTGTGGCTTTGCACTGTAATTTAGCTCGGAGAAATCTCCGCCAGTTGCTGCAGCTCACAGTAACAATGGCTCTGTCCTTGAAGGCCCCGTTTCCGGCTAAGATAATGCCGCTTGCTTTTCCTTTTTTATGCTGCTGTCACCGCATCTGCTCTGTCTTCTGTATCAGTGCACGACTGCCCGAAGGCAGCACATAAAGAACCTTGGCCATGAGGCAAAATCTATGATGAAATTATGTTCAACTCCGAGGCAATCAGACACTGAGAAGTGATTTTGCAATAAGAGCCTGTCGATGGAGCGAGGTGACCCGCAGGACCCCGAAACAGGTCACATAAAGAATCAAAGACAAGTGGTCATGAAAGTTACACAGAAAGCAGGTGTGATCATGAATTAAAAAAATAACCTTGAGCATGACAGCTTCAAATAACTAAATGTGATGAACACATACTGTCTATAATATACATAGAGGATGAAAATGCACAAGGGTCACTCAATAGAGCAGATGGATATGTTCTCTACAGTATTTTGTTCTCTGTCTGTAGGAAGTGCTCACAAATCTTCCTGTTTGCGGTTCGACTACAGACTGGTCATTTATGAGTTTCTGGAGTTTTGGTGTTGGAATTTGGTCCCATTCTTGACTGATATAGGTTTCCAGTCCATTTTAAATGAGCCTTGGCCCAAAGGACACGACGGCGCTTCTGGACCATGTTCACATACGGTGTCCTTTCTGCATGCTTTAGTTGGCATCTGCAGATGGCACGGAGAATTGTGTTTACTGACTGTGGTTTCTGGAAGTATTCCTGGGCCCATTTAGTAATGTCACTGACAGAATCATGCTGATGAGTGATGCAGTGTCGTCTGAGAGCCCGAAGACCACGACATCCAACAAAGGTCTTCGGCCTTGTCCCTTATGCACAGAGATTTCACCAGTTTCTCTGAATCTTTTGATGATGTTATGCACTGTAGATTATGAGATTTGCAAAGCCTTTGCAATTTGACGTTGAGGAACATTGTTTTTAAAGTATTCCACAATCTTTTTATGCACTATTTCACAGATTGGAGAGCCTCTGCCCATCTTTACTTCTGAGAGACATCCCTTTTATAGCTAATCATGTTACAGACCTAATGTCAATTAACTTAATTAGTTGCTAGATGTTCTCCCAGATGAATCTTTTCAAAATGTATTGCTTTTTCAGCTCTTTGTTTCCCCCGTGCCAACTTTTTTGACACCTGTAGCAGGCATCAAATTTGAAATGAGCTCATTTAGTGGATAAAAGTGCAAAATTTTTAAAAGTTTAAACATTTGTTATGTTATCTATAATCAAGTTTTCATCCAGATGTTGCGCTGTTTTGTTATTGACAAAGAGATATGCGTTAAAAAAAACTTTAACGAAATTTGCTGTCTACAGTCTGTTTCCAACAAACTGGCCTTTTACCAATAAAATGGTGTGCGTCATGACGTCATCCCTAAAAAAACTAATTGTCGCATAAGTTTTGGTATATCGCAAAAAAATTATGCGCTTGAGCGGTTTCCATACATAATTTATCCTATTGCGTAAATTATAGGCTAGGCTAGCTGTTCTTCATCCATTTAAAAAAAATAAAAATAATAATAAATTGTATAGGCCTACATAAAATAATTTTTATGAAGTGTCATGAGTTTTTTTTTTTTTTTTTTTTGTACTTTGTTATAGACTAGATAGATAGGCCACTGCTGATAATCAAGCAATGATCATAAACAGTTGCAGTTGTATTATATTATAATTTTTCTGATTAATGTTTGTAGGAAATAGGAATGTTCATTCCGGTTATTTTATTTCTCCTTACCGATGGTCACTAAGCCATATTAACCGTTAACTGACAAGATTATGTTAAATTACAATTAAATTAAATTTAAATTGATAGGTGGCTTGACCCATTGCAAATACCTAAATTTGTTTTCCAGGGATTCATTTTATACACGCAAAAAGCAGCATAAACAATATGAACATGAGGATTCACGCACCTGCAGCGCTTCTGTGAAAAACATAAGCTATTATATATAAAAGAAACAGGCCCATATGCAAAATATTTTTCTAAATAATTAATTAATTAACATTTAAACTGAACAGTGAACTGTAAAATAAATTTAATAATAATCATGTAAACGTACGCTAGCCTACTAACACCAAATTAAGATAAGTGTGTTTGAGAGGTAACTCGTCTTTTTTTTACCATGTATAAAATAATTTTAGATACAATTTAATAATATGAATATGATTTAATGCGGTTTTGAACTGCAGGGAAATGATGCTTTAACGTGAGCAACACCATGAACACGGACGCTGCCTATAGGCTAATTCTGTCATGTGACACCACATTTATTTGCCTTAAAGCCTCTTTTCTCGACAAAAAGTATTTCCAAACAAATTTTTGCGACATTTGAAGTATCGATATGGAATTTATGCGCTAAAGTTAAACGGAAAAAGATTTTGTCGACACATGAGAAATTTAATCAATAATTGGCATTTCCATCAGCTATATTTATATAGCTATATCTATAAAATATTTTAAAGCGCTAAAAAAATTTTCCGCAAAAAACATCCTTGGATGGAAACCTGGTTTATGTTCTAACGTGAATAAAATATTGGCTCATGTGATTTGAAAGTCTTTTAGTTTTCATTTTTATTTAAATTTAAAAAACATCCCAACGTTTACGGAATTCGGTTTGTGTGTCTATATATATATACACATATATAGGTGTCCCCGACTAAGGATTTTTATATTCGAATCGGAATTTTCGAATCATATGTTTGGGGGTGGAGCAAAATACATTACCAAGAGACAGTCATACTGATGTTAACACACAGGGAAAATGTGTAATGGACACCTCGCAGATACAAAAATAATGTTTTATGTTTTGATTAAAAGATAGTTAACAGTATAATAATTCAAAACATTTGTACAGCAGTGCTCTCATTATAACGTTATGTAGGCTATATGACAGTAATGTTCTGCATTTCTGTTTTGAGCTGCACGCTGAAGATGACCAGTAGAATGAAGCATTTGATAGCAGTTTTTTAATCAGTGGGATTTAAGTCATTTATCGAATATAGAATACACTTTGTTATTTATAAAACATAACTTTAAAATTGCACAGAATGCCCCGAATGCAGAAGTGAACGTGTCTGCGCGGCTCTAAATTAACTCCTTTTGTGGACACGTTCTTCACGAAACAACGTGTAGAAAAAAACCGCAACAAAACTCAAAAAATTCACAGTGTTTTTTTATAATAGTGTTCTCATTATAATGTTATGTATATGGCACTCCCAGTTATAGTTATTAATATTATGCATTGCTGTTTGTACTGCTCGCATTGCACGTTGATAATCACTGTACAATGAAGCGCCTTTACTTCAGCGCAATGCATCTTATGCAAGATAAATAATACACAATGTATTATCCGGCTGCCATGTTTTGAAATCACTTTTACCCCACCTGATCTAAAAAATCCAGTCTTTAACTCTGCCTGTGTCAGTGTGAGTCTTGTTAACCCTCTGGGGTCTGAGGTGATTTTGGGGCCCTTGAGATGGTTTGACATGCCCTGATATTTGTGCTTATTTCAGCTACTTCTAACATACTATTGACCAACATGTATTTTTTTTTTGTATTCAGCACAAACTGTGCTACAATAATACGTGACCAAGATGGATGTAAATGTTTGCTATTTTTAGAAAAAAAATATGCGTGGTTACTAAGTTTTGGGCAAAAAAATGTACCTGAAATAAGGCCATAAAACCCACACTAAATAGTCCTGAATAGTCTTGTAGGCTAGAATATTTACTTCACAATTATGTGAAAATCATTCTGCTTACTCATTCACAGAAAACAATATATTGATTTAAATTTTTAAAGACATGTTTTGTGATCAAAAGCCAATATGCGAGGGAGTGGTAATGGCCTTGAATATTAAGTGATTTTCACCTGAGAGACAAAGGGGCCTCCCCTAATGGCCCCATAATGGCCCATCAGTGTGACTGTGACTGAGGCAGGTAAGACCGAGTGTGAGGAGACTGAAAAAAATGTTTTTTTTTTTTTTTATTATTTGTATTTTATTTACAACACAGTATAATCAAAATATACATAATGAAGGTCAAAGACACATTATTGTGCACACTGATCTAACCACAGAGATGTGAACAGACTTTGACTCATTTCTGCAACAGATTCTGTTCAACAAGTGAAACAAGTACCTGACATTTACTTATGTCCATGGATTCAAGAAAAAACAAAACAAAAAAAAACAATCAGTAGTCAAGGATCTTGTTTTACCATAGAATATCAGTGTAGTTGAACATCAAACTGTTTTCCTCTGATAGCACTGTACCAACATCAGAAGAAAGTAATCAGGATTCATCTGTGGTTCAGGTACCTGATTCAATAAAATACAATCAACCAAATAATAAACACATTTGTGAGCATGTTAATATCAGGAGCATCTATATATATAGGTTTTATAGACTCACTCATGCTTTGTACTATCGTAAACAAAAAAGACATTTTATATCTAAACTAATTATTATTGTTTAGTACGTTATTAAAATCTATTTTTGAACAGAGTAGGCTATTAATCATAAACATGTTCTAAGCATACACTCACCTAAAGGATTATTAGGAACACCATACTAATACTGTGTTTGACCCCCTTTCACCTTCAGATCTGCCTTAATTCTACGTGGCATTGATTCAACAAGGTGCTGAAAGCATTCTTTAGAAATGTTGGCCCATATTGATAGGATAGCATCTTGCAGTTGATGGAGATTTGTGGGATGCACACCCAGGGCACGAAGCTCCCGTTCCACCACATCCCAAAGATGCTCTATTGGGTTGAGATCTGGTGACTGTGGGGGCCATTTTAGTACAGTGAACTCATTGTCATGTTCAAGAAACCAATTTGAAATGATTCGAGCTTTGTGACATGGTGCATTATCCTGCTGGAATTAGCCATCAGAGGATGGGTACATGGTGGTCATAAAGGGATGGACATGGCCAGAAACAATGCTCAGGTAGGCCGTGGCATTTAAACGATGCCCAATTGGCACTAAGGGGCCTGAAGTGTGCCAAGAAAACATCCCCCACACCATTACACCACCACCACCAGGCTGCACAGTGATAACAAGGCATGATGGATCCATGTTCTCATTCTGTTTACGCCAAATTCTGACTCTACCATCTGAATGTCTCAACAGAAATCGAGACTCATCAGACCAGGCAACATTTTTCCAGTCTTCAACCATCTAATTTTGGTGAGCTCGTGCAAATTGTAGCCTCTTTTTCCTATTTGTAGTGGAGATGAGTGGTACCCGGTGGGGTCTTCTGCTGTTGTAGCCCATCCGCCTCAAGGTTGTGCGTGTTGTGGCGTCACAAATGCTTTGCTGCATACCTCGGTTGTAACGAGTGGTTATTTCAGTCAAAGTTGCTCTTCTATCAGCTTGAATCAGTCGGCCCATTCTCCTCTGACCTCTAGCATCAACAAGGCATTTTCGCCCACAGGACTGCCGCATACTGGATGTTTTTCCCTTTTCACACCATTCTTTGTAAACCCTAGAAATGGTTGTGCGTGAAAATCCCAGTAACTGAGCAGATTGTGAAATACTCAGACCGGCCCGTCTGGCACCAACAACCATGCCACGCTCAAAATTGCTTAAATCACCTTTCTTTCCCATTCTGACATTCAGTTTGGAGTTCAGGAGATTGTCTTGACCAGGACCACACCCCTAAATGCATTGAAGCAACTGCCATGTGATTGGTTGATTAGATAATTGCATTAATGAGAAATTGAGCAGGTGTTCCTAATAATCCTTTAGGTGAGTGTATGTACTCTCATATTACTTTTATTGTTTTATATAGAGCATGAAAACATCATTGTGCCATAAGAAATTGAAATACAATGAATTGCCCATCAATTTCAAACATTGTAGTCTGGAATTACAGTTTGGGAAAAAAACAACTATGATTTTGTAGTCAAATAGCCTAGTGTCGATTCAGGCTCCTCCCATCGAAGCATCGAGTCGTCGACTATTCGGGGTCACCCCTAATATATATATATATATATATATATATATATATATATATATATATATATATATATATATATATATATATACACACACACACACATGCATATATACACAGGGCCATTTGAGCAGGGCCCCCTCGGTCCGTTATTGATTGCGTTCCCCCTCGTTCGTGACCGCACCAGTTGCACAACTCAAAGGACTCGTAATATAGAACAAGAAAAGAATGGTTGTATATATAAATCTCAACGACACGTCACTCTCTTGCAGAGTCAGTCCACAAGTGACACATGTGACCGTCTGCATGTGTTGGACAAACCTCATCTCATGTGATCCTGATAACGTGTTTTCATGCTTATTTAGTGTACATGGTGTGCAATCTACACATCATCCTAGTGCAGACATTAAGTCATGAGGAAGGTATGCTCAGTATTTTTTAACAGCTCTGCAGCCCTTAGGTCACATCCATCCATTCTCCAGTCCGCTTGTCTTCTGCAGATTTGCGAAGATGTTGGAGTGTATCAGGCACAAACACTGAAGAAATGGTGCTACTCACTGAGCCAACGTTTTATAAAACTGTAGAAGATGTTGAAGAAAATATTGTAGAAGCAAATTTAAGGAGGTTTGTGTTGATTTGTGAGGCAGAAGGACTGTGGCAATGCATTGCTTTAAGTGGCCACAACTAATATTAGGCAGACATTTAAACATTTTATGGATTTTTAAAATGTCTGAAAGCATCTACCTCCACTAGTACAGCCAGCTGTAGCAGCAAATAACGGCAATTTGTTCTTCATAAATGTCAGGAGCCCCACACGCCACCATCACTGTGCAGCGCCAGCCTCTAGCAAATGGCACATTTCAGCAGATCTTGACAGCGATGAGGAGAAATGTTCAGACAGCCATGAAAGGTCTGAGAAGACGAGAGATTGGAGGAACTGCCGGAGGAAATGAGAAACAAAATGCAAAGAGAGAGAATGGAGCATTGAGGGATACGATTGGCCATGACGTCAGAGGGATTATGAGGGATTATGGACCTTTCTTAAAAAAAAACAGACAATCACTTGGAAGAATCAGAAAACTAGGACAGCTAAAGCTCCAAATAAAATAGTAATAATAATAAATAAACCCCTCAAACAAAACAAGCTGGATATAAACCGCTCTAAACCCAGGGAACCAGTGGGAACAAGACTTATGGATATCTGCTGATCAATCACCTTTACAGAAGAAATAAGAGAACAAGAAACAAGTCAACCGTGGGAGAAGTTGAATGAAATCAAAACACAGCCCGAGTCTGAACACGGATTCTGAGAAGTTCCTGTTTCGAACGACCGCACATAAGAGGGCAGTCATTTCATGATAGTCACACAAAAACATCCTTCAGATCAGCAGAATGTGAGGAGAACCTCAGCTACAGACACAGGCACAAATCAATGCGTGACTAACCCACCTGTGATGCTCCGGCAGACGCACCAACTTCTGCGCTCTTTATCTTATACAAGCACTGCAGAAAATATCTACAGCTCTCAGCAAGTTTTATTGTATAAATAATAGTATTCTAGTACAGTATATAAACCTTTCCAATATTTCCCAAAAACAAATTATTAGTTATTGTTTAGGATATGAGACCCAATTGTAAGGTTCAACCAAATGCTTTTTGGGTGACATGCTGAAATCGTAATCAACAAAAACAGAGTGAAATTTATCTGGCACAAACTCTTTAAAACTGGAACAACTGATACCAAATACTGCAAGAAAAACACCCTGATTCTGTAATCTGTCAACCCTGGGTAACTGTGAAGAATATGTGACCCTGGACCACAAAACCAGTCTTAAGTCGCTGGGGTATATTTGTAGCAATAGCCAAAATTGTGTGGGTCAAAATTATCAATTTTTATTTGAATAATAATAATAATAATAATAATACATTTTATTTAAAGGCGCCTTTCACAGCACTCAAGGACACCATACAGTAGAGTGATAATATAACATAAAATCCTGATGGCAATACAACAAACAACAACTATAACAATAAATAATTTAAAATTGATCAGAAAAAGCTACTTAAAACAGGTCAGTTTTAAGGCATGATTTAAAAGTAGTCAGACAGTCACTTTCTCGATTGGATTGTGGAAGAGAATTCCAGAGATTAGGAGCAGCACAACTGAAAGCCCTAGACCCCATAGTGGCTAAACGAACAGAAGGTACAACAAGGGAAACAGATGAAGAAGATCTGAAAGTGCGTTTTCGGATGTAAATATGAAGCAAATCAGAAAGATAAGGTGGGGCAGAATTATGAAGAACTTTAAAAGTTAGAAGTAGAATCTTGTACTCTATTCGATATTTGACAGGTAGCCAGTGAAGGCAGTAGACAACTGGAGTGATATGCTCAGTGGAAAATTTTCTAGTAATTATACGAGCAGCTGAATTCTGGACAAATTGAAGTTTATGAAGAAGTTTATGGGGTAGTCCAAAGAGAAGGGAGTTACAATAGTCAATGCGTGAAGTAACTAGAGCATGTACAAGAATAGCTGTTGAATTTGGTGTGAGAAATGGATGAAGACGACTGATGTTTCGTAAATGGAAATACACAGACCGAGTAATGTTGTTCACATGCTTTTCAAAAGATAAAGTACTATCGAGGACGACACCCAGACTTTTAACCTGAGTAGATGGGGAGATTATAGAATTATCAACAGAAAGAGAAAAACGACCTAGGTTACGTATGTAACCCAGGTTCCCTAAGGGAACGAGAGCTGCGTCGGAGACGCTATGGGAACGCTCTCAGCGTCATTCCGCTCTGAATATCGTATGCAATCAGTCCAATAGAAAGGGCGAAGCATCACGGGCGGGGTGACGTCACGACCAGGAAGTATATAAGCACGTGAGGCGGCGCCCGCGTTAGCTCCATGTCATGAAGCAAGCGCTGGCAGGGATGCCGGAAGTATGGCTGCGAGACGCAGCTCTCGTTCCCTTAGGGAACCTGGGTTACATACGTAACCTAGGTCGTTCCCTTTCAGGAACGTCGAGCTGCGTCGGAGACGCTATGGGAACGCTATACCAACGCCTCCATACTGACAAGTCCCTGTCTGTGTCAGGACAAAAGGACAGAGGAGCCTGGAGTGGCTCGGAGATCAAGGTTGTAAAACCTCGCAAAGGTCAGGGGCGTGGACCATCCAGCAGCGTCGCAGATGTCCCGTATTGGGACACCTGCCCAAAGGGCCTTTGAGGCCGCCATACCTCTAGTTGAGTGCGCTCTGACTCCCAGCGGATGGGCAAGCCCAGAGGCCTCGTAAGCAAGGTTAACAGCATCCACAATCCACCTACTAAGAGTGGGCTTCGTAGCAGGAAGACCCCTCTTAGGCGGACCATAGCATACCAGCAAGTGGTCCGTCTTTCTCCACAGGGCAGCTCTGTGGATGTATGCGCCCAGTGCTCGCACTGGGCACACACAGTGGTGCTTCTCCTGGTCAGGCTCCCTGAAGGGAGGAGGACAGAAGGCCTGCAGTACGACCGGCTGTGGTACGACTGTCGGGACTTTAGGAAGGTACCCCGGACGGGGGTAGAGAAATACTTTCGCCATGCCGGGCGCAAAGTCAATGTGAGAAGGGGCCGAGGAAAGAGCCTGAAGATCCCCCACCCTCCTCAGAGAGGTGATGGCCAACAGGAAGACAGTCTTGATAGTGAGGAGTCTATCAGTTATCTCCTCAAGAGGCTCGAAAGGCGCCCTACTCAGAGCCTCCAATACCACAGCCAAGTCCCACGTAGGGACTCGTGGTCGCACTGGAGGCTTCAGCCTCAGCGCACCGCGGAGGAAACGTATTACCAGGGGTTGTCTGCCCACTGACTGGCCATCGATAAGGGCGTGGTATGACGAAATAGCAGCCACGTAGACCTTGATCGTGGAGTGGGTTAACCCTGCGGAGAACCGGGCCTGCAGGAACTCCAGCACTGTACCAACTGGGCAGTTAACTGGGTCAAATTGGCGGTCTCCGCACCAGGAAGTGAAGAGTTTCCACTTCCGGGCATACAGTTTCCTCATAGAGGGAGCTCTGGATTGAAGGAGGGTCTCAACAACCTCAGTTGACAGACCGGAAGCTACGAGTTGCGCCCCCTCAGAGGCCAAACCCACAGCTTCCATAGCTCCGGGCGGGGGTGCACAATGGTGCCCCCTGCCTGTGAGAGGAGATCTCTTCTGACAGGCACCGGCCACGGGGTGCCGTCGAGAAGAGCAATCAGGTCCGAGAACCATACTCGGCCCGGCCAGAACGGCGCTACTAGCAGTAGACTGACCGCGTCCCGGCGCACTCTCTCCAGAACTCCCGGGAGCAAAACGATCGGGGGGAAGGCGTACAGACGCAGCCTCGGCCACGTCTGCACCATAGCGTCCAGACCCAGCGGGGCTGGCGGAGCTAGAGAGAACCAGAGGGGACATTGCGCTGACTCTCGAGTGGCGAAGAGGTCCACCTGTGCCTGGCCAAAGACCTTCCAGATCTGCTTCACCACCTCTGGGTGAAGCATCCATTCCCCGGGCCTCAGCCCCTGCCTCGACAGAACGTCTGCTCCCACGTTGAGATGCCCAGGGATGTGAACAGCTCTCAAGGATAGGAGCTTGCCCTGGGCCCACACCAGGATCTGGTGCGCCAGCTTGTACAAGGGGCGCGACCTCAGACCTCCTTGGCGGTTGATATACGAGACTACTGCCGTGCTGTCGGTGCGCACCAGCACATGGCGGTCTCTTAGGTCCGGGAGGAAGTGCTTGATCGCACGGAACACAGCTAGGATCTCTAGCTGGTTGATATGCCACGATAGGTGGCGTCGACTCCACAGACCACGGGCAGGGTGGCCACTCATGACCGCACCCCAACCGGTGAGGGATGCGTCCGTCGCTAGCGAGACGCGGCGACACGGAGCTCCCAGCACCGGGCCCTGAACCAAGAACTGAGGATCTCTCCACATGTCTAAGGCACGGAACCCACGGCGTGACACTTTGACAGCGCGGAGCAAGTCTCCCCTCAAGGAGACCCCTCTGTTCTTGAGCCACCACTGTAGGGGCCTCATGTACAGCAGGCCAGAAGGAATCACGCTGGACGCTGCTGCCATAAGCCCTAGCAGCCTCTGAAACTGCTTGACAGTGAATGGCTGGCCTTGACGCACTCTCCTGACTGCCGTGAGGATCGACTCGATCCGAGCAGGGGTCAAACATGCCTGCATCGTGGTCGAATCCCACACCACGCCTAGATAAGTGGTTCTCTGAACTGGAGACAGCACACTTTTCTTGGCGTTGAGTCTCAACCCCAGCTCTCTCATGTGGGCGAGAACGACATCTCGATGCCGAACCGCCAACTGCTCTGTCTGAGCGAGAATCAACCAATCGTCGATGTAATTGAGTATGCGGATGCCCTGCACTCGCAACGGGACCAGTGCCGCATCCACACACTTGGTGAAAGTGCGGGGTGAGAGTGCTAGGCCGAAAGGAAGAACCCGATACTGATACGCTTTGCCCCCGAAAGCGAACCTCAGGAACTTCCTGTGAGAGGGAAGGATGGATATATGGAAATAGGCATCTTTGAGATCTATCGAGACAAACCAGTCCTCGGACCTGATCTGAGATATAATCTGCCTGACTGTAAGCATCTTGAACTTCAGCTTTCTGACTGAGCGGTTCAGAGCTCGCAGATCCAGTATGGGCCTCAGCCCTCCATCCTTCTTTGGAACAATGAAGTATCGGCTGTAGAAGCCGGCGCGAGTCTCGTGAGGAGGAACCAACTCGATGGCTTCCTTCCTCACTAAATTCTCGACTTCTTGTTCCAGAACCAGAGCCTGCTCGGGGCGGACCGTAGTCACGCAAACCCCGTTGAACGGCGGAGGTGGGCCATCGAACTGGATGGAATAACCACGCTCTACCGTCCGCAGGACCCAAAGAGACACGTCTGGCAGCCGCTGCCAGGCCGCCAGATGATCTACTAAGGGAATCAGTCTCTCGAGACTGACCTCTGGTGTTAGAGATATGGCCAGACCACTGTCTTGCTGCGGCTCTCCGGAGGAAGACGCGGTCTCTGGCGCTTGAGGCGAGGTTCCCAGGCCCGCAGACACTACCGGCGGGGAATTCTGAGAAAAGCACTCGCTGGGACCTGCTGTGCCCTGGAGCTGCAGGGTTGGCAGACAGATCCCCGGAGAGCACCGAGGGGAGACGGTCACCGGGTACCGCGGTGTAAGCCGCTCCACCCCAGTAGGGGCCGCCCTCCGAAGTCCTGGAGCACGCCCATCAGGACTTGTGTGCCGAGGACCTCCTAGCCATAAGGGTATCCCGAAGATCAGCCTTTGGCTTCGAGGTACTTGGCGCAGAGCGCCGCCGCGCTCGGCTCCGCCGCGGGGGAGCACGAGTGGCCACGCTCTGCTTCTGCGCAGCCCGGTACGAGGAGCTGGTATGCGGAGGGGACTGCTCCCACCCAGCAGTCCCCCGAGTTAGAGATCGGCGAGGGAGAAACCGCTGAAACGCCTCCGCCTGCTTACGAGCCTCCTGAAATCTGTTGACGACCAAGCTGACTGCGTCGCCGAACAGACCAGAAGGCTGAAGCGGGCCGTCCATGAGGCAGACCCTGTCTTTCTCCTTTATCTCAGACAGGGTCAGCCACAAATGCCTCTCCGTTACCACCATAGCTGCCATGGAGCGGCCGATAGCACGGGCCGACTCCTTGGTAGCGCGGAGGGCAAGATCAGCGGTCTTCCTCAGCTCAGAAATATCTTCTGGCCTAACCTCGCCGCCCTCATCTAACTCTCTCAGCAGTTCGGCCTGGTACGCCTGTAACACCGCCATGGTGTGCAGACACGCACCGGCCTGGCCTGCTGCCGCATACCCCCTGCCCACTAAGGATGAAGTCGTGCGCAGAGGCTTAGTAGGCAGGGTAGGAGCCTTCAAGGACGACGCCGTGAGCGGGGACAGATAGCTCGCAAGCGTCCGTTCAACCCGTGGCATCGTCCTGTACCCGCACACGTCCAGGTCCCGCACATTGCCATAATAATATGATGCGGGGACGAACGGGCGGGACGAGAACGGTCTCGACCACGATCTCGACACTTCAGCGTGGAGATCGGGGAAAAATGGAAGGCTCCTGCGGTGAGGTGGTTGCCGCGAGCACAGAAAACGCTCATCTAATAAACTTGGCTGCGGCTTTGTTGATTTTTCGGGGGGCCAACTGATGTCAAGCTTGGCCACTGCCCTAGTAACCACCTCTAAAAGCTCCTCGTACTGGGGTGTGGGCGGCGAACCCTCGTCGGCGCTCGACGCCTCAGCCTCCTCAGAGGACGAGAGACGGAGCTCCGAGCCCTCGCCTCGAGAGGAAGGAACCGCTCCCTCAAGAGACGGGGCACCAGATCTGGCGGTTACGGGAGGAGATAGGGAAATTCCCGTCTCACTCTCGTCCGCCAAATCAGCCTGTGAACCCCACGAGTGCAGCCGCCGCTCTGCCTCGGCAAAAGCGGGGCCAGCACCGCGTGGGACGCTCACAAAGGCTCCCTTCTCAAAGAGAGCCCTCCGGGTGCGGAGTGTGCGCAGCGAGAGCCGCTCACAGTGCGGGCAAACAGCTCCCTCGAGAGCCGCTGCCGCATGCTCCGCACCCAGGCAGACCACGCACAGATCATGTGTGTCCTCACCCGTAATGTAGCGCGGGCAAGGACTAACACACAACCTATAGCGTGATCTGAGATCACCCCCTGCCTTGGTCTTAGCTTTAGGCATTCTTGTCACTTTCACTCAGGACAAACAACAGTAAATAAGACTCACAAGACAGATTGGACTGACACACACACAGAGCGCTTGCTGAATGACAGAAAGCTAACGCGGGCGCCGCCTCACGTGCTTATATACTTCCTGGTCGTGACGTCACCCCGCCCGTGACGCTTCGCCCTTTCTATTGGACTGATTGCATACGATATTCAGAGCGGAATGACGCTGAGAGCGTTCCCATAGCGTCTCCGACGCAGCTCGACGTTCCTGAAAGGGAACTATTGGATTTTGACAAGTTAGATTTTGTATCAACAAGGAGAACTTCTGTTTTGTCAGTATTTATCTTAAGAAAATTGTCAAAACCAGGATTTAATCTCTTCTAAGCAACCTAAAAGAGAGGAAGAAAGAAAGTTAGAATTTGGCTTAGAAGACAAATAAAGTTGGGTGTCGTCAGTATAGCAGTGAAAACTGATGCCATATTTCCTAAAAATGTGACCAAGGGGTAGTAGATAAATAATAAATAAATTAGGGCCCAAAACAGAGCCTTGAGGGACACCGGTTTTAACAGGTGAAGTGTATGATTTGAAATTTTCAAGTTAGAATCTGAACCAACTAAGAGGGACGCCAGTAATACCTATGGAGAGTAGTCTATCTAGGAGAACTTGATGAGAGATTGTATCAAAAGCCATGCTTAAATAGAGTAGAGTAAGTATAGTTAAAAAACCAGAATCGGCTGACATTAGCAGATCATTAACAACTTTTACCATGGCCGTCTCTGTACTATGCAAAGGGTGGAAACCGGATTGGAATTTTTAAAACAAGCTATTTTTTTAAAAGATGATAGTGAACCTGAGATGCAACAACTTTTTCAAAACTTTTTGAGAGAAAAGGTAAATTGGAAATTGGGCGAAAGTTGGCAAAATTATTAGGGTTGGCTCCCGGTTTCTTGAGTCTTGGAGTGATTAAAACCTTAACCTTAAAAGATGAAGGTACCACACCAGAGGTGAGAGACGAGTGTATAATATCAGTTACTATATCAGATAGAGAAGATAAACGAGCTTTGACCAGGTGAGTAGGGAGTGGACTTAAATTGTTTGATAAGACCTGATACTTCATCGATAGTTGGAAGTTCAAAACTGTTAAATAGAGACAGAAGAGAACCGTGGGAAGATAAATACAACAGATAAGATGCCACATTGTTTTACATTTAGTCATTTGGCAGACGCTTTTATCCAAAGCGACTTACAATTGGGGAATACAAAAAGCGATTAATCTTGAAGAGGCAATCAGACAGAGGAAGTGCTCGAAACACCAAGTCTCAGTCATTGTTCAAACAAGTACAAGCCAGTAAGCGGAGAGAAAGATAGAGGGAAATAGTTTTTTTTTTTTTTTTTTTTTTGAGTTTAGGATGAAGTCAAGTAGTGCCGAAAGAAATTAGTTTTCAGTTGTTGCTTGAAGATTGCCAGGGATCCAGCGTTCCGGATAGGGGTGGGAAGATTATTCCACCAGCCAGGAATGGTGAACGAGAATGTTCTGGAGAGTGATTTTGAGCCTCTCTGTGATGGTACCACAAGGCGTCGCTCACTAGCAGATCTCAAACTTCTGGAGGGGATGTAGGTTCGTAATAGTGAGTGGAAGTAGGAGGGTGCTGAGCCTGTGGTAGTTCTATACGCAAGCATCAGTGTCTTGAACTGGATGCGAGCTGCCACTGGTAGCCAGTGCAAGGAGATGAAGAGAGGTGTAACATGCGCTCTTTTGGGCTCGTTGAAGATCAGTTTTGAAAAGTTAATTGTTGATGAATATTTTAAAAATTTTAGTATTAAAAAAGGTAATTAATTTATCGCATAGATTATTAGAGTATAGATGAGAAGGAAGGGTATCTGGTGGACGTAGGATAATATTTACTGTATTAAACAAGGACCTTGTATTCCCTTCCTCTATCCCAATTATATTCGAATAGTCATCAGATTTAGCCATTAAAAGAGCATTCTTGTAAGAGAGCATATGATCTGTGTACATATCTTTATGAACATTAAGTCCCGTTTTAATGTATAAACGTTCCAAGCGACGCCCCTTAGTTTTAAATTGTCTCAGTTCTGGTGTAAACCAAGGTGCAGAATGGTTAAAATAAACAGTCCAAGTCTTTAAAGGTGCAAGTGTATCAACCACACTATGCAGTCGCTCATTATAATAGGAAACAAAGTCATCCGGAGTAGAGAAAACATTGTTCCAGAACAAATTGTCCAGTCCATCAGAAAGAGCAGATAAATCAATGTTATTGATATTACAAAATGAAATAGAACGACCCATTTTTTTTCAACCATTAAGTTAACACTGAATGATATTAACTTATGATCTGATATGGGCAGGTCTAAAGCACGACAGTTGGAACGTATAACACCAGAACAGTAAATAAGGTCAAGAATATGGCCTTTACAATGAGTTGGAAAATCAACAAATTGCTGTATTCCAAAACTATGAAGGCATGATATAAAATCCCTAGTGAGAATTTTGCTGACATTGTCCATGTGTATATTAAAATCAGCCAGTATGATCACATTTTGAGATGTAGCACTCATTAAAGTTAAAAATACAAACAAATCGTTTAAAAAATAGTATTACTCCTAGGTGGATGATAAACAGTGGCTACAACAGTAGGGACAGGCCCATTAATTTGCAAAACAGTGGACTCAAATGATTCATACAGAGGCACGTTCATGGGAGAAACTTTCCACTTCTCATTATAAAGTATTGCAAGCCCTCTACCTCAGCCAGGTGCACGAGGTTGACAGGTATAAACAAAGCCAGGAGGGACAGATTGATTAAACTGTGAAAAATCATGCGATTGTTGCCATGTTTCAGTAAGACAAAGGAAGTCAAACTTGCTGTCATTCAGGAGATCATAAATAAAAGGTCCTTTGTTTGTTAAGGAACGAGTATTGAATAAGCCAAAAGTAAGATCAGTCATACCGGATTTGATGCTAGTTGTCCTAGAGATATTGGCCAGCACACTGGTCGACAGTCCGTATTGACTTCTTTGGCGGATGCTGAGTGGACGACCAGAACGATCATATTAGACTGGTGTCATCGTAGATATAATTACGTCGTGACCCATGATGGATGTACTTCTGCCGAGGATAGTAGATAATATCCTGGTGAGATTGAAGGGTCGGTGGTGGTTCGGTGACACGGAATCGCAGTGAAAAAAAGTTCCGCTGCAGTATATTGGAGAATCGATGTCACTGGATAAAGAATCAAATAAAATGTAATCCACAAGAAAAGTTGGCTGGTCCACATTGTTGAATGCAAACTCCAAGGAATCTCTGAGAAGATGGGATGTCGTCAGGCCACGATAGGTAGCGTCAGGTTAGTCCATGAGGTGCAGATTAAGAATCATTGAGCTGCTGATTCCGTTTTTAGATTAAACCTTTTAGTTAAAAACGACCAGAAAAGGTAGCAGTTGCAGGAAAACTCCAGGACGGCTCCACGAGAACAGAGCGTCAAGAGCGATCAGCAGCGTCGGATTAATCAGTCAGGAACAAGGAAAAGGCAACAGTTGCAAGCCGGGTCCAAGATAACTCTGTGCAAACAGAGCGTCGTGTTAGAAAACAACAGGTTGACCAGTCAGTAAAGATTGCTGAGTCGCAGATTTTCTTATTATTTTCTAGTTAAGACAACCAAAAAAGCAACAGCAATCAAACATTTAAAATAAACAAACAGACAAACTAAAGCCGTCGAGGAGCAGCGGCAGCAGTGTGCGCCAGTGTTCACTCTGGAAGTCCGAAGTAATTTTATGTCAAAAATCATTACGATATTAAGTAAAGATCATGTTCCATGAAGATATTTTGTAAATTTCTTACTGTAAATATATCAAAACTTAATTTTTGATTAGTAATATGCATTGCTAAGAACTTAATTTGGACAAATTTAAAGGCGATTTTCTCAATATTTAGATATTTTTGCACCCTCAGATTCTAGATTTTCAAATAGTTGTATCTCAGTCAAATATTGTCCGATCCTAACAAACCATACATCAATGGAAAGATTATTTATTCAGATTATTTATACGAAGACTGGTTTTGTGGTCCAGAGTCATATATGAGCAAAGATTTTTATGGAACTGTATGATGTATTATATAATTTTTTTATGGAACTGTATGTATATATGTAAACACTTCAACATTTAATATACATATAAATAAATAAATAATATATATATATATATATATATATATATATATATATATATATATATATATATATATATATATATATACACGCACACAAACACACATGCAGTACATGAACACTGTCTCACTATTTATACTACTACAAAGCACAGAGCAGTGTGTAAGTGTAAGAATTGGGACACACCTAGCAAGTCTTTTGAATGATTCATTAAAAGAAATGAATCGCAGGAGTCATCTGTCTCGTGGACAGTTCTGTAAATGATGCGTCTACAGTGAGTGAGATGTCAGGAGTGATTTGGAGGACGACACACCTGTGAAAAGTGCCTCACATTAGCCTTTCCACCTGTAATTCAGAATTCTGCACACGCTCCTTTCCCTACAGTATTTGCTGTTATTATGTGTCAGCACTGATCTATTTATCTGTCAGCATCTCGCTCTCCCGCCTAAAATCTCATTAAACGAATGTGATGTTAACTCAACTGAATGTGTCCGTCTGAAATTCTGTCAGCCCGGTTCACATCTCTGTCATCTCACCAGCGTCCCGCGTTTGGAAAGATGAACCATCACCGTCCCTGAAGAAACAGCATGTGCTCTGTGTTCAGACTAAGAGCAGTGAAACAGCTCAGAAAGAGATGGCGGGCAGAGAGAGATGAGGAGAGGCGTGAGCGAGGACACACGAACGTAATTGAGTCTCTCAGTGGCCAGAGAGTCTTAAGCCGGAGGCGTCGGCCTCCATTCATGATCAGTGAGCTGAAGCCATGCAGACACACACAGGAAGTGAGGAAGCATTGAGTAATGAGAGCTTCCTGCTCTGTTCATCTGCAATCACTGCAGTCACAGAGTAGGACCGCGAGGACCTCTCTTCCACTGCCAATATCCGCTCATTTCAATGACTGCCACAGGGATCCTATAGTATTTCTTGTTTTCTGAAAAAAGTATCAAAATTTTGTTAGTTTTTGCTTAAAACAAGCAAACATTTCTGCCAATGGGATAAGAAAAATTATCTTGTTTAGCCTTTGAATTAAGATTATTTTTCATACCGCATTGGCAGATACTTTTTGCTTGTTTTAAGCAAAAACTAACAAAATTTGAATAATATTGTCAGAAAACAAGACAAAATATCTTAAGTCGTTTTACTTGTCAAGTAAATGCATCATGATTCAAGAATTCAAGACAAAAATACTTAGGAAGAAAATAATTTTTTGCAGTGCCTGCTAGTGCAGGCAAAGTCACTCTACGTAAAAGCAGGAGAACACAAACACTTTTTCAGCTCTAAACCCTGAGAGACACACAAAGGGAGTCGTTTACAAGTCTGCAACTCAAGAGAACGTCATGTTTATGTTCTCAGACTGTGAAAAGTCACTGGATTTGCCAAAGTTTGAGTGATTTTCATGCCATCAAAGAGTTTCTTTTGGGAATCTATGGCTACATATTAATCCAGATACATTTGAAAACGTTATTTTCGTTTTAAAAAGCTCTCTCCGTCCACACTAGCGTTTACAAGCGTTTTCCAAAAGTTTCTCATGCATACTGAAATGTCAGAAAACGTCTTCGGTTGCGTATGTAACCCCAGTTCCTCGAAGGAACGAGACGCTGCGTCAGGAGACGCTTTGGGGAACGCCTACAGCGTAACCGGCTCTGAATACCAATGAAATCTGTCCAATGGATGGGAGGGACGTCACGGGCGAGGTGACGTAATGACCAGGTGGTATAAAAGCATGTGCGGTGAAACCGGCGTCAGCTTCTAGAATGAAGCAAGCGCTGGCAGGGATGCCGGAAGTGTGGCCTTGCGACGCAGCATCTCGTTCCTTTGAGGAACTGGGGTTACATACGTAACCCAAGACGTTCCTCTTCCTGCGGAGAGTAGAGCCTGCAGGAACTCCAGCACTGTACCAACCGGGCAGTTAACTGGGTCAAGCTGGCGATCTCCGCACCATGAAGTGAAGAGTGAAGATCTGCTTCATCACCTCGGTGTGAAGCATCCATTCCCCGGATAACAGCCCCTGTCACGACAGGGTGTCTGCTCCTACATTGAGCTGCTAACTCAATGCTCAGAAGGTAGCGGCATGCTCAAGGTGACCCTCTAAGTTGAGGGGATCAATGCCAGCTCGACCAACAGGAGAGCCGGGAGGGAGCAGCATGCTCATAAGTGACCCTCTATAGTGAGGGGAGCAATGCTAGCTCTACCAAGGTAGAGCTCTGGAGAGCAGAGCACTTAACTCTCAGAATGAGAGGGAACTCAGAAGCTCAGAAGGGAGCGGCATGCTCAAAGGTGACCCTCAAAGTTGAGGGGAGCAATGCCAGCTCGACCAACCAGGAGAGCTCGGCCTCATAGCCCACACAAGGATTTGGTGCGCCAGCCTGTACAGGGGGTGCGAACCACAGACCTCCTTGGTGGTTGCTATAAGAGACCACCGATGTGTTGTCGGTGCGAACTAACACATGGCAACCTCTTAGGTCTGGGAGAAAGTATTTCAGAGCCTGAAACACGGCCAGCATCTCGAGCCTGAGCACGTGCCAAGCGTGATGATGACCCCTCCACAGACCGTGGGCAGGGTGGCCACTCATGACCGCTCCCCAACCGGTGAAGGATGCGTCCGTCACTAGCGTACGCAGCGATACGGAGCTCTCAACACCGGGCCCTGGGACAAGAGCCAAGGTTGTCTCCACATGTCTAAGGCACGTAGGCATCGCTGCGTGACCTTGATCATGCGAAGCGGGTTTCCCCTCGGGGGGAGCCCCTTGGTCTTGAGCCACCACTGTAGGGGTCTCATGTACAGCAGGCCAATAGGCATCACGTTGGACGCAGCTGCCACCAGACTTAGCAGTATCTGAAACTGCTTGACAGTGAGTGACTGGCCTTCTTTCACCCTCCTGACTTTCGTGAGGATTGACTCGATCCGAGCAGGAGACATACGTGCCTGCACTGTGGTCGAATCCCCACCACCCCCAGATAAGTGGTTCTCTGTAATGGAGAAAGCACACTTTTCTTGAGGTTCAGTCTTAACCCCAACACTTTTAAGTGAGCGAGAACAACACCTCAATGTTGAGCCGCCCTCTGCTCTGAATGAGCGAGAATCAACCAGTAGTCGATGTAATTGAGTATGTGGACGCCCCATAGCCGCAGCGGAGCTAACGCGGTGCCCACACACTCGTAAAAGTGCGGGGTGAGAGTGCTAGGCTGAAGGGAAGTACCCGATATTGGTAAGCTTTGCCCCCGAAAGCAAACCTCAGGAACTTCCTGTGAGTGGGAAGGATGGAGACATGGAAGTATGCATCTTTTAGATCTACGTGTCAGACATAGATCTAAACCAGTCCTCGGACTTGATCTGAGATACTTACCTGAGCATCTTGAACTTCAGTCTTGCAGATCAATTGATGCAGATCTAAAATGGGACGCAATCCTCCATCCTCCTTGGAACTATGAAGTACCGGCTGTAGAACCCAGACTCTCTTCGTAAGGAGGACCCACCTCGATGGCTTCTTTCCTTAAGAGAGTATCTACCTCTTGTTCCATTACCAGAGCCTGCATGGGGCCCACTAACGTGGAATTCACCCCGTTGAATTGAGGCAGACGAGAATCGAACTGGATTCTGTAGCCTCTCTCTACAGTGCGCAGGACCCATCAAGACACATTTGGCAGTAGTTTCCACGCTACGAAATAATCTACTAAGGGAACCAGTCTCTCGAGACTGGTGTCTGGTGTAACCGGAGCAGCTAGTTCGGTGCCCTGGAACAGCACACCGGCAGGGAACGGCCGAACTAGCTGCTCCAGAGACCCCGGAAGGGGTGGCGAGCATCTCAGCTCCGCTACGATACCGGGCGGAAGAGACTGAGATATGCGCTCGCTGAAGACCGCTGCGCCCTGAAGCACCATAGGTGGCAGGGTTGCCAGAACGATCTCCTGAGGGCGCTGGGGGGGCGATGATCGCTGTGTGTTGCAGCGATCGTCACTCTACCCCAGCGGGGGCTACCCTCATAAGCCCTGATCCCACTCACATCAGGGCTTCTTGGCCGAAGACCTCTTCACCTGCTTGGCAGGGAGGTCCTTGACCGCGCACCCTTCTTACAGGGTCAACCAAAGATGCCTCTCCGCCGCCACCAGGGCTGCCACAGATCGCCTTGACGGTCTCCCTGGCGGCGCGGAGGAACAAATCAGCGGTTTTGCGGAGTCCTGGATGTCCTCCGCACTAAATCCCTCGCCCTCATCCAACTCCTTGAGCAAGTCAGCCTGGCATGCCTGCAACACCACCATGGTGTGCAGACATAAGCCAGTCCAACCTGCTGCCGCGTACCCCTTGCCTTCAGAGACGACGCAGCGTCAGGGGACAGATAGCTCGCAAGAGTCTGTTCCACACGCGGCATCGCTCTGTAACCGCGCTCACTCGTCCCCATCACATTACCGTAGTACTCGAATGAGGGGACGAAGAGGCGGGCCGAATTGTTTTCCCTACGACCTCGACACCTCAGTGGAAAAAAAGGCAGGCTCCGATGTGGAGGTGAGTCTGAAACCGCAGAAAACGCTTGTATAACCCTCTCTGAGGTTCGACAAGACACTCCACAAGCTCCTCATATTGGGGTGACAGAGTGGGTGCAACATGCTTGACGCTTCCCATGTCAACCTCCTCGGAGGAAGACATGAGAAACGCCGATGCCGCTGCCCGAGGGGAAGTAAACCCAAGGCGGGCTTCCGAACTCGAGGAGCGGTCATGGGATGTGACAGGTGAGGATGGAGAAAAAGACTCGCTCGTCTCCGATCCCTCCATCAGATCCAGATGCGAACCCCACGAGCGCTGCCCTCGCTCCGCCTCAGCAGAAGCGGGGCAGCGACGCGGGGAACGCCAAACGCACACAAGCTGTGTGTATCCCCCGCACACAAAAAACGTTTGCATGGAGGAACATGCTCGTATTGCGCTCGCGGGATCCAGCAGGTGAGGATGGAGATAGAGACTCGCTCGTCTCTGATCCCTCCATCAGATCCCGTTGCGAACCCCAAGAGCGCCGTCTTCACTCCGTGGGGAAAGCCAATGAAAGAACCCTCTCCAGAGAATAGGGCCTTTCGGGAGCGAAGCACACGCAGAGGAAAACCCCCACAGTGCGGACAGTCAGCCCCCTCGAGGGCTGCCTCCGCGCGCCTCACTCCCAAGCAAAGCACACACAAGCTGTGCGCATCCTCCGCACACAAATAACATTTGCACTGAGGAACACACAGCCCGTATTGCGCCTCACTTCTCCCATGCTTAGTTTTACAAAGCCTTTTTGACATGACCTTGCAAAACGGACAGACAACAGTAAATAAGACTTACAAGACACAGAGCGCTTAGCTGAATGACAGAAAGCTGATGCCGGTTTCACCGCACGTGCTTTTATACCAGCTGGTCATTACGTCACCTCGCCCGTGACGTCCCTCCCATCCATTGGACAGATTTCATTGGTATTCAGAGCCGGTTACGCTGTAGGAGTTCCCCAAAGCGTCTCCTGACGCAGCTCGAGTTCCTGAAGAGGAACATAAATTTGCTTTACTGCACATGCGTAAAGCATCAAAAAAGCTCACCAAGATGGCGGACAGAACAGAAAGACGCAGACAGAACAGACATGATACGTGTTTATGCAATTCTTCTCATTTTATTTAGAAAACTCTTTCAGCATTCATTGACGCGTCCCTCACTCATCTAAAATGCAACTGCCCTCATGTTTTGCCGCAAACAGCAATCGCGGGTACATTTTCTGTCATCTTTACAGGACTGTGACATGAAGAGTGTACAAATTAACACATCTGTAGCAACAGTGTGAAAGTGAATAGCATAGTCATTTTTTTCAAAAGCCTCTGTTTTCAAGTGTTTGCAAATTCATCCACTTTGGAGTGTGTTTTCAAAAAGCTTTTGTTTTGTTTTCCTTGACAAAAAACACCATCTCAGTGTGAACACAAGACCAAAACGAAGAGAAAAAGGTGTGTTTTCAAACAAAAACTTACTTCTGTAAACAGTACTTCTGGATGGATGGATGGATGGATGGATGGATGGACTAGTAATTCTGCTACACACTTCACACTCTTTTCTTTGCTGTTGTTTTGAAAGCGGCGTGCTTTTATTTAAATGAGGAAACTTTCTGTAATGCTGGTCTGCTATTGTATTAAGCTGGTCTGCTGTTTGGTCTGTGGATTTTACCGTTTCTTCAAATAATGGGAACTCCAAGTAGTTATTATGCCTCTAGAATGAACTGCGATACCCCAACAGTAGTTTACACACACTTAACTCACCAGAACATGTTCATCTTCTGTTCAATATGGCAGAGAGATGCTTTGTTCCCAGGGAAAACAGCTCAAGAGATCAGCATGAGAACTCTCTACTCGATAAGTGAATTTGAATTGACTGGTGTGGACTGGAGTGGCTCAAGAGGAAGATGATTTGATTCTGATTCCTGCAGTGACCATTACGCTATAGGATTTCTGAAAAATTAAAAGTACAAATCAACAGCTCATCCATTTTCACTGAAAGATATTGTCATTCCCAATCAATACAAACAGACTCAGCAGATCCTGCACGCAACAGACACAAAAAGAGGAATAAAAGCGGTTTGGAGATGTTGCACTCACGTTCAGCGCTGAATCCATTTCAGAGAGATGAAGATGAGTTAACCACGTTAAAGAGCTCGAATCTTCAACTTTAATAGACAGGACAGCACAGAATAGTGATAATTCAGGGATCGACAGTAACCTAATTTATGTTTACTTTCAGAATGAAAGGCATTAAAAGGTTTAGCAGCTACAGTGCATGCTCAGTCTATGTACAGTCCCCAAACATAAAACCAAATCAAAAATAACATCTGCACGTAAATAAATCTCCAGCTAGTTAAAGGTTTCTGGTGTCTGGACAGTCTGACCTGTACCATCGATTCAGTATGATGTAGAATTGTATTATCTGAGGGAATCATGCTGGCCATTTATTTAACGTGTAACTCCTGCCCTGTTACTTGGAAGGCTCGGCTGAATACAGATAAGACTTCCTTAGACTAACGATAAGCATTCTCTAATTGAGAGAAATGATGTAATATCGATCTTCTGTACAGCCCCACGGCTGTGACATTTACCAAAGCGGCAGCGGTCGACTGCAGAGGGACAGAAAATGGTGCAGTTTGTCACACACGAGCAAACCTGCAGCTTCTGCACTGTTACATAATTATTCGCCTTTAAACGGTTCTGTGCACTAGAACATGAAAGCTGGCTAACATACAATGAAGAAAAGAGATGAGGAAAATTTATGATGAAATATTAATGCATGTTGTCGAAATATTTTTTTTTTTCATATATTTTACAGTAAAATTCTTTATCTATTAAAAACACTGATAATTTTACATTTAAAGCACATCCCTGTGCATTCAAAGACCCCTGAACAACAACAAAAAAATACAACTACATTAGATTTTCCAGAAATATTAGTGCTTGCAAGCTTCTTTCTCACATTTATTTGCATGCAGAATTGTAATATCTACATGCTGTTCTATTAATGTTCTTCTGGGTTTTAACACTGTAACCTTTTATCACACCGTGCTTTAAAAGGACTCCTGTTCATACGGCCTGAGCGATCTGAAGCAGAACTTGATCTGTAAAATGCAAAACTAGTCCATCCAGTCCTCTGGTGACCCACTTGCCAAAAGCGTTCTCGTCGAGTCTCTGACAGTCATGCTCGCCCATTGTTTTGGATCCTCAATTGGTGCATTCAGATGGAGATGAAAGTTCTGGTGGCTCTGCCATTTAGAAAGTGAGTCACGCAGTGCTCGATGGCCATCTCTCATGCCCTGATGTCAGACCTCAAAGCTGAAACTGCATGTCAGGAGTCCTGGGTTACAGAGAGGAACCGCTGGAGCTATTTGAGGGTTATTAGAACACGGAGAGAAAGAGGTGTCGCATCTATAATAACGCACAGGAAAAGATTAGTGTGCAAACGGTTGTAAAAGCCTCACTTTGTTTAACCGTGTTTGTGTGAGCAGCTCACGAACCCCACAATGCCAGACAGCCAATATGGCCAATAACAAAATGGGTAAAACTGCCAGTGATAAATGACCTAATATGGCTTGTGACAACTGGCCAAATGAATCAAAAGTCACCAGCATTTTGAAACATTTTGTTACTAAACTTATCAGGCACCTTCAAAACATGGCAACTTATCCACTTAACTTGACCAGTCTCATCACTTACAGATATTTCTGAGAGTTATAAGCACAAAATAAAGCATTAAATGACCAGCAGGCGGCGCTGAGTAGGTCTCAGGTCATGCTGCTGATGTTTCTAAACCAGTCGTTTCAAGAGTCTTGAGCAGAAACAGGTGAAACTGAAAACGGTCAGAGAGAGACAGACTCCAAACAGTCATCAGGAATGTTTTTGTCGCTCTTCCCAATCAATCTGGCAAATTTCCCAACTGTCGTCCAAGTGTTTCTGGGCAGCCATTGACTTCAACAGCAGAAGAACAACAAGCAAACTAACAGATGGTGCCTGGCATCTAATGAAGGTGTGGGAATGTTGGAATAAATGTAGTCTGAGAGAAAAGGAAAGAAACACATCTGAATTTACTGCTCCTGTCCTACCTCAACCAAACCTGGTTTTGCTCATTTCTGTGGGAAATACTGTAGTTTAAATGATGGGAAGATGACACATAAACTGCAGGTTCTTTTCACATTATTATTAAAACATTGTGTATATGAAGATTATTCATGACTATCAGGCCAGAAAACATCAGTTCACATATTATTTTATTATTTTTTTGTGTTACTCTGATCAACTGCCTTTTACTATACAGAAGCCACAAATCACATCCTGAAATACCATAAACCCATCCAGAGCACTGAACTCGTCATTCATTACTTTGGAAGAACAGCTCAAAACAACTATGCAAACAATGCCTGATCTGCAGATGAAAACCACAGATAAATTACACACACACACACACACTGTTGCAGATCATTTTACATCAGCATCATAATTCGATAACGATAATTATCGCGATATAATTTTCCTCGAAAAAACGGTATGAAGAGTTCGATAAATCGATATAACGTTTATGCGCCAAAAGCGAACCGAAACAGCACGATTCATTTACCGCTTATAAATGACCGTTTATCCTCTCGGATCAAAGTCTAACTGCCGTGCGGCGCGAGCAGATGCGTTTACTCGGTCACGCGAGCACTAAACAGAGCTGTGAGATCCAATGTGAAGCACTTGAATTCAGCGATGAACACAAATGACTGTGATTTAAACTAGCCAAACCCAAACAGGAGAAACACTGTGTTCAACGAGACGGTCAGGCTCTTCAATCACATAATTGAAAGGCTTTTCAATCACATTGCTATAATTTACCATGGATTTACTGTAGTAACACTCACTGCACCATGGTATTGTGGTAGAAATGTGGGATACTGACATTGAATTTTATTAAAGGAGTAATGGCATATAATTATAGTATGTATGTGAGATTAAGCTATAGCATGTGTGCATTTATACTGAATGTTTTTACAGTTTTTCATACAAATAGGCTACCTAAAAATCATATAGTTATATTTTTACCATGGTATTGAGATGCTATATGTGTGGTTTTAACTGTGTTTATCATCATTTAAATGTATGCTACTAAGGGAGAGCAATGCTTAATTAAAAAAATTTACTTGGTCAGAATAACTTTAACATATAAAACTCAGGTTGCTTAAATTTTTTACAGATGTTAGTGATTTTGGTAATGAACAAAAATGTACCTCTGCATCCTAACTCAAGCTACCAGAAAAAATTCTAGCTCACATTCTCTTAGGATCTAACAAAACCGCAGAGTGCAGGGGCATCACTTACGTGAGAGCTTTATCTGCTATACAGGTCACACCTCTGGGAGTCAAAGGGCCTATGGTGACTTGAACTTTTGGAGGGAAAGTTTACGACTCTTTGTCTCCATGCATGGTAATTTGCATATGAACCGGATTGGACGTTGATATACAAACTATTAAAGATTCTTAGAACACTTATATGTTGCATAGGTATCAACATATAATATACACTCTGAATTAGATCATCCGAAGATTAATTGATAGAGACCAAACATGATATACATGAGGTAATATTAACTAGTGTTCTATCATAATCATTCATAAAACAGGATACAGTACACAAGAACAGTAATAATATACACAATGACCTAAAGATATGTGTGTTCATTCAAAGAAGGGTTTTTCTATGAATTAATTAGAGAAGAGTCCGTTTTTACGGCCTTATGTTAATGAGTTAATAAAACAAGTGTTATCAGATGGGTTGCCATGGAACCAGGGGCCTGGAGTCATTGACAGACATACCAGCACCCAGTATGTGTATTGGGGGGGGGGGGGGGGGATCTGCGACCATTTGTTAATCTAATAACTAATTGCTAATTTGCAAATCAAATGCAAAATTGTGTGTCTGATTGGTCCAAATGCTACAGTGATTTCATGTTGTCATGTCTTGTGTGAACACGTGGCTTATGAGTGTTCTCATTAGCTGCGTGTTCGTGTCCTGTTTTGCACATGGCTGGTGATATGTTTTGCTGGCCATGTGCTTTTGTTTTGTGTGAGCACATGGCTTTTGTCTTAGTTTTCTGTGTGCCATGTGCTCTCATGTCAATTGTCTTGACCCCACCCATCTTATTACCTGATTATTGGTTAATTTGCCCAACCTGTGTTTAACTTGTTACCCTCCTCATATGCTCCCTTTATAATCTCCTAGTGTTTGGAGTCCTGTGCCAGTTCGTCGTTGTATGTTACCCTGTCGTGTGCTGATCCTGCCTTGCCTTGTCATGCCCTGTCCTGCCTTGCCAAGCCTGCCAGATGTCCTGTTGTTCTCCTACGGGGTAGTTTTGTTTTGCTTTGTTTTATTTTTGATTAATAAAATGCCCATTCTCCTGCACCACTGAGTCCTCGCCTCATCCCTTCACCCCAACCCTGACACACTACACTCGACTGTGACTCCACAGAGAACATTAGCCAAAGAATCAGAGAATCCCATCAGCCCCAGCTTCTCAAAGTATTCCACCATAACAGCTGGTTTGCATTGCATTTCTAGTCTAGTCTTTCAGCAATCGTGGTTAGTGGGTTATTTCCAAGAGTCTGCAGTGACCTGAGCCGATTAGTCTTTGTGAAGCGCATCATTCATGTTCACTCAATCGAGTCGGCGTCTCTGACACTCATTTAGCCGTAAACGACCATGAAATGTGGCACATAAAAGCTCTATTGTTTTACAAAGGTGCGATTCTGACACATTACACAGGTGATCAAACACAGCACAATCATTACAGCGCAGCACTGAGAGGCATCCACCCACACACACACACACGCACTTTTAGATTTTCAAAAAACTTCATTCTGTGTGATTTATAAGCTTGTTTACCCGTGGGGACCTCAATTTAGGTCCCCACTGTGACACAAGTCCCCATGAGTCTGTGTGCATTCAGGTTTAAGTCCCCACCAAAAACACACACAAGTGCACACACACACACACAAACACAGCACAATGCATTACTGAAAGATCTCTCAGACAGTTATGTAATATCAGCCTATAATAAACGCTGTTCTCACCCAGCTGCATCTCCATGACGTTCATCTTATTTTCAGATGGGTAGAGGATCTTGGGAGGCTTGTCAGTAAGTGGTGCTGTGCGAGAAAACAAACAACAAAGCAAATGATTAGTTGCATGTCAGTGCTGTCCATCTGTCTCTGATAGAGCTGCAGAATTACACGTTAAATCCTAAACGACAATGATTCGGCAGGATATGAACTGTTTTTGACATGTATAGTATGTCATCAAAAATGGAGTAAATCACCTTTTGAAAGTAATTTGAAGCTTCATATACAGATTGTACTACATAACTCCATATTCCAACCAGTCTCGTTCTCTCATCTGAGATCATACATTTTATTTAGACCTTTTCTGTTCTCTGATGATGCATTTCAATAAACAAACATGACCTTGTGCATTAGTAATAATTACTTGCAATGATAAAATGACCATTATAGTATAGCATTAAATTTGATATCTGCTATTCCACTATCTTGTTAAACATGAATCAATATTAGCATCTAAAAGCTTCAAATAAATGGACACATCAGAAATCTATGGACATCTATGTTTTTTCTATAATTAGACATACTACCTACAAAAATCAATATTATGTAAACTTTTAATTTAATTTTTTTGATTTTTGCCTTTCTAGGCCTATACATCGATTCACATAATTCATACTCTTTGTTAACTGCCTTAGGCAAGGCAAGTTTATTTATATAGCACATTTCATACACAGTGGTAATTCAAAGTGCTTTACATAAAAGAAAGTGAAATAGACGTTAAAATGTACAAGTGAATGTTCACTGTTCAATATTTTAAATAAACAAACAAATAAAAAAATTTGCATTTACACTAACATACTTTCTCTTAATCAGACCAGTCTGAAAAGTTTGTTTAAACTCTCTGTATTGCATTTTAACACTGAAAGTCATCAGATCTTCAAACAAAACCTGTGAATGCATAAAAGTGTCACTTCATGAACAAAAACACACAAGATGCATTTTTCATGTATTTATTAACCCTCTGAGCCCGACAAACGCGAATACGCGTTTTGGGGCAGATTTTCCTGATAAGGCAGAAATGAGCTTGAATTACTCTGCCATTTTTGATCGTTCAGATAAGAGCAATACACCATTCGAATCTGTAAGGGCTCTACTTTTATTTGTATACACCAGTGGCGGCTGCTGGTCTTTCAAAGAGGGGAAGCTCATTTTCGGCCTACATCATAAAAATTGTCCATTTATTTATACGTAAATTCTCCCATCGTGTGCAGTTTGCTAGCTGGCTAGTTCACTGCCTGGCCTACTGTATGAATGAATGAATGAATGAACAAACGATCTAAAAAAAACATTAAACTCGACGGAGGAAATGTGGGAATTAGGTTAAACTGAAACAAGGAATGTGGTGTATAATTGTGTGAAATGTATAATGAAAATTGGCCAGCAATTTCTCCAAGCAAATATCAAGAAATAGGTTGCAGCAGTTTGTCTTTTGACTACACTTGCAAAGTCCACTATGGGACTGAGCTCGAATCAGTGTTGCCAACTTCTTTCGATGGAAAGTAGCTAATGACATGCGCTAATTAGCATATTCATGACGTCATCGCGCCATATTGCCTTTTACATTTGTTTGTCTCTCTGTGCTCATACTGTATTTTAATGCAGCCAAATTCTCAATAAAACTGTTTTCCTTTATATATTTTACTGTTTATGTTGTCAGTCAACGGGATAAATATGAAATAGTGACTGAAACGCAGCCCTTTAAGAATACATAACCAACTCTCCCTCCCAAGAAGTTAGTCTGCACAAAAATCCTAATTTATAATCGAGCCGTCGTCTGATGAAATCAAATAATACACACAAGATAAGAAGACAATTCCTGTGCTGTGATTTCAGCTATATTTGCATGTAAAATTAGAGAAGCAACATAATATCTATTTGAACTGAACGCGCTGCTCCTCTCAGCCGCTCACTGAACAGAGAAAGAGGTGCGTGCGCGCTGACCTCGCGCCGTTGCGGCAGTACCAGCGATCACAGAGACTCGCTAAGGTTTGTCAAAGAAGTCGCTAGATTTGTCGCTAGTCACTTTTGGGGAAAAAGGTCGCTAGGGTGGTCTGAAAAGTCGCTAAATTGGCAACACTGGCTCGAATATCTTCAGCATCAGCGACTTCTTATAGGACACAATCGCTGTCAATCAAAAGGAGATGCAGTCTTTCGACAAACCCTCCAATCATCACGCAGAAGCCCGGAGTCCAGCCCCACCCACTCCTCCATTCACCCCCAGAGACGCTGAGCATCCGGGGGCGGGACAAAATCGCAGCATTTATCCAATGAGCATCTAGTTTTGAAGCACTGAAAAAAACTGTTCAAAGCAGCCCCATAGAAGTCAATGGACGCTGGGCTTCAACAGGCAAATACACTGATGCTACGGGAATATATGAGAAAGAAATCGAGTCACCTGCTATATGTAGCTGATTCTGAACGAACTCGTCTTCGAGATGAACGTGTTCTAACGCATTTTTAATCAATAAAATGTTAACACAATAGTACATGTTTGACCATTAATTTTTTGACATTATAGGGGAAGCCGAGCTTCCCTTGCAGTCTTAAAGAAATCCCCACTGGTATACACTCATAATAACAACTAAACGTTGTGCTTTTGAAGAATAAAGAAAACAAGCAGGGTGCTCTCTCTGTCTTCTCCGTGTCCGCGATCTGTTTTCAGAAATGCGTCACTAAAATGAAGTGTAACTCAGCGAATACTCAACACAAAAACATGAGAGTTATCTCTATAGAAAGCCTTTTTTTTTACGATAATACAAAGCATGAATGAGTCTATGACTACAAAACCTATATAAATAAATATATATATATATATATATATATATATATATATATATATATATAGATGGTCCTGATATAAACATGCTCACAAATGTTTTTTCTCTTTTTTTGGTTGTTTGTATTTTATTGAATCAGACACCTGCACCACAGATGAATCCTGCTGACTTTCAGTCTCTTCCAACTGTTTTCCTCTGAGAGCGCTGCACCAACATCAGAAGTTCAACAGTTTCTTCTTGAATCCACGGAAAGTAGCAGAAACACTTAAATAACACGTAAATATCAGGTATGATTTATTTGTTTCACTTGTTGAACAGAATCTGTTGCAGGAACGAGTCAAAGTCTGTTCACATCTCTGTGGTTAGATCAGTGTGCACAATAATGTGTCTTTGACCTTCATTATGTATGCTTTGATTATACTGTGTTGTAAATAAAATACAAATCATTTAAAAAACCCATTTTGTCAGTCTCCTCACACTCTCTTACCTGCCTCAGTCACAGTCACACTGATGGGCCATTAGCAGCTTTAGGGGAGGGCCCTTTGTCTCTCAGGTGAAAATCACTTAATATTCAAGACCATTACCACTCCCTCGCATATTGGCTTTCAATAACAAAACATGTCTTTAAACATTTAAATCAATATATTGTTTTCTGTGAATGAGTAAGCTGAATAATTTTCACATAATTGTGAAGTAAATATTCTAGCCTACAAGATCTGGTTCTCAAAAGTCTTGTATACAATTGTTCTGTATGTGTTTTATGGTCTTATTTCAGTAACTTCAAAATTTTAGTTTTTCACTAACCACGCATAAACGTTGTTTTCTCAAAAACACAATCATGTACATAAATGCTGCTAACATAACATTGTAGCCCAGTTTGTGCTGTTTACAGTGTTATTAGACTTTAGCCATTTATATTTTTATAAGCAACTGAAAAAAGCACAAATGTCAGGGCATGTCGAAAGTTCTCCAGGCCCCCAAAACACCCTCAGGGCCCAGAGGGTTAAAGGACGTAATATAAAACACTTAGTAAACTCTTAGTAACTTTCTCAAAAGCGCCTCAGCTTCAGTTCGCTTCAATACGACATCACGTTCAATATTGGTATAAATGCATTGTATAAAAACCATCATGAGGAATATCAGAACTGAAGACACTCCATCAGTGAAGGCACTAAACTACGTAGATTACACTGTTATGTTTAGTCAGTTAGAATAACTTGAGTTTACAGGATTTCAGACTAAAATACTGTAAATCCCATGAGTTTTTGAGCTGCAGACGTGTTCAGTGAAGAGCAGGTGTGTTGTGTGTAGATCAGATTTCTCTCCGTTACACTCATGTGTGGCACTGAATGAAGAGAAGCGGATAAATGCTGTAATCTGACCGCATGAGTTCAGCCGTTTCATTGATTGCAAAACGACAGTCGGATCGCAAGGTAAGATTGAAAAACTGGAAAACTCCATAAACTGCTGTTAATCTGTTTTCCCATCACCTGGATAAACGCTGACTGCTTTCAGGTATTTTGGCATCGTTCAACAGCGAGATCTGATTTCCCTTTCTTCATTTCATGTTCAGAGAGTTTTTCCAGCATCACAGCGATGTGTTAGTCAGCATGACAGAGCTTCAGCTTTGAGAAATTACTCTGCACCATTCGGCCGTAACAGTGACAAACGCAGCGTCTGTACCGTAGTAAAGCACCCAGAATGACTTACAGTAACCCACACACTCCGATTAGATCTGAAACACAGCTTTTGTAAATGTTTTCTTTTCCTGTCAATGTGCAACCTCTCCACAGAGAAAATCTCATTATCCTAATGAGCTTTTTCACCATGAAATATGCATTGATTATTTTGTTTCATGTAAAACTGTATAGACAGATTCGGTTTGCGTGAGCTTCTGTTCAACAGCCAGATGGAGACACGTTTAGATTTGGCACGAGGGAGCAACCGAAAAGAGAAACTGAGAAACGCAGAAAGCAAAAATAAACCCATTCCAGAGTTTGAGCTGTTACACGCGGTAAACTCACCAGCTGCATTATGATGAAAGAGTGAATGTGTGAGTGTTTGCGCAGGTGAAGTGAAAGACACCTGCTCTCGTCTCCTGAATTTAAACCATGGGAATTGTGATGAAATGTAAACCGTCTGATCGTTCATCTGAAATCCAATTTCTGCTCGGGAGAGGCCACCAGTGACTGCTGCGTATTTGGGATCATTATTCTGTGGGAGAGGTTCAAGAGAAAAAATAATGAATCACTGGGCGAAATATTTGCATGACCGTCTCTTCCCTGTCTCAGTATCTCATTAGCTCTTGTTTCCTCAGAGATTAGGTCTGTCTTGTGTATATGTGCTCAGCGGACACTTTATTAGATACACTTCTCTAATACTGCCATGGACCCCTGTGACCCAGATCAGCCTGAACTCAACAAGCGTCTGGAGACACTCCACAGAAACACACATTCATCATCATGTGTGGCGAAGCAGCTTCAGATGATGAGCTTCATGACCAGATGTTGCTTTGGTAGATGAGAGCTTATGGTCAGTAACAGCTTAGATCGCAGCGTTTACAGTTTTTTTTCAGCTGCTTGCACACATTTTCAAAGCTTTGCCTCTTTTTTATCAAAACTTTACACACAAATCCAAGAATTGCACACAAAATGCAAAATGCCTCAAATCTCTTGCAAAATGAAGCTCTGCATTCAAAATATCACAAACACATCTCAAAAGCAAACATTTGCAAACAACTTTGCCATAATATTAATTCCTGACAGATTTGTGTGTGTTACATAGAGAACTGTGTGTTGTGTTTTGCAAAAAGTGTTGTATGAAATTTAAAACTGTGTCAGAGGCTGAGAATTAGTGTATGGTTTTGCAGATTTGGTGTGTGCTTCTGCTGTTTGAGTGTCAGGTTAGACAAGTAAAGATTTTGTGTGTAAGCAGCTGAAAAAAACTGTAAAGACGATCGGTTAATACTAAATAAAACAAACAAGAGCGAAGACAGCATTCTCACTCATCACAAACAGAAAGGATGCAGCTGATTTATATCAATTAGACTGAAGATTTTAGATGAGCTATGCTCTTCTTTAGATATTGGCTAGATTTATGTCATTTCAGGCTTTTATTACTTAACTCAATCCTCACTAGCATGAAATTTCATGGACCCTAGAATATTTTGTTGTATGAGTATCTGAACATGCATTGTATCAAAAGAAAGAACATACCTCTGCACATGCATTTTATCCAAACTTGAATGTGGGTGAGTTTCATAAAAAAAAACAAAAAAAAGACATTTGAACAAAAAGCTTAGACAGGCGTTTTTGTCAAAGACTATGTCTGGATGGGATTGAAGGATGATCTTAGCATAGATGGAGACGAGCGCTTCATCAACACATCCAAAGCTTCACAGTCCTACACCACTTCATGGATCCTCATTTCATTCTGTAACAGTAGCGGTTTTGATTTATATATGGTTTAATGTTTGAGCGCATTAGCTTTTTATGTGAGCAATGCTTTGATTGCTTGGATCAGGAGATTATGTACTATTGCAGAATATGTGTAATAGAGCCCCCCCCCTATATAACAGTGAAAACTTGGATTGCCGGAAAAGTCAATGGCGGGAAAAGTGAATCTGAGCAGATTTTCAAACACTAGGCATCCTACACTTGGCGACTTTGCAGAGAAAAACTTGCCACTGTAAACCACCGAGAATCACACGCTACCAGACATTACAGTTATTCCCATCACAACAAACTCAATCCCTGACAAATTAAAACAATATGTGTTCTAAAATCGGCTCAAAATATCAAACATGTCTGATCTCCTCCGATTGGACGGAATCAGAGTCTGAGTCTGTGTCTATTCTGCACCATATGATTTCCTATGAAATCTGTCAACTCAAATCTACAGACTGAGTTGAAAAATCTGGGCAAAAGCCATGTGGTGTATTCCAGCCTTTACACGAATCAGATCTGATGCAACGAAGGTGAGATTCCTGTTTGTTCCAGAGATGAAAGTAATAAAAGCTGAAGCTCTAGTCATTTTATACTGGGCTACAGCTCTGTGGAGAAACATCACACACACGATCGATACATCCTCACCTCATAATTACCACAATAAACCCTCCCTATGGCCCGATACATGCAAATAGTCTCATCCCGTTGACCTTTTCGCTAGTTTCATCCATGTGAAACCATCGCTGCTGTGATCCTGCGTGCCATTAGTCGACGCCGCAAGGGTATATGGCTATTCACGGCGAGGGCGAGCACGCTCCTCTCTGGGGGGTCTCTTTAAGAAATGTCAGCACTGAGACGGGAAGGAAATTGCTCTCCGTACGGCTGCTGAACATCACAGGCTCCCAGCCAGGCCCAGAACTGAGCCTTCTGAACATAATCCACTTCTAAACACGCCGCAAGCCCCAGCTTTTGTTCCAGTGATGAGCGAAGCTGTCAGGGTGAGAGGCTGACATCTTCCTCCTGAATATAATTGAGTCCCACTGGTTCTGTAAATTAGCAACAGGACAGACTAAGAGGAAAGTTCTGGCAACCAGTGGAGAAGGTAGGATAAATACAGCTGAACTACACAGCGTTTCTTCTGTTGGTTTGTTTTTTTGGCTTGTTAGCCTGCACTTTAATCTAACGCACTAGCTTGACTGTGAATGTGAATCTGACTGGCTTGTTAATTCTCAGTACATAGAGACTCCTTCACCTAGATATCACACTATAGAGACTGTGTCTGTTCCCCAAACTAGAAAATACAGAAAATGTCCAAACCAAATTGAGAGTAATAATATAATTGATGTTCAACAAATAAAAAATATTTGCAATAAACAGAAACAATTGATAAAACTTGGCTTACTGAATATCAGGTCCCTTTCTACAAAACCACGTTTTGTAAATTATTTGATCAATAACCATAACCTAGATTTTCTCTGTTTGACAGAAACATGGCTAAAACCAGATGAATACATTACTTTAAATGAGTCCACCCCCCAAGATTGCTGCTATATAAATGAGCCACGTCCAAAAGGTAAAGGGGGAGGTGTTGCTACAATTAATAGCAATATTCTCAGTATTTCTCAGAGGGCAGGCTTTAAGTATAACTCGTTTGAAGTTATGGTTCTGCGTATAATATTATCTAGAGAAACATGTGTTAGTGATAAATCCCCTGTGATGTTTGTACTGGCTACTGTATACAGGCCACCAGGGCACCACACAGACTTTATTAAAGAATTTGCTGATTTTCTATCTGAGTTAGTACTGGCTGCAGATAAAGTCTTAATTGTTGGCCATTTTAATATCCATGTCGATAATGAAAAAGATGCATTAGGATCAGCATTCATAGACATTCTGAACTCTATTGGGGTTAGACAACACATTTCAGGACCTACTCATTGTCGAAATCATCCTCTAGATTTAATACTGTCACATGGAATTGATGTTAGTGGTGTTGAAATTCTGCAGCAAAGCGATGATATCTCAGATCATTATCTAGTCTTGTTTAAACTCCATATAGCTAAAACTGTATATTCTACTCCTTGTTACAAGCATGGTAGAACCATCACTTCTACCACAAAAGACTGCTTTGTGAGTAATCTTCCTGATTGATCTCAATTCCTCAGCATATCCAACAGCGCAGAAAAACTTGATGATGTAACAGAAACTATGGACTCTCTCTTTTCTAGCACTTCAGATACAGTTGCTCCTTTACGCTTAGGGAAGATCAAAGAAAACAGCCTGACTCCGTGGTATAATGAGCACACTCGCACCTTAAAGAGAGCAGCCCAGAAAATGGAGCGCAGCTGGAGGAAAACAAAACTAGAAGTATTTCGTATAGCTTGGCGGGAAAGTACCATATCCTACAGAAAAGCATTAAAAACTGCTAGATGTGATTACTTTTCGTCTCTTCTAGAAGAAATCAAACATAACCCCCGGTATTTATTCAATACAGTCACTAAATTAACGAAAAATAAAGCATCAACAGGTGTTGGCATTTCCCAAGAGCACAGCAGTAATTATTTTATGAACTACTTTACTTCCAAGATCGATTCTATCAGAGATAAAATTGTAACCATGCAGCCGTCAGCTACAGTATTGCATCAGTATTCCACTCTTTCTCTACTATAGGAGAGGAAGAATTGTATAAACTTATTAAATCATCTAAACCAACAACATGTATGTTAGACCCTATTCCATCTAAACTACTAAAAGAGCTGCTTCCAGAAGTCATAAATCCTCTTTTGGCTATTATTAATTCATCATTGTCATTAGGATATGTCCCCAAAATCTTCAACTTGGCTGTTATTAAGCCTCTCATTAAAAAACCATAACTTGACCCCAAAGATGTAGTTAATTACAGACCGATCTCAAATCTCCCTTTTCTGTCAAAGATACTAGAAAAGGTAGTATCCTCACAATTATATTCCTTCTTAGAGAAAAATGGTATCTGTGAGGAATTCCAGTCAGGATTTAGACCGTATCATAGTACTGAGACTGCTCTCATTAGAGTTACAAATGACCTGCTTTTATCATCTGATCGTGGTTGTAACTCTTTATTAGTTCTACTGGATCTTAGTACTGTGTTCGACACTATCGACCACAACATTCTTTTGAATAGATTAGAACACTTTGTTGGCATTAGTGGAAGTGCCTTAGCATGGTTCAAATCGTACTTATCTGACCGCCATCAGTTCGTAGCAGTGAATGAAGAGGTATCATATCGATCATAAGTGCAGTATGGATTACCTCAAGGCTCAGTACTAGGGGCGTTACTTTTCAAGCCATGTTTCTAGCATCTGTAAAACTGCGTTTTTACATCTCAAAAACATATCTAAATTGCGACCTATGCTCTCAACGCCAAATGCAGAAATGCTAATTCATGCGTTTATGACCTCAAGGTTAGACTATTGTAATGCTTTACTGGGTGGTTGTTCTGCACGCTTGATCAACAAACTACAGTTGGTCCAAAATGCAGCAGCTAGAGCCCTTACTAGAACCAGGAAGAATGACCATATTAGCCCGGTTCTGTCAACACTGCACTGGCTCCCTATCAAACATTGTATCGATTTAAAAATCTTGTTAATTACTTATAAAGCCCTGAATTGCTTAGCTCCTCAGTACCTGAGCAAGCTCTTATCACATTATAGTCCTCCACGTCTGCTGCGTTCTAAAAACTCTGGCCGTTTGATAATACCTAGAATATCAAAATCAACTGCAGGCGGCAGATGCTTTTCCTATTTAGCACCCAAACTCTGGAACAATCTACCTAACACTGTTTGGGAGGCAGACACACTCTGTCAGTTTATATCTAGATTAAAGACACATTTCTTTAACCTGGCTTACAAATAACACACTACTACACTTCTATTATTCAAATCCATTAAAGGATTGTTAGGCTGCATTAATTAGATCAACCGGAACCGGGAACACTCCCCATAACACACAATGTACTCGTTACATCGTAAGAAGAATGGCAGCTACGCTAATATTTGTCTGTTTCTTTCTTATTCTGTTTCTCAGTACGTGTCCGGATCAGATGGCGGATCGGTGCCGGGAGATGATGTCTGCGGCCCTGATCGTCGGCGGAGGCCGGACACCTGGATGAGCCCCGGGGACATATCCCCAGTGAAGACCTCGACTAAAAATACAATAAAACTAAAAATATAATAAAATACCTAACTACATAATACTATTATTGTTAGAAATTGCAACAATATAAAAAAAGAAATATTATGCATTTATACATTTAAAATTTTAATTATATCAATAATTAAACAATAATATCCTGGCCAGAGGAGAACTGACCCCCCCGAGTTGGGGACACTTTCTAGTGATTATCGTCAATTTGATTTCACAGATACTATTTAAACTAAACTGAGCTAAACAATGACATCTCTGAATTCAATAATGAAATGCCTTTAACTGAAAATTGAGTGTTTAATCTGTTTATTATACATTACTGACACTCTGTCTTCCAATTTGATACTGTTAAGTGCTTTGACACAATCTGTATTGTTAAAAGTGCTATATAAATAAAGGTGACTTGACTAAAAAAGTGCTGATGTATTGCCATGCATCAGAAACTCTCGCTTTCAAGCCACCATATCTTGACTTTGTTTTATTTTTAGAAGACACAAAACGCCAGTCAAATGTTCCTCCTATTCTCATAAAGACCTCAAGGTTCAAGGTATCTTTATTAGTACCTAAAGGTAAATTTGTTGTGCAGACAGGAAATTCAGGAAACCATACTTAAGACAGACAATAAAAGCATCAACGTACTATAAACAATATACATAAATAAATATTTGTTATAATTAGGACTGACAGTCGATTACATTTTTTAAAATCTAATTAGTTACATGATGTGTCAATTAATTAATCTAATTAATCACAAATTACATTTGGCTGTTAAAATACCCCGAAAAGATTATTTAAAGCTATATTTGTGTTAATTGAGAAAGTATGAAGTAGACATTACAAATCGTAGTTTTAGAAAGAAATATTTTATTTGATTCAAAAAAATTTTATATATATAAATGCTTAGGCTACAACGGCCTAACAAAACGAAGATAATTTGAGAAACATTTATGGAATGGAAGTAATTGGTAACCAAAACAGCTTTGTTACCAACAGTCTTCAAAATACCGTCTTTTATGTTCCACAAAAGAATGCAAGTCATTCAGGTTTGAGTATATTACATAATTTATATTTTTGGGTGAACTATGCCTTTAAAGTCCCCCCTTTTTAAATAATACTAGAAATGAAAGCTTCCAGCAGGTGGCGGTAAATGTCTTTATGGGACTTTTATTCATTCGATTCATTCAAAGGGCTGATTAATTCAGGGATTCAGTAAATGTCTCACTTTATGAATGGGACTTTGAATCATTGATTCACACGATTCGTTCAAAACGTGGATTCATTCAGAAACTAAACACTCCTGTGTTGCTTGGAGATGCACAATAATTCTCCTGTGGATTTATAGGCAATATTTTTGTTGGCAAAACTGAGCAAAAACAGACAATATTGTGTTTAAAATATAACACAATATTAACTTCTTATTTACTGAACTGTTGTATAAAATCACATTTGCACTCGTGATGTTCGGGACAAACAGCTCTTGTCTTATATTGCTCTTGCCGCTGGTGTGACGTCACCTCTCATGTGATATAAATATGAGACAAAAACACATACAGGGCTTTTTTGAACCAATATCGTGAATTTTAGGGCATAACTGCATTTATGGAGTTGTTGCCCTGCATCATATTTGTCAACAGTCAACTGCATGAAATATAAGATGACGTACAGGTCTGGGGGGCGGGGCCAGTGCGTTAATTCATTAAAATATTTTAATCGTGTTTTTTTTTATAGCTAATTAATAAAGTTAACATGTTAAACTGACAGTCCTAGTTATAATATAACCCACAAATAGAAAAAAATCATAAAAATCATGACATTCGAGTAAATGAATGATTTCTGCACCAACAAAGTGACTTCAAAAGTTGAGGGGTAAAGTTTCCCTGGAACCCCGGGTAGGCCCATCGACCGTCTATCGAGCCAGCGGAGGAACTTCAAAGGCCTGGAGCGCGACTCGAACCTTTGGATGTGCTCAGTAAATGAACCACATGACCTTCAAGAGCTCCTCTTTCATCCGGCCAGAGGATGTGACCCGAGACAGACTGCCATCAAAAGCACTTCAGATGCTTAATGAGAGCTTTTTAAACACCACTGTTAGCATCTGCTCATTATAAACCTCACATTGATTAATTTATTTTAATTAAAACCCTCCTCCAACAGTTCTGAGCTGAATACGAACACGACGTACCTGCACACCCTTATGAAAATTAACCATGGGTTTACTGTAGTAAAAGTGTAGTAACCATGTTTTTTTGGTGTATTGATTACTATTTATAACAACAGTTTTACTAGAAATACCACGGTTAAACTATGGTTAGTGTAGCGAGACCATGTTAATTTGTGGCTGCCATGGTCTAACTATAGTAACCATGTTCTTTTGGTTTTATTTGGAGTGAAACCATGGTTAATTTTCGTAATTTCGGGAGACTGTAAACTGCTGGAGGAACTCTTTAGTTTAGTGGAGAAAGGCCTGTCTCAGGTACATTTAGCTCTGTATCTCTCCCACAAAGCATGGGCTCCAGCTAATCTCCTCTGAGAAAAGGGTAAATAATGAATGCGTGTCTCTCTAATTAAAGAGCTCAGTCGCTCGCGGTCACGCATGATTACGCTGGCGCACTCAAAGAATAGATCTGAAGGCACCCGACGTCGCGAGCGTATATTGTTTGAAAGCGTTAGCAGATCACTAACGTGAGTGAGCGAAACCGTCTGACATTTCTCTGCTGATTAACTTTAATACCCTCTGTCAACGGCTGCTCTGCCTTACAACAGCGAACACTATCAACACGGACGAGCTGCGATGATTACAACCTGAACGCCCCACTTAGTGCGGCCACTTGACATTCTTCCAGAGCGCAAATGTGATGGATAACTAAAAAATGTAATAATATCGAAGGGTTATGATGTGGCTAGTTAACCCTTCTGTTAATGCCGCATTTGAAAAGGAACACAGACAAATAGATCAAGCCAATAAGAAAATTAAAATTCTGCCATCATTTGTTCACCCTCAAGCTTTCCAAAATGGTATGAGTTTCTTTCTTCTGTTGAACACAAAAGATAACATTTTGAAGAGAGCAAACAGTTCCCATTGACTTCCATAGCATGTTTTTCCATTCTATGGATCTCAATGGCTACCAGCAACTGATTGGTTACCAACATTCTTCATATCTTCTTTTGTGTTCAACAAAAGTTCAGAATTTTCATTTTTGGGTGAACTATCCCTTTAAATTACAGTTTTCTTAAAACTGCTTACACACAAAATCTTTCCTTGTCACTCAGTTTCTGAAAGCTGTCACTCAAACAGCAGAAGCACACACCAAATCTGCAAAACTATACACTAATTCTCAGCCTTTGACTCTATGTAACACACATCTAACAGGAATTCATATTATGGCAAAAGTGTTTGCAAATGTTTGCATATAAGATGTGTTTGTGATATGTTAAATGCAGTGCTTCATTTTGCAAGAGATGTGAGGCATTTTGCATTTTGTGTAAAGTTTTGAAAAAAGAGGCAAAATTTTGAAAATGTAAGCAGTTGAAAAAAACTGTAATAGTTTGAAAATAAAAAGAGAAGAAAATATGTCCCAATCTTCTTTCTTCTGCTGAACACAAAATAAGTTTTTTTAAAGAACGTTTGGAACTGAACAATATTGGAGCACTTTCATTGTAGGCTATGGAGAAAGAAAAAAAAAAAAAAAAAAAACTCAAAATATCTTTGTCTGTGTACACATCAGAAAGCAGGTCAAACTAGTTTGGGAAAGTAAATGATGTTTTAATTGATGACCTGTCCCATTAATAGATACAAACATTGATCATGAATTCTGCAGAATAAACACAGAGTTACCTGCAAGCAGCTTAAATTCTAACTTACACCTGATAGCCTTCCTAACATGGCAGCAGAGGGTTTAATGAGGAGCTGAAACTTTCTGAAGCGCTGGCGCTCTATCATTAGAGATGCTGGGGTGTCTGCTCTCAGTAATGGAAACACCGCTCCACCTGCACAAGCTGACTTGTTATAAACTGCCCGTGTTCAACATGCAATCTAATGTCAGCACTCCTCCACAACAAACCAAATGAACGGCGATCAGACACTACAGTGGTGGTCAGCGGAGAACTGTCCTGTCGATCACATCACGGCTTATCTTTGCTCTGTTTCAAAACTGTCTGTTTGCTAACGAGCCAGGAGATTCCTTAAAAGGAAATCCATCGTGATCCACTGTGAAGCCACTTCCTGTGTAAGGTAAGGCAACATAATTAACTTACAGCCAGGATTTAGCCCTTTTAAATGAGCTCTCTCCTTTTTCTTAATTATTCCACCTGCTTTGACACTGTGGTTAACGTTCCGTTTCTCCTCCGAGGTTTCGTCTCTGGGGGCTCCCGGCGTCTGTCGGTTAAAGCGGCTGGAGTTGTCAGCGTGTTGGCTTAATGAACATGTTCATTCACCCTGTAGCCCACCTACTGTAGGCCCTCGACACGTCTGTAACCGGGCAAACACTGAGACCTTTATGAAGCACAGAGGGAAAATGCTTTATCAATTCCTGTATGTCACTATATACTGCCTTCTCAGCAGCCCCAGGTTAAAAAAAGTGCACTTCCATAATGTACTTAGTGCTATTTTTTGCGCACTAATTTTGTACTTAATATACTAAAAATTATCTTACACTTGAACCCATCTTTCATTCACTAGTACACTCAATTGTACTACAATTGGTGACTAAATACATTTTTAAATAGCATGTTAAAAGCGTATTTTAGTTCATATTCATGGCATCCCAAAATAACACAGTTGCGTACACTTAGTTGACCTTAAGTGTATCTTAACTCTTTCCCCACCAGCGTTTTTGAAAAAAGTTGCCAGCCACTGCCAGTATTTTTGCTCATTTTCACTAAAATTTCATGGCCTCCAGAATATTTTGTATGAATATCTGAAGATGCAATACATTAAAATAAAAATAAGACACTCTACTTTCAAACTAAAAAATGAGTTTTTTTCAACACTTGAAAGGGGGGAAGTGGTGTGTGGCCAAGTATGGTGACCCATACTCAGAATTTGTGCTCTGCATTTAACCCATCCAAGTGTACACTCAGTAGTGAACATACACCAGTAGTGAACATACACCCAGAGCAGTGGGCAGCCAATGCTGCGGCGCCCGGGGAGCAGTTGGGGGTTCTGTGCCTTGCTCAAGGGTCTCACCTCAGTCGTGGTATTGAGGGTGGAGAGAGTGTTGGTTATTCACTCCCCCCACCTACAATCCCTGCCGGACCTGAGACTCGAACCCACAACCTTCAGGTTACAAGTCCAACTCTCTATCCATTAGGCCACGACTGCCAATATATTTTTAATATATATATATATATATATATATATAATATAGTATATTATATATATATATATATATATATATATATATAATATACAGTTGGGCAAAAAAGTATTTAGTCACCCACTTAAAAAGATGAGAGAGGCCTGTAATTTTACTACTTATTTGTAGGTACACTTCAACTATGAGAGACAGAATGGGGGGAAAGAATCCAGGAAATCACATTGTAGGATTTTTAATGAATTAATTGGTAAATTCCTGGGTGAAATAAGTATTTGGTCACCTACAAACAACTACAAACATCTCCCTCGATCTGGGGCTCCACGCAAGATCTCACCCCGTGGGGTCAAAATGATCACAAGAACGGTGAGCAAAAATCCCAGAACCACACGGGGGGACCTAGTGAATGACCTGCAGAGAGCTGGGACCAAAGTAACAAAGGCTACCATCAGTAACACACTACGCCGCCAGGGACTCAAATCCTGCAGTGCCAGACGTGTCCCCCTGCTTAAGCCAGTACATGTCCGGCCCGTCTGAAGCTTGCTAGAGAGCATCTGGATGATCCAGAAGAGGATTGGGAGAATGTCATATGGTCAGATGAAACCAAAATATAACTTTTTGGTAAAAACTCAACTCGACGTGTTTGGAGGAGAAAGAATGCTGAGTTGCATCCAAAGAACATACCTACTGTGAAGCATGGGGGTGGAAACATCATGCTTTGGGGCTGTTTTTCTGCAAAGGGACCAGGACAACTGATCCGTGTAAAGGAAAGAATGAATGGGGCCATGTATTGTGAGATTTTGAGTGAAAACCTCCTTCCATCAGCAAGGGCATTGAAGATGAAACGTGGCTGGGTCTTTCAGCATGACAATGATCCCAAACACACCGCCCGGGCAACGAAGGAATGGCTTCGTAAGAAGCATTTCAAGGTCCTGGAGTGGCCTAGCCAGTCTCCAGATCTCAACCCCATAGAACATCTTTGGAGGGAGTTGAAAGTCCGTGTTGCCCAGCGACAGCCCCAAAACATCACTGCTCTAGAGGAGATCTGCATGGATGAATGGGCCAAAATACCAGCAACAGTGTGTGAAAACCTTGTGAAGACTTACAGAAATCGTTTGACCTCTGTCATTGCCAACAAAGGGTATATAACAATGTATTGAGATGAACTTTTGTTATTGACCAAATACTTATTTTCCACCATAATGTGCAAATAAATTCTTTAAAAATCCTACAATGTGATTTCCTGGATTCTTTCCCCCCATTCTGTCTCTCATAGTTGAAGTGTACCTATGATGAAAATTACAGGCCTCGCTCATATTTTTAAGTGGGAGAACTTGCACAATTTGTCGCTGACTAAATACTTTTTTTGCCCAACTGTGTGTATATATATGTATATTGAATGTAGGTAGGTTTCATAAAAAAGCAACATTTTGAGCAAAAGGCTGAGAAAATCATATTTTTATCAATACTACATCTGGATCAAATTCAGTAATATTATCAAAGCAAAGATGCAGTAGATAGCTTCCATCAATATCTCAAAGCTTGCACAGGCCTTGAACACTTTCTGGATCCACATTTCATTCTGAAACATTAGGCAGTTTTCATTATATGTGGTTAGTGTTGAGCATTATTTTTCATATACATATGCTTACATATGAGATCGCTTCTGCATCTTCCTGGTGTGTGTTTTTGATCGACACTTTCTAGATTCATCCAGGAGATGCGTAATAATAATGAGATAATAATAATGAGAATGTGGAAATCCAGAAAATTCCGTGTTTGGCGGGAAAGAGTTAAGTACTAAAGAATCATTTTTAGTATATTAAGTACAAAATGAATGCAAGAAAATAGAGCACTTTATTTGTACATTATGGAAGTGTACGTTTTTTCAACCTGGGGCGGCCTTGTGCCATGTAGACGTTTAGCTCTGGGCACTATTTCTCCCTACCATTAAAGGCAATTCTCATGCGCATCCATGTAATTAAAACAACAGACGAACATCGGCTTGCCAGATGCAGACTTGCTAGCTGGCACGCTCAAGTCAAAATATCAACACCACGTCAGAACGAGCGGCGCACAAAATCTGAATTCAGACGTGGAGGAATTTATCAAACTTATAATTAAGCAGATGTGCAAATGGTGAGCGAATGGTAATTAATCATGATTACTTTAATTATGCATTGTTTTCTCAATAATGAGGATGATGCTGCGGCACACGATGTGCTTTCTCACGACCAGGGACGGCTCAGTCATGCCAATCAAACTCCGCTGCAGTGGATATTAAAAACGTCAATCTTACTCATGCACATAACTTTGCCGCATTTTCAGTTGACGAACTTACAGAAATTATTTTTCTCACTATTTCTTTGAAGTGATTTTTTCTTCTCTTGTAAAGAAAATGATGTGATATAATCTTTAATTAAGAGATAGAGTAAATGTCCCTCTTGCACATGAACGAAGCTCCACGGCGTGAAGAAGAGATGGCACTCGTGTCGAGAGTTTATAGTGGAAATCAAAAAGAGGCACTTGATTGTTTTAACTGAATGAATATGCATGAATGTCACTGCCTGTGTCTCAACAAAACACACAAAGACAGTCAGATAACAGACGGCTTCAACGACATAAATCTAGCAGAAAGATCTTTGCAGGAGATTATAAACGTTCGGAGTGCTCAGAGCGAAACTCTCTTTCTCTAGTTTTCATCTTAGAATCTCAGCTGGCCAATCAGACATCAGTGTCACACATCAGCCATCTGTTCTCTTCAGTAGAACATTAAAGTCAACACTGACACGTTCAGTTCTGCCCTTGACGAACTTCACAAACTCGGAACACAAACGCAGGAGTGATGGAGGATCTGAACAAACACCTGCCACATCAGAAGACTGTGCTCACTATCATGAAACCTAAAGAGACATCAGGAAAGATGCATGCTCATTTAGCTCACCAATGAATGAATTAATATTTATAATGGTGGTTAAATGTTAATCAAATATGAATGAGAGCATGCAGACAGACTGCTGGAGTGACGGACAGATAGAAAGGGAGGACATATGAGGGACACTAAAGGTGCATGACTGGACTGATAGAGCCTGATAGAGCGCTAAACTCTCTCTCACACACACACACACACACACACTCAGTGCTGTGCCAGGGCTGATGCTCAGAGATGAACACTGCCAGCCTGCCCACCACCTCAAACAGGTCAGTTTGTTATAGTAGCACATTCAGGGCACACAGCCAGAGTCACCCGCTCACTGTGAGTGTGTGTGTGTGTGTTTGTTGTGTGTGTGAGACATCACAACTAACCCATTGAGACTGAGAGAAATCTCTAAAAGATACTCATAATGAAATATTAAAAATAACTTTTTAATATTCCAATTTAAATTACTTCAAACAATCAATTAAACAATTTGAAATGAGACAAATCCTCTCCAAACACAGATGACCATGATCTACAAACAGAGAAAGGAAACTGCTAGACACGACTGATTCACTATTCTAAAGCAGATCTTGCATTATCATTCTAGATAAGATGTGATCCACATCTTACACGCAGGCACACACACACATACACACACAAAAATGTGCTAAACATACTAAAAACTGCTGAGATGATTTAGAGATAATGGAGAGGTGGAATGACATGCTGTATCTGGCACCTAAAGCAGTTAACTAACTATTTGCTAATTGTGTAGCTGTTAAGGGGAAACAAGCTGAAAAAAAGCAAGAGGTTTCAGCTGAATCTCATATGCACAAGAAGCACAAGCAGAAAGAGAAAAACAGCACATCGCTACTGTCTGCTGCAAACATGAAACAAGATTTATCCAGTCCAGCCTCTCAGATACTGTATTTGCACAAAACATTCATGGTAAGGTTTGTCCATTCAACATATTTTACTTTAGCAATAATCTCCAAACATCCAGAACATCTGATTCTGGAGAAAAAAACACCTTTTCGAGATTGTAGAGTAATGAATCTTCTGCTGATGTCCCACCAGCAGCAACTGACTAGATCATAAAGGAATCTTTCAAATATATATTTATTAATTTAATAGGACCAGTGCATGTTAATGAACACACAAAATGTAAACATACCAGATCATAGCAAAATTGCTAATTTATCTGCAGCCTCATATATCAGACATGACTACTACAACCACCAGTCCTCAAAAAGACAAATACCATCTACTCTGATGAACATATGCATGATTTGATATTTAGAAGACATTTATCATAATCATTGATATTAATATAAATAACAAACAATGTATAATAAGTGAACATGGACACTGGAAAAGGAAAACTGAGCCTTCAACAAAAGAGCTAAGGGCATTCGTGACAGCAGCTGTCCCAAAGGCTCACAGGGGTCCAATAAAAGCGGGAGGGCAGGGGTGAATACTGGAACCAGTGCTTATAGATGATCGGATGGGTCAGCGGGTACGAGAGGCTTTATGAGAGCTGGAGAAGGGGAGGGAAAATGTGGCAGAGGGGACGAGAAGGTGCAAATTACAGCCTGCTGGGGTTGAAGACACCACTCAGAAATGATTATGTCTAATGTAACCCGTCGCTCCCATTAAGAGACAGACACAGGCCTGTGGATCTTCCTGGGCTCGTGTAACGGGCCGTGATCTGACCCTCCGTGTGACCAGACGGGAAATCGTGTCTGTGACATGACGAGGCTCGAGTCTGAATTATTCATGCAGTCGCTCACAGTCTGTACAAATGTGAAGGACAGTCCTGACCTTTCCTCACCTGCAGTATGCTTTGAACAGTTGAGTGGGGCTTTACAGGTTGGTACATTTCCTTCTTACAAATGTGACTTGTCCTAAGAAGACCTCAGTCTCTCTCTCACACACACACATACGCCAAATAAGACTTATTTCTTCTGGAAGAAAGACTGCCTGATATCATAAAGGTAAGTGGCGAATTTCAAGATGAAAATCCTGAGCGATTCCCAACAGGAGGTTTGAAAAGGTAGGAAAAAAATGTGGGTGTGAGAGCAAAGTGTTTGTGGCTTTCATTAACAGCAGTTTAGCACTCTGAACGCTGAGACACAAATTGAGTGATAATTTGCCAGAGAGACACATTAATTGATGAAGTGTGATCGTCATTATAGATCCCAGATGTATGAATTCATGAGAAAGCTGACATTTACACATACTCCATTAGCACTTATCATTCAGAGAAGAGAGAGAGAATGTAATGAAAACAATAAATGTTTTCTATACAGGAATATGAACACACGCACTGAGCTCAATAACTGTACTTGAACACTCATAATCTAATGCTGACTGCAATCTAGATATTCTGACCCCACCCTAGCCCCACCCACACCCACTCCTCTGACCACACCCCCTGACTCCACCCACTCATCTGACCACACATCTAACTCCACCCCTAGCACCACCTACTCCTCTGTCCATACCGCTAAATCCACCCCTAGCCCTGCCCATTTCTCTGGCCATATCTCTAACTCCACCTTGACCACACCCACTCTTCTGATCACATCTGTAGCCCCACCCACTCATCTGATCACATCTCTAATCCCACCCCTAGCCACACCCACTCCCCCAGCCATACTTCTAACTCCACCCTGACCACACCCCTGACTTTAACTACACATCTAGCTCCACCCCCAAATCACAGGTGACCTCAGCATTCTGAAAGCTCCTTTTGAAGCAAACTGAATGATAACTGATGGAAGACTCTACACTCACGATCACACACTCAGACTGTGATTCATAGAGAAAATGGGACATATTAACAGCCATTAAGGGCTGAATGAAAGGAAACTGTGCATTCATGTGTCCCGTAGCCCTGTAATGCAGGTCAAAGAGCACACTACCACACACCCCTTCTTTGGACGGCTGTTAGTGAAGATATTAATTTCACACAACAAAGAAAACCCATCAAATGGCCTTTTATTCACTGACTCACTTTTAAGACATGTGTCGGGTGCTTTCTGTGAGAGGAGGATTAAATGCGAGAGAAAGAGAGAGAAACGTGGAAGGGATAGCAGACATACACAGCCTCATACTGTATATAAAACCTGTAACCACATGCATATATGATTTAATAAGCACAAGCATTTCAGGACAAAAGAGACATGAATGGAGAAGAATAAGGAAGACCATCAGCTTTAAACAGATGACATGTGGGGTGGTGATGGCGCAGTGGATAAGACACGTGCCTTTGGTGTGAGAGACCCGGGTTCGAATCCACTGTGAGACACCAATGTGTCCCTGAGCAAGACACTTAACCCCTAGTTGCTCCAGAGGCGTGCGACCTCTGACATATATAGCAATTGTAAGTCGCTTTGGATAAAAGCGTCAGCTAAATGAATAAATGTAAAATGTAATGTGCAGGCTTTCCTGCTGAAAACCGTCTGGTCCATGCAATCCTGGCCTCTGTTCTGGTTTCCCAGAGATGCCGACCAGAGATGGAAACTTGGACTCAAGTTGCAAAAAAAAAAAATGACTTGCGACTTGACTTGGACCTGGACCTTAGAGACTTGTGAACATGTCTGATGCCGACTATGATGTGTGTCTCATCCAACCGCTAATGAGAATAATCGGGCGATAGTAATGCAATGGTCACAAGGTCTAGGTTTTGGAATACTTTCTATACTCTGATGCAAGTTGGATGGAAAAGTGTCTCTGTGTAATACAGCACATTGCTGCTCTTCTGTTTGAACAGTAGCTCCACGCATCAATGCATATTAGTATACTAGAGAGAAACACGGTCACTCACAGGTTGACTAGCAGAACTAGGAAAATGTGTCATCAAAAAGAGAAAGTGTAGGCCGTGAGTGCTGCTACGGGACGCATACTGTGCTCAGTGTTTCACAGATGAGCTGCTGTGGAGTATGAAGTGTCTTCATGTCTTATGTACTGTACTGTGATCAGCAGGACTCTTTACTTTAAGTGAACACTGTGCTCACACAGCCTATAAACACACTACATTCACAGCAGAATGTTCATAACTCAAGTCTTTCCAAACCCTACTAGCCTCACTGTCCTTCTAAAGCAGCAGCTGTAACGAGTCTGACATACAATACATACAACTCCAGAAACAGATTTAATGTTTGATTGTTGATAAGCAAAAGCTGCACAAAATAATAGAAAGAAAATGGTTTTGTACAACAACATCTTGGATAATGTTTTGGTAATGCACTCATCTCAATGCATTCTGGGACTCAGCAAGGTATGCTTTAAGGCAGAGGTTCTCTGCAAGCATGCAAAAGGGCTACATAAATAAATAATAACAATAATAATTAATATATAAAAAAATAATTAACTTGGGTAATGTGCTAAAATATACAAAACCAACACGTAAACTTTTTTCACACCTGAATAATGTTTTTTTTTTGGACATGCCCAGCTTCTGACAGTGAAAACAAGCAGCTTTGTCAATGACAAAGTCATATCATATATGGGGGCTTTAGAATGGAGAAGGTTTAGAAGCACCGCTTTAAGCCAACACAGTCAGAGCCCTTACATAACCAGAGCATAAATATCATGTGTTAGTCCCAATATGGATCTATCTGACCTGAATATGGTTCTCAGAATCCACTCTCAGTCTCACTCGTGCTCCATCAAGATGGAGGATCCTGTGTAATTAATGAAGAACACTTTAAAAAAAGCCCTTCATTTTAACCAGGCCTCACTAATGACTGCTAAATATAACCGCATTAGAAATTCTCCTCCACGCTGGCCGAGGCCTCGCCGCTCATTTATTTAAAACGACTCTGAGCTCAGAGGAAAAGTGCCTCCTCATCACAAACCCCGACACACATCAGGACAGCAGCCTCAGCTTCTCATTTAGTTTCCCTTCACAATCAGCCTGCGTCTCCTGCCGGCTCCTCATGCGTTACACCACTCGTCAGTTTGAGAAGATCCTAAATAAAGTCATACAGTTATATTAAACATCATAAATGTCCAGATGGCTTTAGTCCCATTGAAATTAGTCAGATTTTTGTCCATTCCAGAATAAAAATTCTTGATAATTTACTCACCCCTATGTCATCCAAGATGTTCTTGATCTTTCTTTCTTTCTTCAGCCGCAAAGAAATTAAGTTTTTTGAGGAAAATATTCCAGGAGTTTTCTGCTTATAGTGGACTTCAATGGTGGCCAATGATTTCAAGGTCCAAAATGCAGTTTCACTGCAGCTTCAAAGAGCTCTACACGATCCCTGCCGAGGAATAATGGTCTTATCTAGCGAAACAATTGGTAATTTTCTGAAAAAAACAAAAACAAAACAATTTATCCAGTTTTTAACCACAAATGCTTGGCTAGCATTAGCTCTGCGATGCGCATCTTTATCAGCTGATGTTGGAAAGATCACGCGTGATGTAGGCAGAAGCACCAACCCAGTGCAAAGCCGACATGCAAAAAAACTCAAATGCCCTTTACAAAAAAGGTAAAACAACGATGTTAGATGATTTTAAAGTTGGAAGAGAAAATGAGATGGAGTTTTTAAACGAAGCACAAAGATGAAGGCAAGGCAAGGCAAGGCAAGTTTATTTATATAGCACATTTCATACACAGTGGTAATTCAAAGTGCTTTACATAAAAGAAAGTGAAATAGACATTAAAATCAATAAAAACATGGAAATAAAAATAATAAAAACAAGGAATTTTAAAATGATATAGAAAATGATTTAAAATAAATTTAAAGAAAATGATTATACATAAAATGTATTGCAGTCAGTTGGGACATATAGCAGAGTGCTCATTCAACAAATGCACAGTTAAACAGATGAGTTTTGAGTCTTGATTTAAATGTGGCTAATGTTTTAGCACATCTGATCTCTTCTGGAAGCTGGTTCCAGCTGCGGGCGGCATTATAGCTAAAAGCAGACTCCCCTTGTTTTGTGTGAACCCTTGGTATTTCTAACTGACTCGATCCTAATGATCTGAGTGGTCTGTTCGGTTTATATTCAGTGAGCATATCAGCAATATATTTAGGTCCTGGGCCATTGAGTGACTTATAAACGAGTAAAAGTACTTTAAAATCAATCCTAAATGTAACTGGAAGCCAGTGTAAGGACCTGAGGACTGGTGTGATATGCTCAGATTTTCTGGTTCTAGTCAGAATCCTGGCAGCAGTGTTCTGGATGAGCTGCAGTTGTCTAATGGTCTTCTTGGGAAGGCCGATGAGGAGACCATTACAGTAATCCACCCTGCTGGTGATAAAGGCATGAACAAGTTTCTCCAATCTTGATTGGAAACAAAACATCTAATTCTTGCAATATGTTTGAGATGATAGTATGCTGATTTAGTTACTGCTTTGACATGACTACTGAAACTAAGGTCTGTCTCCAGAATCACCCCAAGATTTCTGACTTGATTTTTAGTTGTTTGACCCCTAGAGTCAAGGTATGCATTCACCTTGAGAACTTCATCTTTGTTTCCAAATGCAATGATTTCAGTTTTCTCCTTGTTTAATTGTCTAGCTGTGGCTAGTTCCACATTGAAAGCATGAAGGCTGTCTTTATAGATGCTATAGTGAATTTTGAGTTTCGTCTTCCGCCACATCCGCTCAGCTTTTCTGCATTGTCTTTTCATACTCTGAACTGCTGTTGATTTTCTCCAAATTGATTTCTGTTTCCCCGTCTTCTTGCTGACCTTTATCGGGGCAATATCATCAATAACATTCTTAATTTTTGAGTTAAAAGACTCCAGGAGAAGATCAACAGAGTCTGCAGAAATGCTTGGTGTTAATGATATTGCCTCCATAAATAGCGCACTAGTGTTCTCGTTAATGCATCTCTTTCTGATAGAGACAGATCTAGATTCAGTGGTGACCGAGATCAATATATCAAAGAAAATACAGAAGTGATCAGATAGTGCTACATCCTTAATTACAATGGATGAGATGTTTAGACCTCTACTGATGAGTAAATCTAGGGTGTGTCCACGATTGTGTGTGGGTCCGTGCACATGCTGACTCAGGTCAAAAGTGTTTAAAACAGTTATAATTTCTTTTGTAGTTTTGATTTCTGCATTATCTATGTGAATATTAAAATCCCCTGCAATAGCAAAACAGTCAAACTCTGAGGAAATCATTGATAACAGTTCAGTGAAATCATCAACAAAGGCTGGAGAATATTTTGGAGGCCTGTAAATAATGATAAACAGGGTGTGTGGAGCACCTTTCAGCACAATACCTAGGTATTCAAAAGATGAATACTGACCAAATGACATTTGCTTGCACTGATAAACATCTTTAAACAGAGCAGCTACACCTCCACCTCTCCTAACAGTCCTGCAGACACTTATAAAATTAAAGTTAGGAGGGGCTGTTTCAGTGAGGACTGTTGAACTGCAGCCGTCTTCTAACCATGTTTCATTTAAAAACATAAAATCCAGGTTGTTTGTGGTTATTAAATCGTTGATTAGAAATTATTTATTTTTAAGTGAGCGAATGTTTAAAAATGCTAACTTGATGGAATTACATTTTGTCTCTACAGCAATCTTAGATTGATGCATTATAGGCCGCAGGTTAGATGGGTCAGCCGTACGGCTTGAGAAGGTCTTAGACTTTCTATTGCTTAATAAAACAGAAATAGAGGAGGCTACAGGCACACTGGGTTCCCGCTTGTTCTGTAAACATTTGTGAATGTTGCTGCTAATATAGCGGGGACCCGACACATATCAACTAAGAACTAACCGAGCGTGACCTTTCCAGCAGGATTACGTAATATGTGAAGACACACATGCATCGCAGGCTAGAGCAAGCCCAGCATTTGTGCTTAAAGAGGTGGATGAAAATGAATTTTTTCAGAAAATGACCGAACGTTTCGCTAGATAAGATCCTTATTCCTCACCTGGGATCCTGTGGAGCTCTTTCAAGCTGCACTGAAACTGCATTTTGGACTTTTAAATTGTTGGCCACCATTGAAGTCAACTATATGGAGAAAAATCCTGGAATGTTTTCCTCAAAAAACTTACTTTCTTTGTGACTGAAGAAAGACAGGCATGAACATCTTGGATGACAAGGGGGTGAGTAAATTATTATTCTAGAAGTGGACTTATCCTTTAATGATCATGTGATCTACACGTTAATCAGACTGTGACTGGCTAATTCCCAATGTCGTGACGACGTGAGTGTTATTAGACAGCGCATCATGTGCTCTGGGACAGAGATGTCAGCTGCAGCTTTATGTAAGCATACTGATGAGGCGACAGAGAGAAACGTAGAGTGGAGTTATATATGAAAATGGTCGGCTGCCGTTTAACCCTGTAAAGAGAGCGGCCGCTGGACGAGCGTCTCCATCAGTAATGTGTTTATGAAAATGAGCCACATGACAGATCGCTGGCATTGATCACATGCTCATCCATCATACTGAATACTCCAAACGCTCTCTCTCTCTCCATTCTCTTCCCTCTTCAGCCATATTTTTCTTCTCTCTGCATCAAGCCTTCGTTTATTTCTCTCGCTCTTTCTACTGCAGCTGTTGTCTTCATTTCCCTCCCTCTCTCTCATATGTAATATGGCAGTACAGGAAGCATAAGGTGGGAATAGCTCTCATTATTTTCCACTCTGTTGCCACGACGACAGCAGTTTGAGTGACAGATCTGAAGTTGGGCTGACAGGTGACGTGTGGCGCCACAAACAACACAACACACACTAATATCACACACAAGCGGCGACTGCCTCATCTGAGCTCATATGAAAAAGCACAAGAGGAAAAAAAAACCATAATAAAATGTTGACATTAAATAATTATTTTTATGTGGGATGAGCTTTACTGTTCCTGGAGAGAGAGAGAGCGAGAGAGAGCTGCACAAACATACTCAATGCTTCAGCGTTCTCTCGGTTTCCTCCAGGAAAGAAGATCCAAACACTCTCAGAGAGGACAGCAGAGCCTGAAACAGAGACCCTCTGCACACCCTCATTATACTCAATTAAGTGAATAATTATTCACCCTTCATATGATAATCAGCGGACAGGACTGAACGCCTTTGTGATGTTCACCTGCTCTCCAGCGCTACGTTGTTATATAATGGCTCATCTCTGAGCTGCAGGATGCAGCTGTAAGCACATCCATATTTCTCGGGCAAAACTCCAGTATTAACCCACTCAAAAAGAAGAAGAAAGAAAGAAAGAACATAATACCAAAACTGCAGACGAATAACAGAACTAAAAACAGGTGATTCCATGGAAACACCACAACGATTCTGTGATTAAATGACTCAATGAATCATACTGAATCAAAAGCCGTGGCTTATACAATGGGAAAATTAATTTAGGGCATAACGCATGATTTTAATAGTGTGCAACAGCACTAATATCAAACACGAATACGACACCCACCTATCCTGGTCGCTGAGACATCAGGTGGCTGTAAGAGACAAACGTAAAACTCTACAAAACTGAATCCAAGAGAAAATATTTAGCCAATACTACAGTTACTCCTGCTGTAGGTGCAAGACCACAGATAATCACAGCTCTGTAGATATTCAGCATGACTCTGATATTTCTATGATATTCTCTGAACCCTATCTATAGCAGCTTGTAATTACACATTCATTTTTATTTCTTCTCCACAAAATGAAAGGAAGCCAAAACGGCAGCCGGATTAGATCATTATAAATGAGCGGCGCGACAGAGACAAGCAGTTATGCTAGATATCAACACTGTTCGAATCAAGCTTCTCAAATCAGACGAAGATGAAGAAATAAAGACTATTATAACATAACTGAACACCACTGAACATCAACACACATCGATGTTCTCTATGAAGCCGATCTGCAAAAGTATTTATTCAAAATAAAATTTTTCCCAGCTTTGACATCAGAATTAGGTTAGCAGACAGCATAATTTTGTTTTAATGTTGATTTCTATTTAGAATACATGGCAAAGACATTGTGGAAAATACATTTGCAATCGGAGTCTTGAGCTGGAGTTAATATGGAGCTTTTTATGAAGATCCAGAGGGAGTCCATCATACTCCTAAAAATAAATCTATCTCTAACCTCTCAATCAGGAACATGTTTTAAGCACTTACTCTGAGACAAATCCATGACACAAATTCAATAAATATAATCATCTGTTTTCATTAGTCGGCCAGCGGGATGAGGGTCTTACGCTGATGTCCTATAGGAAGCAGATGAGCCGTTTCTATAAGTCATGCATATTAATGAGCTGCACCTGGCTGTTTGGTGAACAGTGGAAACTGAACACAGAGGATTTGCTCATTGCCTGTGAGTACAAACTGGACTGTGCTGTTCACTGCTGAAGGACAGTTTAAGGGTCTGTGAGCACATAATAGTAATGAGCTTTTATCTGACTGACACATGGATGCTCCGTAAGCGCACAGTTATTCTGAGCCAATCAGCTGAGCTGTACATGTCATGTGACTAATGACTCTGATGTCATATCAGCACAAGAACAAGCTTCACTAGTGATGTCACAGACAGCAGACGGACTAATATAAGAGCATCACACACACTTTAGAAACATCCAGAGAGCTGCTAGAGATATCCCGATCAAAAAAGAGTTGAGTTGAATCTGTAACAAACTGAAGCAGGAACATTTCTGCATAATAGGTTACGTTCAGAAGATTCTTGAAGATACTGTACATGAGAAATTAAAGCATGCTGAGTGTCACATGGCATTCAAATATAAACAGTGTTGGGGGAAACGCATTACAAGTAACACAATTAAGTAATCAGATTACTTTTTCAAGTAAATAGTAAAGTAATGCATTACTTTTTAATTTACAAGAAAACATCGGAGTTACTTTTTCAAATGAGTAACTCCAGTTACTTTGTTCTCATATATTGACTGACAGCTCTGGTGTTGCATGTTGAGAGAAATCAGGAGTAAGTGCAGACGTTGTGTGTGAACATGATCTTACTGTAGTTCTAGACTAAATATCAACATGTATTTACTCATCTCACCTGCACAAATACATTCAGTATTCCTCAAAATGAATTAAAAACTGTGAAATGTAAACTCAGAATATACATACCTGCAATAATTAAATATGTTAAATAACACAGATATCCTTTATGTATTTAATCCCATTTTATTAACCAGCGTCTTTGCTGCTGACCTTCGATGATCCAGTTCAATCATACTAATACATTTATGGAGAAAGAAAGAGATGAAACCCTATGATGTCAAGAACCGAGTAAAGAAACCAGTGCCTTCTCTACTATCTACTAGGGATGTAACGGTATGAAAATTTCTCATCACAATTATAGTGACCAAAATTATCACGGTTATCAGTATTATCACGGTATTGTTCAAATGTGCTGGAGATGTTCAAAAAGTACCGAAACATAAATCACTTCACCAAGTTTCATACTTAAAAATCAACAAACAGCAAATAAAATGACTTTTTGTTTGCATAATCACTAAAACAATAACATTACCAATGAGGTCTGGATTTTAAATGACAACTTGACTGACACCAGTTTAATAGCATGTTCAAATAAATCATGTAAATGTTCAAATAAAGCTTTGAAAAAGTTTCATATAAAGGTAAACCTCACATTTCAGCCTTTATAGAAAATAGTTAAGTCATAATGATAATTGATTAATAAGGGGAAGGGGAGGGGGGAAGTGGTGTGTGGCCAAGTATGGTGACCCATACTCAGAATTTGTGTTCTGCATTTAACTCATCCAAGTGTACACTCAGTAGTGAACATACACCCGAAGCAGTGGGCAGCCAATGCTGCAGCGCCCGGGGAGCAGTTGGGGGTTCGGTGTCTTGCTCAAGGGTCTCACCTCAGTCGTGGTATTGAGGGTGGAGAGAGTGTTGGTTATTCACTCCCCCACCTACAATCCCTGCCGGACTTGAGACTCGAACCCACGACCTTCAGGTTACAAGTCCAACTCTCTATCCACTTATCTGCTCCATAAATAATTCTATATAGCTTATCAACCGGTTAAAATTTACAGCAGGGCATGCAAATTTGGTGTGTTTTTTGGCCAGACAGAAACTGCACACAGGCTGAATGTAAATAAGTGTCTGTAAATCCAGTCTCTGACAGCAGGTGGCGCTTTATATGGAAAAGCTGAATTACAGCTGATTCCCGTGAACTCCGCGAACAAAGCAGTATTGTGTTTAAGAACACTTCCTTTAGGTATTACATGGAGCTGAGATGAAAACAAAATGCCATCGAATCGTTTCTGAAGACAGTCAGATCCTTCAGAGGTACATTTATATAATGAATTCACTGATATATTCATGTGTATAATTCCCTCAGCACTCTTTTAAAACCTCCCAGCTTTTCCGCCCTGTTTTCACTCAGAATGAAACTCTGCTGCCGTGCGCTCGTGACACTGTTACACTCTGCTTTATGCTGGACAGTATTTATTTATCGTGAGTTGTTCAGAACGCGGTACTCGAATACGGTTTTAATGATAATTCAAATATGAAACGGTAATACTAACCGTGGGGACTTTTATCATGATTTATCGTCAAACCGGTAATCGTTACATCCCTACTATCTACTAACACATCACACCACAACAACACTGACCAACTCAAGCAAATCACATCACAATTACATCACTCATTAGGAAACTCAAGCAAATCAACAAAGTAAAAGTCAATGATATCAGACCCTAAAAACACACTTGACAGACTATCAGTGCTCAGATAAAACACATAGAGACACTTGAGCAGCTCCAGATTTACTGGACACAATCAAACTCACTATAGAGACACAACATCTGCAGCCCTGATCAAACAGACCTCCCGTAGACAAGATTGTGTTCGCCTGCCACACTACGAGACACTGCGGGTATCGACTCCAGTCTGTGTCTCCAGCACTTATCAGTGCATTATAAAAATGCCTTTTACTTACTCTATTTGTAATTTAATTTTATTCATTAATGTCATCCATACTATATTTCTTTGTCAATTACACTGTTTTATATTTTTTTATAAATTTTTTTATATTTTATGCACTTTTCTCATTTTGCAGTTTTAACTGCATGCCGTAACAAATATCTGTCATTCCAGTAAAGTACCTTAAAACTGGAACTGAGAGAGACTCTGTGTGTGTGTGTGTGTGTGTGTGTGTGTCTGTGTGTGTGTGTGTGTATGTGCGTACGTGCGTGCGTGTGTGTGCGTGCGAGTGTTTGTGTGTGCGTGCAAGCATGTGTGTGAGTGTGCGTCTGTGCGTGTGTGTGTGTGTGTGTTTGTGTGCGTGTGAGTGCGTGCGTGTGTGTGTGTGTGTGTGTGTGTGTGCGTGCGAGTGTTTGTGTGTGCGTGCAAGCATGTGTGTGAGTGTGCGTCTGTGCGTGTGTGTGTGTGTGTGTGTGTGTGTTTGTGTGCGTGTGAGTGCGTGCGTGTGTGTGTGTGTGTGTGTGTGTGCGTGCGAGTGTTTGTGTGTGCGTGCAAGCATGTGTGTGAGTGTGCGTCTGTGCGTGTGTGTGTGTTTGTGTGCGTGTGAGTGCGTGCGTGTGTGTGTGTGAGTCTAGCAGAACTGCAGGAACACAGGCTGCTCATCACAGACAGACTCTCATTGCTCTGACTCTGTGAAAGCGTTTCTTCCAGCTGGGCCATGAATTAAACGACAGCTGATTTCAGGCTTGACCTGAGAGATCCTCCACAGTGGAAGAACAGCAAACGAGGGAGCATCAGCCTTTAGTTTCGCCCATCTGCATTCTAACTGAATTGAGGTAGTGAACACAATGCAAAACTGCAATTTATATTTATATTTTAACAAACTCAAAATGAACTTTCATGGTTCAGGCTGGAAAATCACTCATTTGCCAGAATGCATTAACTGTGTTGAATTACTTTGAAGAACAATTCCAATTCCTGCATGCCAATTCAATTCAAATTCAAATGTAAGAGAACTGATTCTTCAGTTCTGAATTTTGCTCAACCTCTTTCTTTTTTCTTCCCGTCCTTCGGATGAGACGTTAAACCGAGGTCCTGACTCTCTGTGGTCATTAAAAATCCCAGGATGTCCTTTGTAAAAGAATAGGGGTGTCACCCCGGCATCCTGGCCAAATTGGCCCCTGACCATCATGGCCTCCTAATCATCCCCATACACTGATTGGCTTCATCACTCTGTCTCCTCTCTATGGCTGCCGTCGCATCATCCAGGTGGATACTACACACTGGTGGTGGTTGAGGAGATTCCCCCCTTGTATGTAAACGCTTTGAGTGCCTTGAAAAGCGCTATATAAATGTAACGAATTAAGAAAGGGGGGGTGCATGCATTGGGGTTCAATTATTGTGTTCTTATTAAAATAATTAATAAAAGGCTTTCATGCTGCATACAAATTTTTAGTTTTCTTTTTTAAGGAAAATCTGATCTTTTCAAGTTGCAGGTAGGACATAACATTTTTAATCAATGCTGTGCAGTGGAGTGGATCTTTCTGTTTCCAGTTGAGCAAAATCAATCTACGTGCTAAGAGTGTAACAAATCCAAGCATTATATGCTGATTTTTATGCTCCATATTATCAACCTCTTTCTAAAGCCTAAACAGCAGGACCATGGACTTCTAAAGAACAGTCAAGCTGATGCTCGTAACTGCATTTGCATGAGCACCACTTGTGCGGTTTAATATCATACTGAATGAAGGTGGTGGCAGCGTTTACAGATGGGCCTCGTGCTGCCCTCTGCTGTCGACCCGAAGCTCAGAAGAGCTCATCTTACCTGTGACGGACAGCTCGGTGGTCCTCCTCACCATGAAACTCCCAAACTGTAATTCGCAAGTGTAATTCCCAATGTCGTCTTCCCGCACGTCTCTGATGGAGAGCACATCCGCCTTCCTCACGATGCTCTGTCTCCACTGCTTCGGCCGGCATTCCTGCATCCAGAAACAGGCTATTTAATGCGGTTAACGCATTTCATTGGAATGACACGTTAATAAATCGTTTTCGATGATGCTGACAGACCGCAGCACTACTGATTTCATACTTGACAATGTTTTGACAACAGCTAGAGTTTCATCTATAAATTGCCTGCCAAACCACCTGTCAGTCATTTATTTAGCACTTATTAATTTCCATGTCGATTAATTTCCAAGCAGATGAGTTGATTGTCAATGCAGCGAACCATGAGAAGATGATGCACAAACTGTGCGGAAGTTAACCAGTGTTAAACTCTGAAAAAAAAAATTTCAAAGACGAAAGGTTTTCTTATCATCAATGATAGCTCGAATGCACTTCAACCATTTTAATTAAAACGTACTGCTTTCATATAGTGAGAAAAAATAACACTACAAGATATTAACATAAGAAGAAAAAGTGCTGTAAATGAAACCTCTTTGCTAGACTAGCTCAGTTTATATAAGACCGATATCAATGTGATTCGTTTAAAGAACTGCATCAAATGAGTCATTTGCTGCTCACGTAGTGCATTTGTTTCAGTTTCAACTCAAATAGCAAACTGTGAGGCATGAAGAAGTTCACACTCAATCCGGTCAAGTTTTCAGTGTCCTCAGCCATGACCTGTCTTTGATTCAATTTAGCCAGAAACCGTGGCAGACGTTTAATTTGACGCTCATCTGAATTAGTGCGCAGTCCAATTTCACCTGTCTTATGGGTGGCAGAAACGGACTAATTCATGCCACTTTCCATCTCATCTTCTGTGCCTCAGGACATCAGGACTGATATAAGGTCAGTTTCTGCCTAACAGCTTCTATTTTCAACTCTGAACACAAACTGCATGAGTGTGTTTTCGGTGAGATGGAGATGGAAACAAAATGAAGAGTATTACAGTACTAAACTAAACCTGTCTGCACAATGGTGAATGCAGTACGTGATCGTACCTTGTACCATGTGAATTCTGGCTCTTTTCCCGTCTGTATGTAGTCGTCAATATCAGGACAGAGGATGTCTTTGCTCTTACTCAACTCGGCCTTCTCGAAGTACCTCATCTTGGAGTTGAAGCAGAGACCCGTGTCGTTCTCTGCCACCGTGAGTGACATCGATACCTTCATACAGTACGTGGAGTTCCTGCAAAACACACCAAACCAACACCATCAACAAGCCTCACAGAAACAGGCAATGTTTCATGTGCTCTGGAAAAGGCTTTCAAACACTCGCTCTTTCATGGCGATCAGCGAGAGAGAGGAATCTCACGTTGACATTACGTCTCAGAATCCCTGTTCTTTATTGCTGAAATGAGTCTGTAAATGCTCGGTTAAAAGGCTCTGCTGTGTTTTCACATCATTCTCAGCAATTGTTCCTTTGCTTGTCTTGGGCTCAGGACATCTCAGATCAGCAGAAACGAGAGCAGAGAGCCAGAAGGCCATTTTTCACACAGGGCCATGTGGGTTTGGATTTTGATTTTGACATTTTCATAAAATGTCATCAGACAGATGGACACACCTGTGCAAATGAGTTTAAATATCCTGACCGGCTCCGATAAACCTGCGTACGGCGGACAAGCGATCGAAGTGATGGATGGACGACAGCGTCGTTTCTAAACATCTCACTGAAAGCTTGTTTCCTCTTTCACATCAAAGCAGGAGGAAAATCAGAAGCACTGAAGATCAGGAGTGTTTCTGCTGTTCTGATGTTAAGCAGTGAACCCCCTGCAGTTCTGTGGAGGAAACCAGCGCTCGGCTCGTGAATGATGGCAAACACTCACTGACTGTGATCTAGAAGCATTTTTGTTATGAAACTTATTGACCTCTCTGCTGATCGTCAGAAGCACAGGACTTGAGGTCGCACATATTCCACTGTTCTTCTGAATCATGTATGTGTCTCACCAGCAGAACGGTAAAAGGATTTTATATCAGTACACAGATAATATTTTTATTAGGGGTGACCCCGAATAGTCGAAGATTCGATGCTTCGATAGGAGGAGCCTGATTCGATACCAATCTCACAGTTGAATATTCGCTGGGTGATCATGCCATTTTGGCTATATGGGGGTGCTCAATGTCTGATTTCACATAGAACTACTGGTTTTCCTGCTATGTTGGTTTTCCAAATAAACGCCATAGCAATGTGTCTTGAATATGTTTTGCATTATAAGTCCGATGCCTCTTTCTTTTTGGAATTATTGCTTGAGTAGACGCATTTGTCTTTTCAGTTCCCTTAATTATAACATCTCTAGTGCTATTTTTAAATGTTTAGTCAAGCAACAATATGTTAATTATTTAATGTATGTCTAAAATCAGGGATTAAAAATGAATTGGTTCTAAGTAAAAACAGTAGGCTACTTTTCCCGAGGTTAGAATGAAATAAAACATTACTTAGGCTAATAAATTCATAGCAATGTAATTTCCTCAACCATTTGACACAAAACTATTATATATAATTAATATATAATAATTTAATTTCGTCATATAGATTTTTAATGATTTTTTTAATGAAAACTTTGTTTTGAAGAATAGAAGAAATATGCTATTTGTTGTTCCTATATTGGTTATGAAGAAAATCCGTTAGCCTAGCATATTTGTTATTAAGTTGATTTAAAAATCTTCATAACAAAATTTAAGCAATTCAAAGTTAAGAAAAAACTTTTATTGGACTGCAGATCGAAATAAAAGAATTCTTGATATTCTTTAAAATGAGAGAAATCACTGACAATTTAGGCTACGCTACTTTCATCGACTGCAAAAAAAAATAATAATAATAATTTGCAGTGTTAACTTATGAATTGAAAGAAGGACAAGAAATAAATAACAACAAGAACAATCAGATTTTTTTCTTGTAATCAAGAAAAAAAAAAAAAAAGAAAAAAAAAAGAATGTTTGACAGTGAACACATCTCCACTGCATAACCATATACAATCGCGGTGTCAGTCGCAAATATTAAACATGTTTAAAAAAATCTTTGTGAAAACGACTGGCAACGACTGGTTCTTGAATTCTAAGATTATAATCTTTAGACACCACACACTATGTGATTTTTCTGCCGACTGCAAACAGCGACTGAGCCCAACTGGAACAGACCCGGCCTCACAATCGTGTAGTGTGTTCTCGGCTTTAAACTGACACAGGCAGAGTGAAAGAAAGGATTTTTCTAATCAGGTAGGGTACAACTGATTTCAAAACATTTCAGCCGGTTTATATGTATATTGTGTATATATTATTTATCTCGTATAAGATGCATTTGGTTGAGTTACGCTGCAGTAAAACACTTCATTGCAATACTATGGTGATTATTTATCTCTTCAGCGCGAGCGGTACAAACAACAATCCAGGATATTAATAACTGACTGGGACTGTCATATACATAACATTATAAAGAGAACACTATTATAATAAAACACTGTGAATTTTATGAGTTTAATTGCTGTGTTTCTGCACGTTGTTGCGTGAAGAACGCGTCCACAAAAGGAGTTCATTCAGATCCGGGCAGAAACGTTCACTTCGGGGCATTTTGTGCAGATAGCCGATAAGTCACAATTTTTCCCTGTGTGTTTAACGTCAGTAATTATGACTGTCTAATGTCTGACTTGACTCTTGGTAATGTATTTTGACCCCCCCCCCCCCCCCCCCCCCCCCCCGCCCCGGGCCACCAACAAACATATGATTCGACTATCATTCACCTATCAGCAAGATTCAAAAATTCTGATACGACTATGAAAATCCTTAGTTGGGGACACCCCTAATTATTACCCACAGTTCCACACTCATTTGAGCATAAGGTAAAACTATCAGTAAATCCACTAAAAATTGGGTCAGATTATACTTAATGGCATCTTGACTAAATGTATGACCATGTTTGATTCATTGTTGGAAGCATTAAGGACCTTGGCAGAGAATTGATCACGGTTAATTAGTGGATGAAGGCAGCCGTTATGTGGGAATAGGGAAGCTTGCACTGGTTAAATCGTTAAATATGGGCCGTAATTCCCTCTGAATTCCTGCGGATCACACAGAGATCCAGAGCATTTCAGGGCAACTGGGTGACAGTGAGGCGTCATAGTTGCGGGTCAAAACACCGCTCTTCCGTTCCGATCAGAATATGAAACAGGTTCTCCCCACTCAGTGACGCACCCACTGAGAAACCTGATGAAAGTGCTCTAGTTATTGGCGATTCTATTGTACGGAATGTGAAAATAGAGACACCAGCCACCATAGTCCATTGTTTACCGGGAGCCAGAGCGCCTGACATCTTGGCAAATTTAAAAGTGCTGGCTAATGCTAAACATAAATTCAGTAAGATTGTTATTCCCATCGACACTAATGATGTTCGACCTCGCCAGTCGGAGATCACTAAAAATAATGTTAAAGAGGTGTGTGAACTTGCAAGTACGATGTCAGACACTGTAATATGCTCTGATCCCCTCCCTGCTTACTGGGGTGACGAGATTCATAGCAGACTGCTGTCACTCAATGGCTGGATGTCTAAGTGGTGCCCGCAGAATAACATTGGCTTCATATAAATTCTTCTTTAAGGAAAACAGTTTATTCTCTGATTTTCAGCATGCATATCGAGTAGGACATTCAACAGGAACAGCATTAACACAGATAACTGATGATTGTTTAGTACAGATTGATGATAGTAATTTAGTAGGAACAGTGTTGTTGGATTTTAGCTCCGCTTTTGATTTACTGGATCATAAATTATTGCTTGAAAAATTGAAATGTTATAAATTTACTTCTCAAACTGTGAATCGGTTTAAAAGTTATCTGACTAATAGGAAGCAATGTATATTTTATAATGGAAGGTATTAGGAAGTGAAAGAGTTGCAATGTGGTGTGCCTCAAGGAAGTTGTCTAGGACCATTGTTATTTTCAATTTTTTACCAATGATCTTCCTTTGGTTTTTTAAGCATGCAAGGGCAGTTATGTATGCAGATTATACAACATTATATCTACCAGCAACATCAATTGAAAAATTATCTGCTGTTTTAGATGAGGAGTTACAATTAGTGGTAAAGTGGGTACGGAATAATAAGATGGTTTTAAATTTGACAAAAACCAAAACTATTGTGTTTGGAACAAATTTTAAACTTAAATTTAAACCACAATTCAATTTGTCTGTAAAGAGTGTGCCTATTGAACAGGTAGAGGAAATTAGACTTCTTGGAGTTATTCTTGATAGTAGGCTGAAGTGGTCAAAACAGATAGAAAATATGGTAATAGTTATGGGAAGAGGTCTATCAGTTATGAAGTGAAGTGAAATGACATACTGCCTTTGATGACCAGCTGACCTTCAAAGAGCACATTGCAAAGACTGCTCGATCCTGCAGGTCTGTACTACACAACATCAGAAAGATTACACCCTTTCTGACAGAGCATGCTGCACAACTTCTTGTCCAGGCCCTTGTTGTTTCTAGACTGGACTACTATAATGCTCTTCTGGCTGGTCTGTCATCAAACACAATCAAACCTCTACAAATGATTCAGAATGCAGCGGCACGACTGATCTTCAACGAGCCCAAAAGAGCGCATGTAACACCTCTACGCATGTAATGGTACATCTCTTTGCACTGGCTACCAGTGGCAGCTCGCATCAAGTTCAAGACACTGATGCTTGCGTACAGAACTACCACAGGCTCAGCACCCTCCTACATCCACTCACTATTACGAACCTACATCCCCTCCAGAAGTCTGAGATCTGTTAGTGAGCGACGCCTTGTGGTACCATCACAGAGAGGCTCAAAATCACTCTCCAGAACATTCTCGTTCACCATTCCTGACTGGTGGAATAATCTTTCCACCCCTATCCGGAATGCCGGCTCCCTGGCAATCTTCAAGCAAAAACTGAAAACTCATCTCTTTCGGCAGTACTTGACTTCATCCTAAACTCAAAAAAAAAAAAAAAATCTCTTTCCCTCTATCTTTCTGTGCGCTTACTAGCTTGTACTTATTTGAACAATGACTGAGACTTGGTGATACGAGCACTTCCTCTGTCTGATTGCCTCTTCAAGATTAATCGCTTTTTGTATTCCCCAGTTGTAAGTCGCTTTGGATAAAAGCGTCTGCCAAATGACTAAATGTAAATGTAAGTATGGTGACCCATACTCGGAATTCGTGCTCTGCATTTAACCCATCCAACGTGCACACACACAGCAGTGAACACACACCCGGAGCAGTGGGCATTTATGCTGCGGCGCCCGGGGAGCAGTTGGGGGTTCGGTGCCTTGCTCAAGGGCACCTCAGTCGTGGTATTGAGGGTGGAGAGAGCGCTGAACATTCACTCCCCCCACCTACAATCCCTGCCTGCCCGAGACTCGAACCTGCAACCTTTGGATTACGAGACCGACTCTCTAACCATTAGGCCACGACTTCCCCAATCTGAAAATTTTTTACCACAGTATTGCATCTCTCAAATTGTGCAAGCAATGGTTCTTACTTATTTAGATTACTGTCCAGTGGTATGGTCGAGTGAATCAAGTAAAGACTTAGTGCAGAATAGACCTGCACGACTAATTTTGAACTGTAATAGAAGGGTTAATATTATAAAAATGCACAAAATTCTAGGTTGGCTACTGGTGAAGGATAGGGTAATTGTTTCTCTGCTTTGTTTTATAAGAAACATTTCAGTATCAAGAGTTCCTAGTGTATTGTACTGTCAATTTTTGTATAGTAGTGCTAGTCATAATTTTAACACCAGGCATGCATCAAAAGGATATTTTTTGCTTCCTGTTTCAAAAACTAATGCAAATCAATGGACTGTAATGTATAGAGGAATGAAAATATGGAATGAATTGCCATCGGACATTACATGTTTTTACAAGTAAGATGAGGTTAAAAAAATCGTTGAAGAAATATTTAATGGTACAGTACTAAGTGGATTGTTGATCTTGATGTTATGTATGAATTTTGGGTTTTTATGTTTTATTGTATTGATTTTTGTTGTTATGGATTAATGTCATTTTGTTTTTTACTTGTTGGACCCCAGGAAGAATAGCCACTAACTTCATAGTGGCTAATGGGGATCCAAATAAACAAATAAATAAATAAACTGGGGCTAGGGTCAGGAAGCAGACAGACTGGCTAAACCGACCGTCTGCTAGCCACCTCACGTCACAGAAGTCAGTTAATTCTCAGCACATAGAGACTCTCTCACCCAGATATCACACTATAGAGACTGTGTCTGTTCCCCGAACTAGATAATACAGAAAGCGTCCAAACCAAATTAAGAGTAACAATTTAATTGATGGGAGAAGTCGTGGCCTAATGGTTAGAGAGTCGGCCTCGTAATCCAAAGGTTGCGGGTTTGAGTCTCAGGCCGGCAAGGATTGTAGGTGGGGGGAGTGAATGTCCAGCGCTCTCTCCACCCTCAATACCATGACTGAGGTGCCCTTGAGCAAGACACTGAACCCCCAATTGCTCCCCGGGCGCCGCAGCATAAATGGCTGCCCACTGCTCCAGGTGTATGTTCACTACTGTGTGTACACTTGGATGGGTTAAATGCAGAGCACGAATTCCGAGTATGGGTCACCATACTTGGCCGTATGTCACGTCACTTTCACTTTCACTTTCAACAAATAAAAAGTGTTTACAATACAGAGAAACAATTGATAAAACTTGGCTTACTGAATATCAGGTCTCTTTCTACAAAAGCACTTTTTGTAAATGAGTCTATCAATGATCATAACCTAGATTTGCTCTGTTTGACAGAAACATGGCTAACACCAGATGAATACATTGCTTTAAATGAGTCTACACCCCAAGATTACTCCTATAAAAATTAGCCATGTCCAAAAGGTAAAGGGGAAGGTTTTGCTACAATTAATAGCAATATTCTCAGTATTTCTCAGAGGGCAGGCTTTAAGTATAACTCGTTTGAAGTTATGGTGCTGCGTATAACATTATCTAGAGAAACACGTGTTAGTGATAAATCCCCTGTGATGTTTGTACTGGCTACTGTATACAGGCCACCAGGGCACCACACAGACTTTATTAAAGCATTTGCTGATTTTCTATCTGAGTTAGTACTGGCTGCAGATAAAGTCTTAATTGTTGGCGATTTTAATATCCATGTCGATAATGAAAAAGATGCCTTAGGATCAGCATTCATAGACATTCTGAACTCTATTGGGGTTAGACAGCAGGTTTCAGGACCTACTCATTGTCAAAATCATACTCTAGATTTAATACTGTCAAACATTGATGTTAGTGGTGTTGAAATTCTGCAGCAAAGCGATGATATCTCAGATCATTATCTAGTCCTGTGTAAACTCCATATAGCTAAAACTGTAAATTCTACTCTTTGTTACAAGTATGGTAGAACCATCACTTCTACCACAAAAGACTGCATTGTAAGTAATCTTCCTGATTTATCTCAATTCCTCAGCATATCCAACAGCGCAGAAAAACTTGATGATGTAACAAACTATGGACGCTCTCTTTTCTAGCACTTTAGATACAGTTGCTCCTTTACGCTTAAGGAAGATCAAAGAAAACAGTCTGACCCCCGTGGTATAATGAGCACACTCACACCCTAAAGAGAGCAGCCCGGAAAATGGAGTGCAGCTGGAGGAAAACAAAACTAGAGGTATTTCGTATAGCTTGGCGGGAAAGTACCCTATCCTACAGAAAAACATTAAAAACTGCTAGATCTGATTACTTCCATCTCTTCTAGAAGAAAACAAACATAACCCCTGGTATTTATTCAATACAGTCACTAAATTAGTTGGCATTTCCCAAGAGCACAGCAGTAATGACTTTATGAACTAGTTTACTTCCAAGATCGATACTATCAGAGATAAAATTGTAACCATGCAGCCGTCAGCAACAGTATAGAGTTTTTTTTTTTTTTTTCAAGATTCAAGAATTTTTTATTCGTCACATACACAATTATACAGAGTATAACCAGCAGTGAAATGTAAGTCAGGTCCGCTCCAAGGACAGTGCAATTATATAGTATTCAAATATTAAGAAAAAGAAAAGTAGAAAAAAATAAAAGAATAACATAAAATAAAAGATAAAAAATATAAATATAAATGTGCAGGTCAGTATGTTGTTGACTTAAATAGCAATATAAGAGGAATGTGTACAAGAATGTGCAAAAAAGTTGTACAGGGTATTTAAATAGCAGCAATATGAGGTAGAAAAAAATATGAATAGCTTATTGATATAGTGATATTTACATGGAGTCAAGTGATGTTATGACACAGAGTTAGAGTTTAGGAGCCTGATGGCCTGGGGGAAGAAGCTCCTCCTAAGTATCTCAGTTTTTGCCATCAGGCTACGGAAGCGCTTACCAGATGGAAGCAAAGTGAATACTTTGATAACCGCTGATAACTTTGCCTCTTTTTTCACAGACAAAACTAGAACAATCAGCAACCAGTTCTCAACTCCACAGGACCTCCAATCAACCACATCCACCGCTCTAACTCCCATCTTCTCCTTCTGTCCCCTCACCGAGGCAGAAGTATCCAAACTTCTCCTCTCCAGCCATCCTACAACATGTCCTCTCGACCCGATCCCCTCACACCTTCTCCAAACAATCTCTCCCACACTCTTGCCGGCACTCACACACATTATCAACACATCTCTCCTCACAGGCATCTTCCCCACAGCATTCAAGCAGGCTCGGGTAACCCCACTGATCAAAAAACCTACATTAAACGCTTCTCTTTTAGATAACTACAGACCTGTCTCTCTCCTTCCATTCATAGGGAAAACACTCGAACGAGTGAAACCAGCTCTCGCGGTTTCTTTCACAGTACAACAAACTGGATGCTAAACAGTCAGGTTTCAGGAGTGGCCATTCAACAGAGACTGCGCTACTCTCAGTCACTGAAGCCCTGCGAACTGCAAAGGCTGATTCCAAATCGTCAGTCCTCATTCTGCTGGATCTCTCTGCTGCTTTTGACACCGTCAATCATCAGATTCTCCTGTCTACACTCTCATCACTGGGCATCACTGGGATTCCACTTCGCTGGTTTGAATCCTATCTCACCGGTAGATCCTTCAGGGTGGCCTGGGGAGGGGAGGTATCCAAACCACATCAACTGGTCAATGGAGTTCCTCAGGGATCGGTTCTTGGACCCCTCCTCTTCTCCACATGCACTACATCGCTGGGTCCCATCATACATGCACATGGCTTCTCCTATCACTGCTACGCCAATGACACACAGCTCTATCTCTCTTTTCAACCAGATGACCCAACGGTAGCTGCACGGATCTCAGGCTGCCTGGCGGACATCTCGGCATGGATGAAAGAACATCACCTACAGCTCAACCTGGCAAAGATGGAACTTCTGGTCTTCCCTGCCACTCCGACTCTACAGCATGACTTCACGATTTAGTTAGGCTCATCAATGACTACCCCATCAACTTCGGTCAGAAATCTTGGTGTAATCTTTGATGACCAGCTGACCTTCAAAGAGCACATTGCAAAGACTGCTCGATCCTGCAGGTTTGCACTACACAACATCAGAAAGATCAGGCCCTTTCTGACAGAGCATGCTGCTTGTCAACTTCTTGTCCGGGCCCTTGTTGTTTCTAGACTGGACCACTGCAATGCTCTTCTGGCTGGTCTGCCATCAAACACAATCAAACCTCTACAAATGATTCAGAATGCAGCGGCACGACTGATCTTCAACAGAGCGCATGTTACACCTCTCTTCTCTCACCTCTCACCTCTCTTACACCTCTCTCGCCTTTATCATCGCGGGGGACTTTAACAAAGCCAACCTCAGACAGGTCATGCCGAACTTTCACCAACATGTATCCTGTCCAACTAGAGGATCAAACACACTGGATCATTGCTACACTCAGTTAAAGGATGCCTACAAAGCCCGCTCACTACCGGCTTTTGGCAAATCGGACCATGCCACAATTTTTCTAACACCGGGATACAAACAAAGGCTCGTTCAGGAACCTCCGGTGCAGAGAGTAGTGACGCGCTGGTCCTCCCACTCAGAGACTATGCTGCAGGCGGCGCTTGATGACGTCGACTGGGACATGTTCCAGGCGAGTTCTTCTGACGTCAGCGAGTTCACGGATGTAGCATTAAGTTTTGTAAACACGCTAACCGAGCAAGCTACAGAAACAATAACGATAAGGACATTCTCCAATCAGAAACCGTGGGTGGACAGAACAATCCGTGCCGTGGTTAACACACGCACTGCCGCTTACAATGAGGCTCTTCTGTCTGGGAATACGAGCGAGTACAAAGCATCGTGCTATGCTCTCCGACGCGCAGTAAGAGCCGCTAAACACAGATACAGAGAGAGAATTGAGTCTCATTTCCAGCTCAACGACTCGACGGATGTGGCAGGGACTGAGGACCATCTGTGACTTTGGAAACAAATCCTCCGCGGAGGTGAGAGCAGATCCGTTGCTGGCCGACGAGTTAAACATCTTCTACAACCGCTTCGATGGCAACGGCGGCGGCGCGTCAGGAAGCAGCAGGCAGAGCAGCGATGATCCTGTAATCACCGTATCGGAGGATGAGGTTCAGAGGGCGTTAAAGAGAGTGAACGTCAGGAAAGCAGCCGGTCCTGATGGGATAACCGGCCATGTTCTGAGGTCCTGCGCCGATCGGCTCGCTGGTTTGTTCACTTCCATTTTTAATGAGTCCCTTGCTACCTCCGTGGTTCCCACTTCATTAAAAAAATCCATTATTATCCCTGTGCCAAAGAACAATAAACCCTCTTGCCTGAATGACTATCGCCCAGTTGCCCTCACATCTATAGTCATGAAGGTTTTTGAGAGACTTGTAAAGAGCTACATCTGCTCATCCATCCCTGATACTTTGGACCCTCTTCAGTTTGCCTATCGCCCAAATAGATCCACGGACGATGCCATTTCTCACGTTCTCCACTCTTCCCTCACACACTTGGACAGCAACAATGGGAATTATGTAAGGCTGCTATTCATTGACTATAGCTCAGCTTTCAACAATATAGTCCCCATCAAGCTGGCATCTAAACTCACAGACCTCGGCCTAAACTCCTCACTCTGTGACTGGATTCAAGACTTCCTCACCGGCAGACCTCAAGTGGTGAAAGTTGGCCAGTTCACCTCAAACTCCATCACTCTGAACATAGGAGCCCCACAGGGCTGTGTCCTGAGTCCCCTGCTCTACTCTCTCTACACGCATGACTGCGTGTCCTCTCACAGCTCCACATCCATTGTCAAATTCGCTGATGACACTGTGGTTCTGGGCCTCATCTCCAACAACGATGAGACCGCATACTTGGATGAGGTAGAGAGACTCACATCATGGTGCCAGGACAACTGTCTCTCTCTGAATGTGGGGAAAACTAAAGAGCTGATCATGGACTTTAGGAAGAGACAGCAGCAGCCCTACTCTCCTCTCACGATCAGTGGGACCCCTGTGGAGAGGGTGAGTAGCTTCAAGTACCTCGGTGTAAACATCTCCGAGAACCTGACTTGGACTACACACATCCAAACACAGGTTAAGAAAGCCAGGCAAAGACTGTACCATCTGCGACAGCTGAGGAAATTCAGGGTCTCACCAGCAATCCTGAAAACTTTCTATTCAGGGACCATAGAAAGTGTATTGACTCAGTGCATCTCAGTGTGGTATGGAAACAGCTCCAATCAGGACTGCAAAGCACTACAGAGAGTTGTGCGCTTAGCTGAGCGCATCTCAGGGTCTGCTCTCCCCTCTCTGCAGGACATCTACCTCAAACGCTGCAAAAATAGAGCTGTTAAAATCATCAAGGACTCTAATCACCCTGGTAACTGTCTATTCACTTTGCTTCCATCTGGTAAGCGCTTCCGTAGCCTGATGGCAAAAACTGAGAGACTTAGGAGGAGCTTCTTCCCCCAGGCCATCAGGCTCCTAAACTCTAACTCTGTGTCATAACATCACTTGACTCCATGTAATATCACCATATCAATAAGCTATTCATAATTTTTCTCTACCTCATATTGCTGCTATTCAAATACCCTGTACAACTTTTTGCACATTATTTTTTGCACATTCCTCTCATTACTATTTGTCAACAACATACTGACCTGCACATTTATATTTATATTTTTTTTATCTTATCTTATTTTATCTTATCTTTTATTTTATTTTATGTTTGTACTTCTTCTTAATATTTGTATTCTTTATAATTGCACTGTCCTTGGAGCGGACCTGACCTACATTTCACTGCTGGTTATACTCTGTATAATTGTGTATGTGACAAATAAAACTCTTGAATCTTGAATCTTGAATCATCTCCTTGCACTGGCTACCAGCGGCAGCTCGCATCCAGTTCAAGACACTGATGCTTGCGTACAGAACTACCACAGGCTCAGCACCCTCCTACTTCCACTCACTATTACGAACCTACATCCCCTCCAGAAGTTTGAGATCTGCTAGTGAGCGACGCCTTGTGGTACCATCACAGAGAGGTTCAAAATCACTCTCCAGAACATTCTCGTTCACCATTCCTGGCTGGTGGAATAATCTTCCCACTCCTATCCGGAACGCCGGATCCCTGGCAGTCTTCAAGCAACAACTGAAAACTCATCTATTTTGGCAGTACTTGACTTCATCCTAAACTAAAAAAAAAAAAAAACTTTCCCTCTATCTTTCTCTCCACTTACTAGCTTGTACTCATTTGAACAATGACTGAGACTTGGTGTTACGAGCACTTCCTCTGTTTGATTGCCTCTTCAAGATTAATCGCTTTTTGTATTCCCCAATTGTAAGTCGCTTTGGATAAAAGCGTCTGCCAAATGACTAAATGTAAATATAAATGTAAATGAATAGACGGTTACCAGGGTGATTAGAGTCCTTGATGATTTTGACAGCTCTATTTTTGCAGCGTTTGAGGTTGATGTCCTGCAGAGAGGGGAGAGCAGACCCTGAGATGCGCTCAGCTAAGCGCACAACTCTCTGTAGTGCTTTGCAGCCCTGATTGGAGCTGTTTCCATACCACACTGAGAATACACTGGATCATTGCTACACTCAGTTTAAGAATGCCTACAAAGCCTGCTCACTACCGGCTTTTGGCAAATCGGACCATGCCGCCATTTTCCTCACACCGGAATATAAACAAAGGCCCGTTCAGGATCCTCCGGTGCAGAGAGTAGTGACGCGCTAGTCCTCCCACTCAGAGGCTATGTTGCAGGCGGCTCTTGATGACGTCGACTGGGACATGTTCCGGGCGAGTTCTTCTGATGTCAGCGAGTTCACGGATGTAGCATTAAGCTTTGTAAACACGCTAACCGAGCAAGCTACAGAAACAATAACTATAAGGACATTCTCCAATCAGAATCCGTGGGTGGACAGAACTATCCGTGCTGCGGTTAACAAACGCACTGCCGCTTACAATGAGGCCCTTCTGACCGGGAATATGAGCGAGTACAAAGCATCGGGCTATCCTCTCCGACGCGCAGTAAGAGCCGCCAAACACAGATACAGAGAGAGAATTGAGTCTCATTTCCAGCTCAATGACTCTCGACGGATGTGGCAGGGACTGAGGACCATCTGTGCCTTCGGAAACAAATCCTCCGCTGAGGTGAGAGCAGATCCGTTGCTGGCCGACGAGTTAAACACCTTCTTCGGCCGCTTTGATTGCAACGGTGGTGGCGCGACCAGCGCAGGAAGCAGCAGGCAGAGCAGCGTTGACCCTGTAATCACCGTCGGAGGATGAGGTTCGGAGTGCTCTAAAGAAAGTGAACGTCAGGAAAGCAGCCGGACCTGATGGGATAACCGGCCATGTTCTGAGGTCCTGCGCTGATCAGCTCGCTGGTTTGTTCACTTCCATCTTTAATGAGTCCCTTGCTACCTCCATGGTTCCCACCTCATTCAAAAAATCCGCCATTATCCCTGTGCCATTATCAGCTAAGCGCACAACTCTCTGTAGTGCTTTGCAGCCCTGATTGGAGCTGTTTCCATACCACACTGAGAATACACTGGATCATTGCTACACTCAGTTTAAGAATGCCTACAAAGCCTGCTCACTACCGGCTTTTGGCAAATCGGACCATGCCGCCATTTTCCTCACACCGGAATATAAACAAAGGCCCGTTCAGGATCCTCCGGTGCAGAGAGTAGTGACGCGCTAGTCCTCCCACTCAGAGGCTATGTTGCAGGCGGCTCTTGATGACGTCGACTGGGACATGTTCCGGGCGAGTTCTTCTGATGTCAGCGAGTTCACGGATGTAGCATTAAGCTTTGTAAACACGCTAACCGAGCAAGCTACAGAAACAATAACTATAAGGACATTCTCCAATCAGAATCCGTGGGTGGACAGAACTATCCGTGCTGCGGTTAACAAACGCACTGCCGCTTACAATGAGGCCCTTCTGACCGGGAATATGAGCGAGTACAAAGCATCGGGCTATCCTCTCCGACGCGCAGTAAGAGCCGCCAAACACAGATACAGAGAGAGAATTGAGTCTCATTTCCAGCTCAATGACTCTCGACGGATGTGGCAGGGACTGAGGACCATCTGTGCCTTCGGAAACAAATCCTCCGCTGAGGTGAGAGCAGATCCGTTGCTGGCCGACGAGTTAAACACCTTCTTCGGCCGCTTTGATTGCAACGGTGGTGGCGCGACCAGCGCAGGAAGCAGCAGGCAGAGCAGCGTTGACCCTGTAATCACCGTCGGAGGATGAGGTTCGGAGTGCTCTAAAGAAAGTGAACGTCAGGAAAGCAGCCGGACCTGATGGGATAACCGGCCATGTTCTGAGGTCCTGCGCTGATCAGCTCGCTGGTTTGTTCACTTCCATCTTTAATGAGTCCCTTGCTACCTCCATGGTTCCCACCTCATTCAAAAAATCCGCCATTATCCCTGTGCCGAAGAACAATAAACCCTCTTGCCTGAATGACTATCGCCCAGTTGCCCTCACATCAATAGTCATGAAGGTTTTTGAGAGACTTGTAAAGAGCCACATTTGCTCCTCCATACCCGTTACTTTGGACCCTCTTCAGTTTGCCTATCGCCCAAACAGATCTACGGATGATGCCATCTCTCTCTCTCTGAGGAAATTCAGGGTCTCACCAGCAATCCTGAAAACTTTCTATTCAGGGACCATAGAAAGTGTATTAAGTTTTTAACAAGATTTTAAAATCTTGTTAATTACTTATAAAGCCCTGAATGGATTATCTCCTCAGTACTTGAGTGAGCTGTTATCACATTATAGTGCTCCACATCCGCTGCGTTCTCAAAACTCTGGCCATTTGATAATACCTAGAATATCAAAATCAACTGCGGGTGGCAGATCCTTTTCCTATTTAGCACCCAAACTCTGGAACAATCTACCTAACACTGTTCGGGAGGCAGACACACTCTATCAGTTTAAATCTAGATTAAAGAAACATTTCTTTAACATGGCTTACACATAACACACTAATACGCTTCTAATATTCAAATCCATTAAAGGATTGTTAGGCTGCATTATTTAGATCAACCGGAACCGAGAACACTCCCCATAACACATGATGTACTCGTTACATCATAAGAAGAATGGCATCTACGCTAATATTTGTCTGTTTCTTCAGTCCATGTCCAGAACAATAATATACAAATATGAAAAATGAATAACATTTTTAAATAATAAATTGTATAATATAAATATATATATATACACACACACACAACAGAAATATATTAAATGAATTAAACTATAAATTTAAATTATAATAAAACAAACAAATATATATTATAAAAATAGACCAAGAAACAATAAAGGCATTAAACTATACATTAAAATTATAGCAAATGATATAAATGAGAAACTTCAATCAATGAATAAAACACAAATATAACAAATACATTAAAATATAAATGAAAATGCCCCATCGGGACAAGACCACGGGAATCAGATAAGCCTGACATGGCTGACAATCTGACATGGCTGGGGTTGGAAATGAACAGCGGGTTTCGTCTGGCCAGAACTGGCCCCACAACTGAGCCTGGTTTCTCCCAAGGTTTTTTTCTCCATTTTGTCACAGAGGGAGTTTTGGTTCCTTGCCGCTGTCGCCTCTGGTTTGCTCAGTTGGTGACACTTAATTTCTAGCGATTATCGTCAATTTGATTTCACAGATACTATTTAAACTAAACTGAGCTAGACAATGACATCACTGAATTCAATAATGAAATGCCTTTAACTGAAAATTGAGTGTTTAATCTTATTATTATACATTACTGACACTCTATCCTCCAATTTGATACTGTTAAGTGCTTTGACACTATCTGTATTGTTAAAAGCGCTGTATAAATAAAGGTGACTTGACTTGACCGATCATGAAAATACAGAAGAAACAGCCAATCAGAGTGTATGAGGAGTGTGACTGCTGTCCAATGAGATTCACAGTACTTGTCAAAAGTCTCCAAACATTATGAGTTTTTAATGCTTTAGTTAGTATATTCTGCTCACCACGGCTGGATTTATTCGATCAAAAATACAGTAGAGTAAAAACAGTCAAATATTCTTACAATTTAGAATATCTGTATTCTGTACAGTGCAGTATGTTAAACTGTAATTTATTTCTGTGACCAAAGCTGAATTTTCAGCATCATTACTCCAGTCTTCAGTGTCACACGATCCTTCAGAAATCATTCTAATATGCTGAATCCAAGAATCATGAAAAAATGTCCACAAACTATTAAGCATAAAAACATGTTTTTAACATTGATAATAATATGAAACATTAATAACTAAGCACCAAGAATAATTGTTTTTACTGTATTTGTGATCAAATAAATGCTGTCTTGGCGAGTAGAAGAAACTTAATTGAAAGCATTAAAAAATCATACTGTTTCCATACTTTTGACAGGTTCTGTACAGTTTGACGCTGCATGAGGATGCGTGTGAATCTCAGCGGTAAACGTTCACTCACTAGTACACTAGTACAGAAATGAGGGACACATTATGAACTAACAGACAAGAGATGGTGGCAGTAACTCACAGAAAGCATCAAACAGTGATTCTGCAGGATGTCAAAAAGCCAGATGCATTTCAGTCACATTCATGTCTGTGATGCAACACTCGCTTCATTTCTCTGCCTATAACAGATGGAACTGAGCATTCTGGGGGAAATGTTAATGAAATACGCCTTCAGAGGCAGCCTGAGAGTCAGAAACGCTGTCCCTCGAGTGACATCTGTCTGAGGATGCGCTGTGGCCCATCGTGGTTCACTACAGTGCTTCTTTAAATCAGTGTTTTATGAGCGCTGGATTATTTATGAGCCGGAGGAAGGTCAGGCTCTGTTGGGAGTGGAGGAGACACGATTCGGACAGACGCATAACTCATGTGTCACAGCGCGGAGGCCGGCTGATTAACTATATACTGCTGGAGCCCAACATACTGCCACTGTTTACCCATAATTCCTCTCAGGCCTCACTTCAGACAGTATCCCTCCGCTAAAGTGAAGCTAGACCCTGTTCTATCTCTTCATCGCCACGTCTCTTAATCCCTTCAGTCACCAGAGCCTCTTGTCTCAGTTTCTAATGCTTGTTTCTGACTTTTCAGCTCTATTAACAATTTTAATGTTTGGTGAATGTTTAAATTAATGTGATGTGTACATTTGACTGCCACACCAATAATAAATCAATCTGATGGTGCAGATACAGATGAGTGCAGCGCTACACTGTGTCTGAACACAACAACAATATAGCACTGATCACACACGTACACATACACACACACACACACACACACACAAAAATCCGTTTACCTCATTACCGCAATTATATAAACTAACACCATGCTTAATATCTGACAGGAATGAAAGCGAGTCAGTGAAGAACAGAATTGCAGGCTGTTCAATGGATTATACTGTTGATTAACAACATGACAACTGTTCAGCTGATGAAATAATGACAGAAAACTTACACGAGACGAGATCTGTTCTAGACCCATTCTACAGTATGTGGCATTGTAAGACTGTAAGTCTATCCCTCACAGCCTTGTGATCAATATTGCATCTGATCTATAGATTTCAGACTGTACTGTAAGTGTGCAGTAATGTCAGTGTGTCCAGTAGGTGGCAGAAGCAACACCACAGAAAAGAAAAACATTATAAACAGACTAATACATAACATACCAACAGCTAAAGCGTCCTTATATCTCTAACCTGGCGGAGAGAAAGATTCTGAACGGTCCGTTTCTGATGGTCATGTGATCTGATGGAGATTTTAGAAGGAGCGGGAGCGAGGTAAAGAACATGCTCCTTTAAACTCCACTGAAGTTCTCCTTCATCATTTGCTACAGTGTTTCACTTCAGATCAAAGCTGTCTCAGTTCAGAGAGAGACTCAAACGTCTTCGTCTCCTAATGAGGGAACCTAATGAGCCACTGACAGGAAACGGCCTTTACCTGCGAGGTTAACGATGTGCTAGAACATGCGAACATATGCCGCACTTTCCCCGTTTCCAGTGGACTGACCTCCGCAGCGGAACTGCTGCTGTTTGCAAACATCATCACATCAGACGAGCCGGTGCTCGAATCTTTCTTTAATTCAGAGACGTGACCTGAATTAAAAATGCACGAAACCTCATTATTGAACACAAACCATAAATGGTAAAAGTGTGGCATGAGAAAGAGTGGAATAAAAGGATCACACGGTGGTATGATCTGATCTCATCGCTCTTCATCATTTGCTTCACTCACAGCTGTCATTTGTTTTGATGAGTCTCTATATTAATACACCAGACACAAGTCCATTCTCCTCTGTCTCTGTCTGTCTAACAGGACGGATGGATGAGGTCTTATTGATTGAGTTAGTGTTGCTCCTGATTACTGTAAATGGATGTGACCATCAGCCCAAATCAAATCCCTGCAAACCGGCCCATTACAAAACAACAGATTCACAATGAGAGAGACCACAATTCAGAAAGACTGTCAAAAGATCTCCTGGGGCCTCTGTGATTCCTGAGACGTGGAAAACGTGGGATGGAATAGCAAAATCCAGTTATAAAAATGGAATTCACTTTATAACACGTAATGTCATGGAAATTGTCAGATTTTTGATGAATAAATCAAAAGTAGTCAATGGTGAGTACACTTAAATTGTCATACGGTCTATTGTGTTTGAATATTGAACCAAGAAAAGACTAGACTGCAAATAAAGAAAAATCATCTTAATTTAAAGGCTAAACAAGATTATTTTTCTAACCCCACTGGCAAATATTTTCACTTGTTTTAAGCAAAAACTAACAAAATTTGGATAATATTTTCAGAAAACAAGACAAAATATCTTAAGTCCTTTTACTTGTCAAGTAAATGCTTCCTGATTCAATAATTTTTAGATATTTATAATCTAAGTAAGAAAAGCATTTTTTGCTGTGTATTTAAATATGAATCTGCATGTTCTGCATGTCTCTGTGTGTCTGTGAGCCATAGTTTGGTCTGATACACAAACTCAAACATGTGTGATGCTTACAGCATTTTAATATATGAACACATCACTTCATCTCCAGAGCTGCTCTGAGAGTCACTTCTGCAGCTTTACAGCATTTACGTTGAGAAAAAAATCACCATCAAACACACTGAGACTCACAGATCTTACCACAAACCACCAACATTAAAGTCCAGTTTAACTTGAAGAAATTATGATAGAAATATATTACTATTGTACAGTACAATGCATGCCTCAATGTAATAATAATACTAATATTAACATTAATACTAATAATAATAATAATTATCTCAAGTCAAGTCACCTTTATTTCTATAGCACTTAATAAAATACGGATTGTGTCAAAGCAGCTTTACAGTTTTAAACAGGAAAATAGTATCGATAATGCAAGAGGACAATAAAGTCAGTTCATCATTGATTCAGTGATGTCATCATCTAGCTCAGTTCAGTTCAAATAGTATCTGTGCAATCAAGTCAACCATATTGCCAGAAATTCAGACTCTAATCATCTAATCAAATTTTACTGACGACTTAAATAATGTTTTTGAGAATGATATGCACCTCGAGTAGATCTGCTCACAGCTGATTCACTACTGATATTGGTTTTGGGAATCATGATTAATGTTTAATATATTCATCATGATGCTGACAAATCAGTGTGAAGATCAGCTTCAGGTAAATGTTCAACATGAGGACAACACAGAGGAAGAAAGCAGCTAGTACCTTAACACGCATGAGTAATGTCCGGCGTCCTGTAACTCGGCCGGTCTGAACCAGATGGAGTCCTCCTCTTTACTCATCCGGCTCCCATCGAATGAAATGGGCTCCTCGAAGTCTCCATGGCCTGTGCTTTTATACCACATCAGACTGAGTCCGGCGCTCTGAGCGTGTGTGTAGTTCGCACGGATGTATCCATAAAATAAAGCACATTTAATCCTCACAGGCTCCCCGAGCAGAACTTTGTATTTCAGGTAGTCCACAGACCAATCCGTACAGCCGTCCACTGCGGAGACAGAGAACACTGTGTTAATACAACGGGACTGACTTACAGCATCTTACAGACCTTCATACATGAAATAACACAGTCAGACACAGATCAGTGCCAGTGTGAGTGAGTGTGTGAGTGTGTTTGTGTGTGTGTGTGTGTGTGTGTGTGTGAGTGTGTGTGTGTGTGTGTGTGTGTGTGAGTGTGTAAATGTGTGTGTGTGTGTGTGTGTCTGTGTGTGTGAGGGAGTGAGTGTGTGTTTGTGTGTGTGTGTGTGTGTGTGTGTGTGTGTGTGTGTGAGTGAGTGAGTGAGTGAGTGAGTGAGTGAGTGAGTGAGTGGCTGTGTAAGTGTGTGAATGAGTGTGTAAGCATGTGAGTGAGTGTGCGAGTGTGTGTGTGTGAGTGTGCGAGCGAGCATGTGAGTGAGTGAGTGTGTAACTGTGTGAACAGCAGCTGACTGATCATGCAGGAGTATTTGAGCACCTGTGACCAAGTAAGAAGCCAGAAGGAAATCGCATGCTCTCTCTCTCTCTCTCTCTCTCTCTCTCTCTCTCTCACACACACACACACACAGAGAGAGATCAGTATCACATCTCTTTCTCAGTAAAGCAACAACGCTCACATCACAATACCCTACAGGTGAAACCATGACAACAGATACCAGAATCATCCGATAGATAGACGTGCAGTTTGAAACAAATTTCACTCAGAAATTGCTATTAAATTTCACAAATAATTACAAAGAAACAGAAATCCACACATTGACTTAAATGTGAATTTTTAAAGTAGAAACATGAATACATTTTATTTTATTGTTTTACTGTTTTATTTACTTTGCCATTTTTTTTACAGTGTGTGTGATTTGAAGTTAAAATCTACAGGAATGTTCATAGCAAACACAAATATCAGAAACTGGACTGAAATATGATTAATTTGAATGCTCAGCTCTGTCTATAGCATCTGCAACATGATGATGACTGACAGTGAAAATAGTTCAGACTCGGTTTGTAAGAATCACATGTACAGTAATGGAGTCACTGCTGAGCTCAAACACACCGTCTGTGTTCACATGAGACAAACTGCTGGGACATCATCAGGCATGAGCTTGTGCTTCACGTCCATAGCAGGAGAAAACATGGATATAGCTGGAGAAACTCATCCACAGCACATGAGCAGACCGAGAAGAGTCCACATGACAATTCAGCCACATACACAGCTCACATAATGAAGGTTTCTACTGAAGAGCTCATGCAAGAGCAGTCAGACCTGCTGGAAGGCCTCCATACGCTTACAATACAAGCGCATTGCTGCACATGCGTTTGGGCGGATTCCAAATGGAAGTGAGCATTCCTGTGCCCTGCTCCCTTAGAAGGGCAGAGCCCTTGAAGTGTGTTCTTTCTGAAGTGTGACCATCGCATGTTCCCTTCACTAATAGATTTCTGGAAGGGCCCATCATGAAGGGGTTCAGTTGTTCACTTTCATTTGGAACGTCCCTACAAATGGCGTCCCCTTCCCGAAGTGCCCTTTAAGGGTGCAAAAAAATCTGTTTGGAATTCACTCATAAATTCTAGACTGTCCAAAACTCCACATATTTATAATTTGTCATTTAGAAACAGATTCTGCACCGCTCCGAATGTTCTCCGATAGGTCTAGCGCTGTGTCCCAGCGGCATTTCGTCCAGCATTCCTCCTCCTCCTCCATTATCCCACGTTCTGTCTGTCTGAAACAGCTGCTGCAGACAGATGCTGAGAGCTGGACAGGCTCGGCTAATTGTGTCTCCCTCAATGTTTTATTTACTAAAGAAACAGCGCAGCAGCTAATTAACACAGAGAGAAGTGTGTCGCATTATTTATCCCTGCATTCTCTCTCACCGAGTGCCAAATCCCCAAAATGAAACACGACGACTCATTTAGCACGTTGAGAAAGTCAAAGCCTGCCCGGACAGCGAGTCAAATCGAAATCCTATCAAATCTCAGCAGAGCTGCTCTGTGAAGGACGCTCGTGTGGAGGGGGAATGAGTGAAGGAACGCAGGAATCCCTGATGGCTTTTGGCAGGATCTTTCGGAGACGCCGGTGGTGCGGCTGCTGTCAGGTGACATTTACAAACACTGACAGCAAAAAACCCACTTATTAAAATGTTACGGGTCTCTGTTGCTATGGCGACAGGAGGGGGCTGGTTGCCGTGGCAGCCAGTATGGGGGGGGGGGGCTAATTAGGGTTCATTGCAGCAGTATAACGAACTTCATGATGCTTTTGCTCTGTAAAATGAAATATGGTTAAAATATGATTATTTCTCTTAATTATTCTACTGTACAGTGTGTATGCTGGCTTACTTCTGCATGTATGTTTATTACACGTGAAATCAAACGTCTCAGAACGGGACATTCGTTTAGGGAGAGGCAGAGCGATTACAGAATCTTCAGCCATTATATTTCTCTTTTGTTGTGAAGTGTGTGTGTATATTTCAGAGCTGATTTTCAGAAAGAAATGTGAGTCACGTCAATGGCTGTTTCTCCTCTCAACATCATTCTGAAGGATCTAATGAAGCATCAGCAGAGACTCTCAGGACCTGAGGCTGGATTCACAACAATCATCTTAAGAACTGATCTCAAGAAGATAAATTTCAAGTTATGTGCAATTCTTCAAAATTTCTGCCATAGAATGGAAAACTGTATTTACCTTGGCACAGTTGAATAATAAGAGTTCTGTACATGGAAATGACATACAGTGAGCCTCAAACACCATTGTTTCCTCCTTATTAAGTAAATCTCTGAAAAACAGGCGAATCAGAGCATAATACCGACTGTGACGTAAGTTGGGATCACTAATAGTTACACCCCCAACATTACGCGCCCATGTTCTAGGCCAGCTGCCAGCTGAACCATCAGCAGTTCTGCAGGTATTGTGAAGAAACAAGCGAGGACAACAGCAAAAATGTCCGATCATGGAAATAAATGTTATGTTGCAGGCTGTGCAGGGGATGTGAAGTGCAGGGATGGGTTGGTGTCTGTTTGCTTTCAGAAAGGCACGGAAAGCAAATAACGCGTTCTATTAAAATAACGCGTGCCACTAAAGGGAGATGGTTAGCTGCTTGCTAGAGTTGACTGAGGATGATGGCCAATGATTTACAGATCCTGAGCACCACTGACAAGCATCTGATCTTGTAAAATGTTTGGTAAGTACTGCCGCTCCATAGTATAAACAGAGTTTGTGCGATCGCGTATCTAGAAAGCGAAAGTGAAAGTAAAAAGCGATCGTGCATTTGAAAGCAGCTTCAGTGCCCTACATATTAATAGCGGCTCCCTGATGCCCGCATTTTATTTACAGTATAATTACAACGATATAACTGAGAGAGAAAGTATTGAAATATATATTTTCATCCCTGTGTTTCCTTTCTAATAAGCAGGATAATGTACACCAGCCAGTTGTTATGGCAAAATATAGCCCTTCGGTCTTATACAACAGTCCTCTGCTTTGCGACGATAAACCTGTCAGGCTTTATTCAGCGATAACAACTGGCTGGATGTACATTATCCCTTACCTATTAAACACAGTAAGCACTTTACTAGAACCAGAAAGTACGACCATATTAGCCTGATTCTGTCAACACTGCACTGGCTTCCTATCAAACATCGTATAGATTTTAAAATCTTGTTAATTAGTTATAAAGCCCTGAATGGTTTAGCTCCTCAGTACTTGAGTGAGCTCTTATCACATTATAGTCCTCCACGTCCGCTGCGTTCTCAAAACTCTGGCCATTTGATAATATCTAGAATATCAACATCGACTGTGGGCGGCAGATCCTTTACCTATTTAGCACCCAAACTCTGGAACAATCTACCTAATACTGTTCGGGACGCAGACACACTCTGTCAGTTTAAATCTAGATTAAAGACACATTTCTTTAACCTGGCTTACACATAACACACTAATACACTTCTATTATTCAAATCCATTAAAGGATTGTTAGGCTGCATTAATTAGATCAACCGGAACCGAGAACACTCCTCATAACACATGATGTACTCGTTACATCATAAGAAGAATGGCATCTACGCTAATATTTGTCTGTTTCTATTCTGTTTATCAGTCCGTGTCTGGATCAGATGGTGGATCGTCACCGGGAGATGATGTATGTGGCCCTGATCGTCGGCGGAGGCCGGACACCTGGATTAGCCCCGGGGACATATCCCCAGTGAAGACCTCAACTTAAAATACAATAAAACTTAAAATAAAACAAATAACTAAAAATATAATAAAATACCTAACTACATAATACTATTATTGTTAGAAATTGCAACAATATAAAAATAGAAATATAATACATTTATATATTTAACATTTTAATTAAAACAATAACTAAACAATAAATAAACAATAATATCCTGACCAGAGGAGAACTAGCCCCCCGACTGAGCCTGGTTTCTCCCAAGGTATTTTTTTCTCCATTCTGTCACAGAAGGAGTTTTGGTTCCTTGCCGCTGTCGCCTCTGGTTTGCTCAGTTGGGGACACTTAATTTCTAGCGATTATCATCAATTTGATTTCACAGATACTATTTAAACTAAACTGAGCTAGACAATGACATTTCTGAGTTCAATAATGAAATGCCTTTAACTGAAAATTGAATGTTTAATCTTATTATTATACATTACTGACACTCTATCCTCCAATTTGATACTGTTAAGTGCTTTGACACTATCTGTATTGTTAAAAGCGTTGTATAAATAAAGCTGACTTGACTTGCCGTTGTTTTTCTAAAGCAGAGATCAGGACAACTAGATTAGCCCCAGAGATAGATCCCCAGTGAAGACCTTGTCTCCTAGACAGCCATCGGGACAAGACCACAGGAACCAGATGAGTCCTCTGCACAATCTGACATTGTTGCAGCCTAGAATTAAACTGCTGGTCTCGTCTGGCCAGAGGAGAACGGAACATTATTTCGTCACACTATTTACCAGTTTAATAATGTAAAGCTGCTTTGACACAATTTGCATTGTAAAAAGTGCTATATAAATAATGGTGACTTGACATAAAGGGCATAAAAGTCTGTGTTTAATGAATTTTCTTGTTGAAAACATTTTGACTAACCTTCAGTCGTCAGGAGCTGCAGGAAATGAGTGCAGATATCATCTGAAGCAAACCTAATTCATGACGTCAAGTCACCTTTATTTATATAGCGCTTTTAACAATAACTTGTGTGTTTTTGTTTTGTTTTTTTTCCCTTGTAAAAGTGGAAACAACTTGCACTAGCCTACTCCTTCATTTGTGGTCATTTAAGAGTAAGACATTATTCAAAACTATTCTAAATATTTATTTTATTTGTGTACATTCACAATAAAAAACAAAACGTACTTTTGTGAAATAAAGGAAAACTGCCGCTTTCTCAAGAGTGCATCACAAAAATGAACCGAAATTCTGCATATAGGCTGCTAATTGTTGCAGTTTTTTTTTCTTTCGTTTTGTTAATTCATTAATTATTTAGAAAATATAAATTTAGCATATGGGCCTGTTTCTTTTATGTATAATAGCTTATGTTTTTCTCCGTTCACAGAAGTGCTGCAGGTCACGTTCATGTTGTTTATGCTACTTTTTGCGTGTATAAAATAAATCCCTGGAAAACAAATTTAAGTATTTGTAATGGGTCAAGCCACCTATCAATTAAAATTTTATTTCATTGAAATTTAACATAATCTTGTTGGTTAACAGTTAATATAGCTGAACGACCATCGGTTAGGAGAAATAAAATAACCGGAATGAACTTTCATATTTCCTATAAACGATAATCAGAAAAATGATAATAATACAACTGCAACTGTTTATGATCATTGCTTGATTATCAACAGTGGCCTATCTATCTAGTCTATAACAAAGTAAAAAAAAAAAAAAACTTAAAACACTTAATAGAAATAATTTTATGTAGGCCTATACAATTTAATATAGCTTTTTTTTTTTTTTTCAAATGGATGAAGAACAGCTAGCCTAGCCTATAATTTACGCAAAAGGATAAATTATGTATGGAAACAGCTCAAGGGCAACATTTGTTTTGCGATACACCAAAACGTATGCGACAATTCGTTTTTTAGGGATGACGTCATGATGCACACCATTTTATCGGTAAAATGCCAGTTGGATGGAAACAGGCTGTAGACAGCAAATTTTGCAGAGTTTTTTTTTTTACGCATATCTCTTTGTCAATAACAAAACAGCGCAAAATCTGGATGGAAACTTGATTAATGTCTAGCTCAGTTTAGTTTAAATAGTATCTGTGAAATCAAATTGACGATAATCGCTAGAAATCAAGGGTCCCCAACTGAGCAAGCCAGAGGCGACAGTGGCAAGGAACCAAAACTCCCTCTGTGACAGAATGGAGAAAAAAAAAACTTGGGAGAAACCAGGCTCAGTCGGGGGGCCAGTTCTCCTCTGGCCAGGATATTATTGATATTATTACACTTGATTGGCTCTATCACTCTCTCCTCTCCACCTGTAGCTGGTGTGTGGTGAGCGCACTGGCGCCGTTGTCCTGTGGCTGCCGTCGCATCATCCAAGTGGATGCTGCACACTGGTGGTGGTTGAGGAGAGACCCCCCCACATGATTGTAAAGTGCTTTGGGTGTACAGCAATACACAATAAAGCGCTATATAAATGCATCATTCATTCATTCATTGTTTATTTATTGTTTAATTATTGATTTAATTAAAATTTTAAATATATAAATGTATTATATTTCTATTTTTATATTGTTGCAATTTCTAACAATAATAGTATTATGTAGTTAGGTATTTTATTATATTTTTAGTTATTTAGTTTTATTTTTAGTTTTATTGTATTTTAGTCGAGGTCTTCACTGGGGATATGTCCCCGGGGCTAATCCAGGTGTCCGGCCTCCAGGGCCGCAGACATCATCTCCCGGTGCCGATCCACCATCTGATCCGGACACGGACTGATAAACAGAATAAGAAAGAAACAGACAAATATTAGCGTGGACATCGCGTGTTATGAGGAGTGTTCCCGGTTCCGGTTGATCTAATTAATGCAGCCTAACAATCCTTTAACAGATTTGAATAATAGAAGTGTAATAGTGTGTTATGTGTAAGCCAGGTTAAAGAAATGTGTCTTTAATCTAGATTTAAACTGACAGAGTGTGTCTGCCTCCCGAACAGTGTTAGGTAGATTGTTCCAGAGTTTGGGTGCTAAATATGAAAAGGATCTGCCGCCCGCAGTCGATTCATGAATTCATTCAACATCTTAAATTTGGGGATTTAAGACGGTGTGGAGTTTTTGTTAACTTTAAGAAGTAATTTATACTGAACTAAAAAAAATATTCTTGCTACATTTTGTCTCAAAAAAAAAGAAAAGAATATTTGGGGAATAAAAAAAAAATCTTTATTTTCAAGAATTTTTCAGATTGGGCAGTTGCTTTGACACAATTTATATTGTTAAAAACGCTATATAAATAAAGGTGACTTGACTTCAAAATGCTTCATGAATCTGGCCCCTGATGTGATCCTAAAGACCAGGACTAAAGCAAGAACCAGCTCATGAGAGGCCAGACGCTGAAGAAAGAAGGTTTCAATGCTAAGACATCAAATAAAATGGTGAATGAGGGCATTTTGTGATTATTATAAGTCTGCTTCAGAACATAAAAACTGATGACATTTGTCTGGCAGATCACAGTCACTTCATACACGGCATAAACACTGTAAAAACATCCTGTGGGCAACCAAGAGCTTTTTCATTTCAGATCTGGGATGTTGAAAATGTCAGCAGTTTAATTGAGGAGATAAAGCTGAGAGAGCGAGATCGAGAGAGAGAGAAAGAACGAGAGAGAGAGAGAGAGAGAGAGATAGAGAGAGAGAGAGGAATACAAACATCGTCTCTCACGGGGAAACAGATTCAATTAAGGAGTTTCTGTGGGAATATTGTCAACATACTTACAGGAGACAGTTATTATTTTGTGCTCATCATTCTTCTCATTGCTCATTATGGGATGTTGGGCTGTTTTGGGCCGTTATCATTCATTTCACAAACGTGTTTTAGCAGCAGTGAGTTTCATGCAATCTCGCTGGCAGCGTACACACGCACAGCTAACCTTGATTACACCCAATTAACTTCCTCCTGAAACACCTGTTGCGCTCCAGACACTGCTCCGCTGATACATGGATGATGAGGATGGATGGACGGATGAATGGATGGATGGACAATAAACGGATGGATGGACAAATGGACGATCTGATGGACGGAATGATGGATGGATGGACGGATGAATGTATGGACGGATGAACGGATGGATGGATGGACAAATGGATGGAAGGATGGATGGATGGATAGATGGATGGATGGACAAATGGATGGACTGATGGACAGAATGATGGATGGATGGATGGATGGATGGATGGATGGATGGATGGATGGATGGATGAATGAACAGGAGAGGATGGATGGATGAATGGATGAATGGAGAAAGGGACGGACGGATGGATGGATGATCAGATGAATGAACGGACAAGTAATGGAAGGACGGGTGGATGGATGAATGGATGGATAGATTGATGGATGGATGGATGGACGAATGGATGAATGAAATGGACGGACGGACAGATAAGTGTGTGTTTTCAGAATAGAGGACTCATTCACATTTGTGCAGCCTATTCAAACCAAATGTGAGATAACATGAGACTAATTGCTTTTAACAGGTTTACAGGTGTGTTTACACCAGAAATATGATTTCAGGCTGAATAATTTAACCCTGTACAGGAGTTGGCGCTGATGCACAAACACACCTGACAAAGAGGAAACACATGCTGGATGACTGCTTCTACAACTCAGAATCAGTCAGTGTGTAGTATGCTAGAATGCTAGTACACTCTTAAAATTAAGGTGCTTCACGATGCCATTGTTATGCGTTGCTGAAGTAGGAGGCAGGACGAGGGATGCAGAATAATCAGGTACTTTAATTGAGTAAACGTATTAACAACAGAAATAACAGCATGATCATAACTTTAGTTTGGGACTCGACGAAGGTTAGAACAAAACTGAATGCTTATAAAGGAACAGGAACAAAGGAGTAAACGAGATAATTAACACAAGACATGTGAATAGGATGAATCATTAACTAAACAAGGACAGGAACTACCAAATAAGGGCAAAACAGAACTGAAAGGAAACCGACACGTGACAGATATTGCCCCCCTCCCGGAATGTGCATCCCGCACCGTAACATACACATAGTTGCCCTGGAGGCTGGAGCAGAGCCAGGACAGGGAGGAGACACGGGAAGCCTCCAGGGGATTCCGTAAGCCATGGCGGGACAGGAGACTTGGGGAGCCATGGTGGGACAGGAGACTCGGGGAGCCATGGTGGGACTGGAGACTCGGGAGACCATGGCGCCAATGGAGACTCGGGAGACCATGGCGGATCTGGGAGCTTGGATGACCATGGTGGATCTGGGAGCTTGGACAGCCATGGCAGATCCTGGGACTCGGGGAGCCATGGCCTTATTTTTTCGGGCGGCCAAGGTGGCTCAAGGGGTTCCGTGGCCTTGGCTCTAGGCCCGGCCACACAGGCAGAGGTTATATGGCCCCCCCTCAAAACTTTATTGGGGAAGTTCCCCTCTGCGAGCCATTGAGGAGGAGCGGGCTCTGTGGGGCTCTCTGGATGAGCGGGCACTAGAGGGCACTCTGGAAGTGAGGACTCTTGGGGGCGTTCTGGAAGCGCAGACTCTTGGGGGTGCTCTAGAAGCACAGAGCTGAACGGGACCAGCAGAGACTCAGAAGAGCACTTGTGAGGAGCGGGCATTGGAGGGCACTTGTGAGGAGCGGGTATTGGAGGGCACTTGCGAGGAGCAGGCACTGGAGGGCATTTGAGAGGAGCAGGCACTGGAGGGCACTTGCGAGGAGCCGGCACTGGAGGGCACCTGCGAGGCACAGACTCTTGGGGGCACTCAGGCAGCGGTAATTCCTGGGGGCACTCGGGAAGCACTAATTCCTGGGGGCGCTCTGTCAGCATAGGTACAGGAGGGACTTGCCCTGGAGAATCGGGCACTGGAGAGACTGGCCCTGGAGTAACGGGCACTGGAGGGACTGGCTCTGGAGAAGCGAGCAATGGGGAATGCTGACTGGGAACAGGAGGGCGCTGTTGAGGAACGGGTTCTGGGGAGAGGACAGAAGCCAGGAAATGGGTATCGCCATATCCAGAAGCTCCAATTTAGGAACAGGCGGGTTTGTGAGAGCCACGGGCAGTGGTGTAAACCTTGCTGCGGGTGGCGGCACACTCTTCGCCGTGGGCAGCTGAACTATTATCGCTGTGGGCGGCGGCATCATCATTGCCGCGGGCAGAATCATCATCACCACGGGCGGCAGAATCATCATCGCCGCCGGCGGAATCATCATCGTTGCGGGCGGCGGAATCATCATCGTTGCGGGCAGAGGAGCCATCTTCGTCGTGGGCGGCGGAACCATTTTCGCCGCAGTCAGCGGCACACTCTTCGCTTTGGGCGGCGGAAGCAGGTCCTCCCTTATCAGCTGCCTCCTCATCTTCTGTGTCGGTCGAGTCTTCTGTTATGCGTTGCTGAAGTAGGAGGCAGGACGACGAGGGATGAGGGGTACTTTAATTTAGTAAACATATTAACAACAGAAATAACAGCATGAACATAACTTTAGTTTGAGACTCGACGAAGGCTAGAACAAAACTGAATGCTTATAAAGGAACAGGAACAAAGGAGTAAACGAGATAATTAACACAAGACAGGTGAATAGGATGAATCATTAACTAAAGAAGGACAGGAACTACCAAATAAGGGCAAAACAGAACTGAAAGGAAACCAACACGTGACAGCCATAGAAGAACCTATTTGTCTAAAAGGTTCCATAAAAAACCTTTAACATCTGAAGAACCTTTCTGTTTCACAAAAGGTTCTTTGTGGTGAAAGAAGGTTCTTCAGATTGTAAAAAGGTAAGAAAGAGATGAAAAGAGTAAGAAAGAGATCCTTTGACTGAAAGGTTCTTTGCGGAACCAAAAATGGTTCTTCTATGGCACCACTGTGAAGAACCTGCCTTTTAAGCAGCTTTATTTTTAAGTGAGTGAAGTGACATTCAGCCAAGTATGGTGACCCATACTCGGAATTCGTGCTCTGCATTTAACCCATCCAACGTGCACACACACAGCAGTGAACACACACACACACACCGTGAACATACACCCGGAGCAGTGGGCAGCCATTTTATGCTGCAGCGCCCGGGGAGCAGTTGGGGGTTCGGTGTCTTGCTCAAGGGCACCTCAGTCGTGGTATTGAGGGTGGAGAGAGCGCTGGACATTCACTCCCCCCACCTACAATTCCTGCCGGCCGGAGACTCGAACCCACAACCTTTGGATTACAAGTCCGACTCTCTAACCATTAGGCCACGACTTCCCGAGTTTAAGAGTGTATGCTGTTCTGAATTCAGTCTCAGTGATGGGACGCAGATTGAGCAGCTGTTCTGATACACTGAGGAAGATATATTTTGAGTATACTGTAAGTATACTGTTGCATCTGACTGTTGTCAATAAAGTCCAAATTAATGATTTAACCCAGTTGAACACATTACAATGAAGTAAATATATATGAAATAATATACATGAAGGAAAATGTGTGACGACAGAAATTTCATTGCTTAAATGTCACTCTAACTATATCCCGAGATTTCCAACCCATAAAACACACACACACACACACACACACAGAGCGGGCTGATCATGTGACGGTGTGCATATGTCCAGTAATCATCTGCCAGCAGCTGCTGTCACAGCACATCTCACTCATACACTCCTGTGAGCAGCACAACGAGAGCCGGCAGACACACACGTGTGTGTGTGTGTGTGTGTGTGTGTGTGTGTGTGAGATACTCTTACAGGAACAAGCATCATGAAGACCAGCTGCCTTTATGAAAGAGACTCAGTATAAGAGTGTATATGACAGAATACATACAGAAGAGACGATTAAAACATCTGATCCAATAGCACAATCATCCATTAAAGCCACACAATTACACACAAACGCACACACGTTTGACAGATTCTTTTATCCAGCTTTCATTGCATTCTATGTGCACGTGTGATCAGAATCGAACCTATGACCTTGGCATTGCCAGTGAAGTGCTTTACTGTTTCAGCTACACAGGAATATATATATGTGTGTGTTAGGGACACATACACACACATACGTAAGTATACACACATATGTACACACACACACACACAAATGTCCAGCACTCTGTCAGCAAATTAAACCTTTAATGTAAATTGAGTTTACAATAAATCCACCAGCGGCAAAAAAGATGGATGAAAATGAAAATTGCTCTCTTGGCAATAGTTGCTGACATTTGCATAAACATAATTTATTCTGCTGGAGAGAGAAAGAGAGAAGAAGTGAGAAAAGAGGAAGAGTGAACAAGAGCAGGTGAGAGTCACATGACCATCGTTACTGGAGGAAGAAAAGCAGACACAAATACACGATTCAACATCCAGCAGGACTGCACATACACATTCACACACTCTTGGGCGCACACACACACACACATGTAGGATATCAGAGACTGAATCAGACAAATTTAAGATGCATCAGAACATTGAAACATGAGGAGCTGGAATACCACAGAGAGGCCCAAGGAAACAGGACGTCGTAAATCAGATTCCTAGCTCCAACTACTCTGAAGCAAGCAAACTAACCAGCAAGCCTCTTTCACAGAATAGCTTACAACCTTGAGACAAAAGAACACTTATTGATAATTCCAATTCAGGAAGGAGACTGTCAAATTTGTTGCAAGTTATCAGGACTGACGGCCACATGTAAACCTGTGATAGAAAATCACAAGCTACAGACTCTCTTGGGCAGGTCTTCCCCCATACAAGACAAAGACTTGAATTCCTTAGGAGACCTTTTAACCTCTCTCTGGTCGTCACAGAACATGCCTCTTATTATTCATAGAACTACACACTAGAGACAATCTGTTCATATGTACTAAAAATCATCTTAAAAGGACCTATGAGTTATTTCTCTGCATAGAAATAACCTATATTATGTTTGTAACCCACACATTAGATTATCATGTTTTAATCAAATATTATATGTTTTTTTTAATCACTACTGAATAGCTGAAGGATTCAGATGCGTGTTTGGTATGTATGAGTGTGAAAAATCATGCTTTAAATGTTTCTTCCAATCGATTATTTGTCAAATGCATCATAGTCTTGTTATAGAAATCATGTCCAAAAGTATACTTTGCAAGAGCCTGTAAAATTTGGACCATGTGGCTGATAACATGCTGATTTATGATGGAAGGAACACCCCTAGCTAACATAATAGCCTATCTAATTGGTCAAGACACCAGAGGGGATGTGTCCAGAAGCCAAGTTTAAAAACTGAGGACACCATCAAACTCTCTCTTCTTCTTAAAAATGCTCTTCCTCTTAAAATTGCTCTCTTACTACCGCTTGGTTCTCTCCCTTCTCCTCTTCTTCTCTTTTGCCACCACGTCTTGACGCTGCTCTTTGAGCGTGCTCTGGCCCACGTGCCAGCTGCTACCATAATGAGAAGAAAACCAACCTAGTCGTTACATCCTTTTATTCTTTTACTTTAATTTATTTTATTTTCCGTTGTGAGTTTTGTGTAGTTTTGCGCCACGCCTCGTCTCCGAGTTCAACTGGAGTCTGTGACCGCCTCAAAACTTCTACCAGACACAACTCCATCGGCTTCCCAAGACGTCACTTCACGACTACTGAACTCTCAACCAATCAGACACTTCGGGGAACCCCCTTTCTGCAACGACGACACAAAGGAAACCCCTTAACACAGACAAAGTAAGCAAGTAACACCTCCAGTTTCTAACTGAATCAGGTGCAGTTAATATAAATTTTAGCCTCATTGAGAAACTCAAAGCGAGGGTTAAATAAGTGATTGATGGTTGTTCAGGTCGATGTAATTGAACATATTGCTATAGACTTGGGATATCATATTTCCATTCTCTTAAACTCATCCTTTCCTCACTTTCTCTCTTTCTGCAGCGTGTGAATGTGTGAATGCTTGTGTTCATGTGTTACATTAGTTTATGTCTTAGGTTTATATAAATAAAATCTGATTTATATTGAAAAGAGAAGTATCTTGTGTTTTGTGTTCACAAGTTAATGTCTTAATCTGCCGATCTTGTTACTGTGCTATTAAATGGTGTTTTCACTATATTTTGGATTATAATATCCAGTGCAGAGTTTGTCATACGGCTCGTTCAGTGAATCGCCGTAACACTGATTCTGTTCAAATCCCTATAAAATCATAAATGATTCCCTTTGAGCTAAATTAAACTATTTCTTTAAATTACATATTAATATTACGTTTTTTTTTATTACGTTACACACACACACACCACACACTCTTTCACACACATATATACACACACACACTCTCGCACATATACACACACACACACTCTCACGCGCACACACACTCTCACGCGCACACACACACTCGCGCGCACACACACACTCTCGCACACACACTCTCGCACACACACACACACACACACACACACACACACACACACACACACACACGTTGGTTTTTGTGGTTTATGGGGACTCTCCATAGGCGTAATGTTTTTATACTGAACAAACTGTGTGTGCTATTGCCCTACACCAACCCTACACCTAAACTTAGCCCTCACAGGAGACTTTGTGCATTTCTACTTTCCCCCCAAAAAACACACTCTGTATGATTTATAAGCGTTTTGAAAAGTGGGGACATGGGGCAATGTCCTGAAAAGTCACCTTCACCTTGTAATACCTGTGTCATTATACACATTTATGTCCTCATTTGTCACACACACACACACACACACACACACACACGCACACACACACCACACACTCTGGCACATATACACACATACATTCATGATTAAACACAATTATTCACACGACACACGTATATGTCATGTATACATTTGACTGCCACAATAACCTGAGAATCCTTTTTGTAATAATAATAAATCAATCTGATGGTGCAGATACAAATGAGTGCAGATTTACACTGCATCTGAACACAACAACAACAAACACACACACACACACACACACACACACACACACAGCAATCTAAATAAGGGCACAGACCTTTTCTATTGTTTTTTACAGTCAAACCAAAATTCATTCAGACACCTTCAACATTTCTCACATTATCTCAGTTTATTCATTATAGTTTAGAAAATGGCAATAAAATATGAGAAGAGCTCAGAGTTAAACTGTGTCAGAACAAACTGATCTTGATAATGTCAGATAACTTTGATAGAAAGGTATGTAATGAATTGGGTTGAATAGCTGTCAGATGTTAAATTAAAGAACACAGTTAGATAAAACCAATTTAGCTCAACCAATCACCAAGCAGTGCTTCATTTAGTTCAGTCTGTGGAGGAAAAACATCACATTAGCAATTAAAGAAAAACACTGGAGCAAAACATGATCAGCTCAAAGTGTCTGAATAATTGTTGCTCCCAAATTTTTTATCAATTTTACTGGTAGTCCACTGTATGAAGAATTATTGGGAAGAATATGTCACAGGTTGCTTTATTTTGCTATCCTCACTTACATTTATGAACTATAGTGTCCTGCACTAACAAAAATATCAAAAATTATATTTGGGCTCTGAATAATTTTTGGTTTGACTGTATATGGCTAGTATGTTCTGTAACCGAACACAGAAACATTTCTGCATCTTTACTCTTGTCATCATGTGTCTACTGTCTCAGCACGTGTGTTTGCGCTGGTCTCAGGTCAGGTTCTGTTCACTGACCATTAGAGTTACTTCTGACCCCAGATCAGCGCTGGACTCATCTGCACAGCCTCAAATCCACACTAAAAGCTTTCAGAAATGCAGAGAAACACATCAAGGTCAGAAGCGTCGCCCTGGACCGGTTTTAAAAAGATCCTGTTAATGACTTCCGAATGGATTCAAATGAATACAGAGCAGTTATAGAAATGGGATTTCCCCTGCTGTGAGAGAAAGGATGTGAGACGACAGCTGTCTCTCTCTCTCTGCAGAACTAACAGTCCAGATGAATCTGAGCACGCTCGTATGTGACTGATGTGATTCCAGCCCGTTCAACACAAACACAATCTCTCTCTGAAGGTCTGACGATGATCAGCTGTCTGTGAATTGTCTCTCACTTGACGAGTCTGTATTATTCATGAGCTAATTAGCAGGTTTGGTTGTTTTAGGGAGTCAGTAGGGTCATTCTACAATTGGCAAACGTGAGACAGAAACTATAAAAAATCTTATTTTTAGATTATAAAATGAATTGCTAGGTATTTCAATTTTGTCAAATGTATTTCAATGTTCTGTCTTCAGTAAAAAATGGAAGCTTAAGGATATTTTGAATTTTAATTAAATACTGGTGCTTATGCTTATAAGCATTCATACAAATGACTAATTTCACCCCAATGGAGAGAGAAACACAATGGAGAAACCAGCACAAATCCAGACTATTTTAAAGCATGGACTGCTGTCCGTGGGATATTCTGGAGATAAGACTATGCTTATTAAAATTTAGTTACACAAGTGAACGCATCTTAATTCCAGAATTTGTAGATATTCTTAGTAGAAAACAAGACAAAATCATTTTTTGCAGTGCAAATATGTAAAATCAGTTATGGAGTTTTTAGTAGTTATGGAGCTTTTTACAAATATGTAAAAAGTTATCAGTGTAATTTTGCAGAATTTCTTAAAAAAATTAAGATAAAAAATTAAGACTGAACACACCATGCACCCTCAGATCAACCATCACATGCAATGACCTTTACACACAGAAAATAGTTCAGATAAAACTCCCTGTTTTCTTAAAGGAGCAGCATCCGTTGTTGTAACACAGACATGAGTTGGTGGTAGAGCGGCACGATTCTGGATAAACTGAGAATCACAATTTTTTTTGTCTCAAACAGAGATCACAATTCTCCCTAGATTCTGAACTAAACAAAATAATGTGACAAAATATTGTTGCTATTATTGCTATTTAAAAGTGTTTAATTGATTTGTATGAATTATTAAACTTTTTAATATATATGCATTTAAAATATAATATTTAATACACCAATTTTTAATATTCAAATTAGAAAAAAGTGGTTTGAATGAATGATTCAATGACTCACTCATAAATATTTCACTTGTTAATTGCTGGAATCAGCATTTTTTTTAACAAAAACTGGTGGTGGACGAGGAGATACCCCCCTTACTATGTAAAGCGCTTTGAGTGCCTAGAAAAGCGCTTTATAAATGTAACAAATTATTATTATTATTAAATCTCTTGAATGATTCAATGACAAATACGTTTTTTTTCAAGTCACTTGTCTCCATCTAGTGGCGAAACGAAGCAATCAACACAAACGTTATTTGAAGCACCAAATACTTTCAAAAGGGAATGAATTTTGCTCTATTTTAATCTCTTCCATAGACATCAATGTTTATATCGGAAATGTAAACTTTCATCCCAGGATTTCTGCAATAATATGAATGACTGTAAGACAGAAATAATACGATGTAGTTGAAAAGACTGTTTCTTACCCAAACATGCTAACTGTCTGCTCTCTCTGTGTCAGCGACAGCGCAAACACAGATCTGAATGCTCCAATATGATATTTTTCAAAGGTTTAATAGACACGGGCGAATCGTTGACATTTAAAAATGGGATTGCATGGGTGTTTGAATCGAGACTGCGATCTTTTAACGATTAATCGTGCAGCTCTAGTTGGTGGAGACAAATTTGTCTTAAAATATCATATGGATATTATTAAACAATTAAACTGCACGTTAAAATCTATATTCACAATAATACCACTAAAATCATGTTAAAAATGCTGTATTGTTGCAATTACATCCCAAGATCCCTCTCTCTCTCGCTGATGTATGGTGGAAACATGGAAGATTTTGTTACACAAGAAAAACTCTTAAACTCAATCAAATATTTTAAAACAAAATTGTGACTTCTAACAGTGCATACATAGTTTTCACCCTGCAGAACACCATATCAGTATCTGTCTGTCTGTCGTGTGAATCCAGCACACGGATGCTGGTGTAGGTCAATGAGGATGAACAGAAACAGACACTCTCCGCGCGCCGTGTGTGTGAATGTTGATTATGAGCTGAACAGCGACTGACAGATGAACAGATCAAGCCATGTTCCTGCGTTGTCCAACACAAATCACCAACAAAACTGGAAAATTATTTCTATGTGAACAATTTATTCCCATGTATTTGGATTTATTTTGGGATTTTAAAGCACAGCATCACAGCGCTGTCCAAACAGGAACATCCAAAACACACACACACGAACACACACACACACGTTGGTTTTTGTGGTTTATGGGGACTCTCCATAGGCGTAATGGTTTTTATACTGAACAAACTGTGTGTGCTATTGCCCTACACCAACCCTACACCTAAACTTAGCCCTCACAGGAGACTTTGTGCATTTTTAGATTTTCAAAAAAACACCATTTAGTATGTTTTTTAAGCCTTTTGAATTACGGGGACATAGGCAGTGTCCTCATAAACCACCTTCATATTGTAATACCTCTGTCATACCCATGTCATTATACACATTTGTGTCCTCATAAACCACATAAACATGCACACACACACACACACACACACTCACTCACACACACTCACACACACACACACACACACACACACACTCACACACACTCACACACACACACACACTCTCACACACACATGCTCTCTTTGCTCTGGCACAGCTGCAAAATCATACAGCAAAGCACATATCGATCAATCCTAATGGAGGAGGTAAAATCTCAGATTAAAGGTTGTCGCAGGCCTTTATAAATCCTGCCTAAACATGACTGTCCCACAGGCTCTATTTAACACTAAACGCTAACAGAGATTCACACACGTTTCCCTCATCAGACCTCACGTCTACATAAAGCATTTGGGTCGAATTCAGAGGCTCTGTCAAACGCACGTGTCATCTTGAGCTCCGTAAATGAACAGACGCTCGGACCGTAATGACTTTCTTCTTTTTATCAGAATTAATCTGCCTTGTGATGTTTCCTTTCAGATAATTAACTGACATTTTCATCTTGGTTTTAAATGGCATGTTCATTAACTGATTTCTGGCACCCGAGGGAAAGACACATTAAATGACAGTCTGTCGTTTGTTCCTATGAATTAAAGCTCATAAATGAAACAGTAATGTTCAGCTGATGATTGTGCATTGGACAACTGTCTGTCTCTACCTCCGTCTGTTTTTATCTGTTTATCAGGTGGAAATGCAGGCGCTCTCACTCCCATTTCTAGGAAACAAAAACAGTAAATTCGCATAAAACATTGCAGGAGAGAGATTAACAGTCGACACGGTTCAAGTGCAAGGAACAGTAATAAATAAGAGAAAATCAAATGGACTCGATCGTATTCCTGGCTGGATGAATGATCCCTGTCCAGGACCCAATATCAGGAGTGCGTCTCGCTGTCAAGAATGCTTTATCATCCTGTCACTTCCGCAGATATATTTTAAAGAAGATTGCCATATTTTCTTCTTCCCTTCTCTCTCTTTATAGCCTTTTCGGCTCTAAACGCTCTTCTATTCTCAACGGCAGGAGGCAGAAATCTCCTCCAATTTTTAGGGTAAAAATTGAGCTGGAAAAGCAGCATTAAGTTTGAAGAATAATCCGCTCGGAGTCACGTTAGCTTGCGTTTATAGAACTTAAAAGCGTTCTCAGACCAAATAACATATTTAAGGAAATAAAAGTACATGCCCACATAATCAGTCAGGACCTACTGTCTGATGGCGCACTGGTCGGATTATGTATTACGAATGGTTTTCATCCCTGTTCCTATAATGCACCAATATATCCATCTACATAGTCCTACAATGACACCTGATTCAGATCATCGTGCTTTGAGGAGTGCTTCAGATAAAGAGATGCTCATAATGTGCAGTGTTGAGAAGCCCTGCTCTAGATGAATATAAACCGAAGACCAATAGCACATGTACACTGAAGCACACCACCACCTACTGGAGACTCTGAGAAAACATCTTCAGGCCAATTCTGAAAGTGTATAATTAAATCATTAAAATGTTTCTCTTTTGCATTTGAAATGCTTCCAAGACTCTCCAAGTGCTGGTCTAGATGGTGGACCGTTGGGCAGCGAGGGTTAAGTCATGCTGGTTAGAAACAGCAGGAGGAACGGCTGCAGGATTGTGTTGCTCTGCTCTCAGTAACCATGACGACACACACCAGCAGCCGCCTGATAAACAAACATACACACACACACCTCAATTTTTCCCAATCAGCGCTTTAACACACACCAGCAGCAGATCTACACCGAATCAAGCCGCTCCGTGGCTTGTGACGTGACGCTCCAGAGGATTCCTGTCAGACAGCCTTCACCTCCCTCTCCTCCTCATCCTCCTCATCCTCCTCTCCTGCTTGTTTTTAAAGCAAAAGCTCAGAAACAGGGCTACGGATCTCCAGGGGTGACGCTGCTTATATAATGTTATAAAGAATTCACACATCACATGTCCTTATTACAGCCTCAAAAACACATGAGAAATATCAGAGAGAAAGAGAGACTAGAGGGAAGGAAGAGTCACTTCGCTCTGTGCAAAACAACGAGAAAATGAAACGCCTGCAAATCTCAGCTCTGCATTTTCATTTCCGTCATGAACATCACACCGTCCTTTATTACTTCTGCAGGAGATTCTTCCATTCCCTCATGACAAGAACCACAACAATCAAAAACAAATAATGCAGTTATAGCCATAATATGAATGGAGGCTTAAAACGACTTGCAATGGAAGTGTGTCATTCCTGATGAAGAGGGGAAGAGAAAACCCCATGAAAACCCTGAAATCTGCAAGAACAGCATGAAAACTCAACGAGAACCCAGGGAGAACTTAATGACTATTTAATGAGACCTCATTGAAAAATCACATGAGAACTACATAAGAACTCTGTGAGAACCCAATGAGAACTCACTGAACTCTTTAAGCTCTGAGAACTCCATGAGAATTCCATGAGAACTTCATGAGAACCCAGAGAAAATCCCATGAGAACTGCATAAGCACACGGTGAGAACCCTATGGGAACTTCATGAGAATTCCATGAGAACTTCATGAGGACTCCATGAGAACGCAGAGAAAATCCCATGAGAACTGCATAAGCAGACTGTGAGAACCCTATGGGAATTCCATGAGAACTCCATGAGATCCCTAATGAGAGTGAACCTCCCACGGACGCTGGAGTGGATGACTGGTCATTCTGCGGGACCGCTGCCAGTGTGCACAGGAGGTCTGTATTAATTATATATGCTAGAAGCAGCTGCTCTCACGTTACATAAGTTATTCACCACAGACGCTCTTCACTCAGAGAGAGAGAGACGTCCGGCCAAGAGCACGACGGGTCAGTTACTGCGGTGAGAGAACAAATAAAATAGTCCTGGTTTGGTTTGGTTCTATTGCCTTCAACAAAACCTGAGCACCAGAGAGACAGAATGGGATGGAGATAAACAGCTCAGCTCTGAGTTTGTGTGTTTAATACCAAAGAAAAAACTGTATGGAACTTTTTTGTGCAATTGTAAGTGTGCTACACACAGGTGAGTGGGCCTGTACAAACCAGCTGTAGTAACACACTCTCCTCTATGTGTACTAGACACTTTACACACACAGTGCTGCGTGAACACAATCCCACAAAAGACTCAGCAATATATGTATGTTTACATGCTCATGCTCTACAAATCATCCTGCACTGTTCCCCAACCAGCTGCTGACTCAAATGTCTCTCTTTGCACATGTACAGTATTTATGTGAAGCATTCGTATAGTTTGTATTTTTTATCTTTTATTTTTTAGTTTGTATAGGGTAAATATTTATATATAGTATACTTCTAGTTAAAATCTGTCAGTAGGTTAGTTGTGTATAGGTTTATAGTGTTTTTTTTTATAGGTTTATAGGTTTAAAGTGCTTTTTTACACTTGACTACACTTGACTTGACTTGACTAATGGATACAGAGAGTTTTAGAGGACAGACAGACGGGGACAGTACAGCATCTCCTCCACTGACCGACGTGTGTGAGAGCAGTGAATGATGGGGAACATCAACGACAGGTTCACAGCGACTACATCACAACAGACTCGTCCACCTCCACAATGATGGAGAAACCAGCATGTCCGATCCTCTGAACACCGACAAACTCACAAGCTCTCACAGCTCTTATACTAGTAAAATTAATGTGGAAAATTATGAAATGAATTAAGACAAAAAAAAAAGGCTTCATTATTATTGTGGCTTGTAAATCTTCTATAATCCTGCAAATAGAAGAACTGTGTGTGTGTGTGTGTGTGTGTGTGTGCGCAGAAGCAAAATGTTGCATAAATTATATAAGAATAATTTAATATATTGTAAAATGTATTCCTGTCATGCGAAACTGATTTCCAACATTGCTAATAATCAGAAATGTTTCTTGAGCAGTAAATCAGTATATTAGAATGATTTCTGAAGATCATGTGACACTGAAGACTGGAGTACTTTGTGCTTGAATTAAGGTTTGTGGTCATTAATGTTTGTGTGTTTCATCACTTGAACATGTTTTAAAGCATCAGATTTGAAACCCGTTCTAAAACCAACTCACAAAATGTACTTTCAAATGAAAAGGCAGCGGGTTAATGCACCGAGACGCTGTCTTCTGTCTGCTTCTCCTCTGATTCAAACAGCACTGGGAAACCAAGCTCCATCCACCTCGGCCAAGCACAGGATCACACCGTGACACACTGACACACAGTATAAATAAAACACCAAGAAACCACAAAAAGGCAAGTGGCACGAGCAGGGTGAAATGAATAAATAAAACTATCGAGCGAAGGGGAAAAAGGCGAAATACTGTGTTACTGTCAGACGAGACCTTTGGACTGAAAGATTTCTGCACGGCGAGGCTGAGACACAGTGAAAGAGTCAATGTGTTCAAAATCTCTCCATCATCTCTCTATACCTCTCAGTTCCCGTTTAATAACTAATGACAAGTTCATAATCAAATAAAGGAATGAGACATTTGCACAACGAGGAGACAAACAACATGAGAATGCAGGAAGAAATGCACAGCATTACATAACGCTTCATTCATTGACTGTGCAGCATCCACATTTAACCTTCACACAAACAGAGAGTCTTTGTCCGAGAGGATCCAGTGCATCTGTGAGATCCGGGAATGCTCTCACATCCGGCTCAGACTTTACATCAGCCTGGCCTACATCACAGCGACGAGAGCCCTCAGTATTACAGAGGAGACAGAAAGAGAAAGAAGTGTCAGGTCAGCGTCTGTTTTTCTCTGGGATCGAAGGGAAGAAAAGATAGACTCGGTGTCACAGACCTGTGTTTGTCCTCCTCAAACACTCTGATGTTCTGAATCTTCACATTCGACTGTGGACTCGCGGCCGACAGTGACAGATCTGTGAATCAAAATCTACATTAGAGAAGAAAAACTGAATCTCTTCATGTCCCTACAAACAACTCCACAGGTTAAGGCGCACAATGCTCGTTTCTCAATCGTCAACAGCTTGGATTTCAGTCCCAGAGAGACATCTGATCTGGTAGCATGAGCCTGTAGCGAACCAATTTACTCCAAATCACACGCAGCCCAAAAAAGAGCCAGAGAAGCACATTTCTCTGCAAAATGCCACCGCAAGAATATTTAACATTCTGCCTTTCATACGGCAAAACGCTGGAAAACATTTGTCTGGCCTTCTGTATTTTAACTTCACGTAACATGAGACACCAAAGCAAATTGAATAATATAGTCATTTATATTCCATTCAGAGGGAGGGGAAGGTGATTTATTCGGCGCTGAATGGATGCGGGAGACGCGAGGGAAAGTGACCTTCTTCATAAAACCTCCGTTCTGTTCTCAAAGCTGCAGTTACTCTAACGATCCCCAGGGTGATATTTCTGTTTAGAAATGACTAACGTGAGTCCTCGTGTTGAGAAATGTCTGTCAGGAGACACACAGAGAGAAACCATCATGAGTCCACGAGTACCTCAATGTGGAAGAGCTTTCAAAACACAAGAAATCAACATAAAATGCCAAAACCGTCACAGCGTTACAACCACTAACTCGACAAAAAGTATTTGTACATTGCATTGAGTTCTTATATTTGATCAGTTCATTCGAACTCATGACCTTCATGCCTTGGCGCCATCTTCTACTGCTTGAGCAAATTAATCCTATTAGTAAACTGCTGCAAATGGTCAAATACAAACTATTAATTCATTTATGGAAAATAGCAAGTATACCAATAACTAACAATTCTATCAGGTAACTTAAACAAGCTATGTGAGTGACACTACTACTTACATTTTCTAATAATATTAATATTCTCAATTTTATTTTATTTATTTTTTATTTATTTTTTTTTGGGGGGGGGGGGGGGGTATTTAATAGTTTATGGACAATTTTTAAAAATAAATAAATAAATCAGGTCCTACTCTGAAGCTTATTGGTTGAAAGCACCAATGCAAAGAGTCACTCATTTTCATAATAATTCTAGAAATTCACTTTAGAGATTCTACGGGCTTTGAAAATACATGACAACTTATTCTCCTAACCCTAACAGACAAATCGATGGCACAAACGGGGAGCGAGACCCAAAGGCTCTCGAGACATCAGATTATCACGAGTATCTCGTATTGCTGCAGTAGCATCCTCTACCCCAGATACGGCTATGACAAGGCTTGCAAACACTGGTATTCTACCACCTCCTATACATCTTGAGAACAGATTTGAAGCATTAATGAATGTGGGTGAAGAATCCCCAAATGTGACAAAACATGGATTGAATCAGCCAGCAGCTAACATTTCTACTGACTTTATTACATTATATACCTGCATTATACTTCAATATTTTCTGGGGCCATAGAAAACTGTTTAAACTGGATGGCCTCCACCCAAACAAAGAGTGCTAAAAGACAATATCTATTTCTCCATCCATCATCCTTCAGTGATGTGTGCCAATCCACTTAACCTGAATGGCACACACACACACCTCGACAGAATATGAGTGACCACAGGACTTCATATCAGCTTCAGAGTCATCATGTTGTTGAAGAATCCCACAAACATAACGCCACGCAGCCACAACAAACTTGGCTCATAGAAACTGCCCACAGAGCTCATCACAGACAGACTGTGACGTAATTCAACAGCTCCAAGACCCAGCACCCAAGGACGACTTTCTGGAAAACAGCCAGGGAAGCCAGGACAACATCTCACAGCCACCGGAAACACCAGAGCCAGAGCCCCGCTCACCAGACACACTTTCCCTCTCTCCAGCATCTCCACTTCTAAGATTCTCACAGAAAATGGAGGAACTGGTATATGCTGGGACCAAACTCTCCCACTCTTTCGCTGCAAGCCCCCCAGATATCAACAAAAAAATGGCGGCCCCCACAACCACCAAAGCCTGTGGACCCAGCTCATCCTCCTCATCCTGTGAAAGTCGCCACTGCCACACCGCCAGGGCCCAAACCCTCCTCTATTGGCTGTAGGTGAAGCAAAAACAACTGATAGTTACTCTCAGTGATGCGTGTTGGGTCCCCGCTATGATAGCAGCAACTTTCACAATTGTTTACAGAACAAGCGGGAACCCAGTGTGCCTGTAGCTTTGTCTATCTCTGTTCGATCACATGATAGAAAGTCTAAGGCCTTCTCAAGGCGTATGTCTGACCCATCTAATCTGCGTCCTATAATGCTTCAAACTAAGACTGCTGAGACACAAAATAATGCCATCAAGTTAGCATTTTTAAACATTCGCTCAGTAAAAAATAAATCATTTCTGATCAATGACTTAATAACCACAAACAACCTGGATTTTATGTTTCTAACCGAAACATGGTTAAAAGACAGCTGCAGTGCAACAGTCCTAAATGAAACAGCCCCTCCTAACTTTAAATTTAAAAGTGTCTGCAGGACTGTTAGGAGAGGTGGAGGTGTAGCTGCTCTTTTTAAAGATGTCTATCAATGCAAGCAAGTGTCATTTGGTCAGTACTTGTCTTTTGAATATCTAGGTATTGTGCTGAAAGGTGCTCCGCGTATTCTGTTTATCATTTACAGGCCTCTAAAATACTCTCCAGCCTTTGTTGATGATTTCACTGAACTGTTATCAATGGTTTCCTCAGAGTTTGACTGTTTTGCTATTGCAGGTTATTTTAATATTCACATAGATAATGCAGAAATCAAAACTACTAAAGAAATTATAACTGTTTTAAACACTTTTGACCTGATTCAGCATGTGCACGGACCCACACACAATCGTGGACACACTCTAGATTTACTCATCAGTAGAGGTCTAAACATTTCATCCATTGTTATTAATGATGTAGCACTATCTGATTACTTCTGTATTTTCTTTGATATTGATCTCTGTTACCACTGAATCTAGATCTGTCTCTATCAGAAAGAGATGCATTAACGAGAACACTATTGTACTATTTATGGAGGCTATATCTTCAACACCAAGCATTTCTGCAGACTCTGTTGATCAGAATCAGAATCAGAATGAGCTTTATTGGCCAAGTATGTTTACACATACAAGGAATTTGTTGTAGTGACAGAAGCTCCACAGTGCAACAGAAAGACAGCAGCAGGACAGGACACAGGTAATAAAAACAAAATAACAAGAAATAGCCAATAACCAATGTACAAAGCAGCAAAAAAAAATAAAAAATACACAATATATAATATAGATCTTCTCCTTGATTCCTTTAACTCAAAAGTTAAGAATGTTATTGATGATATTGCTCCCGAGAAAGTCTGCAAGAGGAATGGCAGACATAAATCAACATGGAGAAAATCAACAGCAGTTCAGAGCATGAAAAGACAATGCAGAAAAGCTGAGCGGATGTGGTGGAAGACGAAACTCGAAATTCACTATAGCATCTATAAAAACAGCCTTCATGCTTTCAATGTGGAACTAGCCACAGCTAGACAGGCCTTCTTCTCAAACCTTATAAACAGTAATTTAAACAACACTCACACTCTCTTACCTGCCTCAGTCACAGTCACACTGATGGCCCATTAGCACCTTTAGGGGAGGGCCCTTTGTCTCTCAGGTGAGAACCACTTAATATTCAAGCCCATTACCACTCCCTCGCATATTGGATTTCGAACACAAAACATGTCTTTAAAAATTTAAGTCAATGTATTTTTTTCTGTGAGCAAATAAACAAGATGATTTTCACATAATTGTGAAGTAAATATTCTAGCCTACAAGATCTGGTTCTCAAAAGTCTTGTAAACAATTGTTCTGTATGTGTTTTATGGTCTTATTTGAGTGACTTCAAAATGTTAGTTTTTCACTAACCACGCATAAACGTTGTTTTCTCAAAAACACAATCATGTACATAAATGCTGCTAACATATTATTGTAGCCCAGTTTGTGCTGTTTACAGTGTTATTAGACTTTAGCCATTTATATTTTTTATAAGCAACCTAAAAAAGCACAAATGTCAGGGCATGTCGAAAGTTCTCCAGGTCCCCAAAACACCCTCAGGGCCCAGAGGGTTAACTGTTCTGATCTGGAAGCAGATCTCTTAAAAGTGGTGAACGCCTTACTTCTTTCTGGGACTTTTCCAAACTCCATGAAAACTGCAGTTGTTAAGCCCCTTCTGAAAAAGTGCAATCTTGATAACACCATATTGAGCAACTACAGACCAATATCAAATCTTTCTTTCAAAAGTGCGATTATTAAAAAGGTATTTTTTAATCAGCTGAACAACTACTTAAACTCAAATGGATATATAGACAATTTTCAATCTGGTTTCCGAGCGCATCACAGCACAGAGACAGCACTCATTATGATAATAAATGATATTCACTTTCATTCTGATTCTGGCAAAATATCAGTGCTGGTACTACTAGAGCTTAGTGCTGCATTTGACACTGTTGATCATAACATACTTCTAGAGAGACTGGAAAACTGGGTCAGCTTTGTGGGATGGTACTCAAATGGTTCAGGTCATACTTAGAAGGGGGAGGTAAGGAAATTGGAGCAGAAGCTGCAGCAGAACAGTACAAGGGAGGTGTGGAATGGTATGAAGACCATCACGGGATGCTGCTCTAAGCGGGAGAGCACAGTTGAGGGGGATCGGGTGAAGGCCAACCAGTTTAACAACTTCTTCAACAGGTTTGACTGCCCTGCCCCCAATTCTGCAATCTGTCTCGCTGCCACCCCTGCACCTCCTCCGACCAACACTGCTGGATGTGAAGAAATCATCCCCCTACTACCCTCCCCATTAATCACTGACGCTTTCCCCCTTCTGACACCTTCTGGGGAGAGCAACATCCTCCCTTCTTCACCTACCTTTACAGTAGCTCAGGTGAGTGGAGAGTTGAGGAGGCTACGCACCAGCAAAGCAGCCGGGCCAGATTGTGTGTGTCCCAGGCTACTCAAGGCCTGTGCTCTGGAGCTGGGTGACCCCCTGCAGCACATCTATAACCTGAGTATGCTAGTTGGGAGGGTTCCAGTGCAGTGGAAAACGTCCTGCATCATTCCTGTTCCAAAGAGACCACAGCCTAAGGAGCTGAATGACTTCAGGCCCATCGCTCTAACATCTCATGTCATGAAGACCATGGAGAGGTTGCTGCTACACCACCTTAGATCACAAGTTCAACATGCACATCAGGAGAAAGTGGGTGTGGATGATGCTATTCTCTATCTGCTTCACCGGTCTTTCTCGTACTTGGATAGGGGCAGTAATGCTGTGAGAATTATTTTCTTTGATCTCTCCAGTGCTTTCAACACCATCCAGCCTCTGCTACTGAGTGACAAACTGAAAATGATGGGTGTGGACTCATATCTGGTGAGGTGGATCACAGATTACCTCACTGGAAGGCCTCAGTATCTGGCTATCCGGCTGAGGGACTGCACATCTCAGACTGTGGTTAGCAGCACAGGAGCCCCACAGGGAACAGTGCTCTCTCCGGTTCTGTTCACCTTGTACACCTCTGATTTTAAATACAACTCAGACTGGTGTCACATGCAGAAGTTCTCTGATGACACGGCCATTGTTGGGTGTATAAGGAATGGACAGGAAGAAGAATACAGGAGCCTGATCGGGGACTTTGTGGCATGGTGCAGGTCTAACAGTCTGCAGCTCAACACCACCAAGACCAAGGAAATGGTGGTCGACTTCCGTAGGCCTAGACCCCATCTGCAGCCTGTGTCCATTGAGGGTGTCTGTGTAGAGATGGTCCAGACATACAGGTATTTGGGTCTGGAGTTAGACGACAGACTGGACTGGTCCCCAAACACGGACGCCCTCTATAGGAAGGGACAGAGCCGACTCTACTTTTTGAGGAGGCTGGGGTCCTTTAATATCTGCCAGGAGCTGCTGCAGATGTTCTATCAAACTGTCATCGCCAGCGTTCTCTTCTATGCTGTGGTGTATTGGGGAGGCAGCATTAAGAGGAGGGACGCTACGCAGTTGGACAAACTGGTGAGGAAGGCTGGATCAGTAGTTGGTGCTAAACTGGAAACCCTGACATCTGTAGTTGAGAAAAAGATCCTTGGAAAGATACTGTCCATCCTGGACAATACCCACCACCCTCTGCACCAAACCATCTCCAGGCAGAGGAGCTCCTTCAGTGACAGGCTGTTGTCCCTGGCCTGCTCTACAGATAGACTGAGGAAGTCGTTTGTCCCTCAGGCTATACGGCTTTTCAACTCTTCCCTGTGAGTAGGACTTGAACTGGACTGTTGCTAATGGATTTTCTAGATTGATGGACACAGAATTGGAGAGCACCGCCGTCTTTTATGTCCCATGCCATCTATATATTTTTATCTTTGCACTGGACTTATATTATCTTTACAGTATGTAACCCACAACTACCCGTTTTTGGCATGCTAACTATGATATTAGTGATCAGTTTTTTTTTCAGGACCAGATATCAGAAGATTAGGTCGATTCACTGGTGTGTATTAGATTGGTAACAGAAATGAATGAAAGCATGAATTCAGACGCAAAGTAAATGTAAATGAAAAGAGGTGACTGAATATATTGTTGTTGAGTAAATGAAAGTGATGAAAAGAAATTAGACCCAAATAAACAATGTCAAACAATAGTTCAGTTCACGAGAGATACTGAAATTCAAATTAGAAATATAGATTTCAGAATCAGTATTACATACACTTCAAGTCAAGAATTCAGTTTTCAGACCTGGAATGTCAAATTCAGTTTCACAATTCACAATTTGTATCCACAGAGAGAGAAAGAAAAACCTGTTTAAATTTCAAAGCTCAATGTCCAAATTCCAGTTTGTTCAGTTTCAGTTCAATATGAAAAATGTAAAGCTCAGTCCAGAGAACAGTCCACAGAGGAAAAAAAAAAACATACCACAGTTCAAGGCGAGTATGTTTTGTCCTACCAGTCCAGCAAAATGATTGTTCTTTTCACTTTCATGTACGCTCAACTAGATGGGTGGCTCGCCATGTCCAAACCACAGAAAGAACATCCACGGCAGGGACAGATCAGGATTCCCGAGTAGAAATAACAAAACCATAAAACATGGAAGAAAGAGAAAGGGGAAAAAAAAACCCGGCCAAGTAAAAGAAAATAAGATGAAAGAGAAGAATAAAGCAGATTATGTCTTGATTTGGCCTTAATCCAGTTTTCGTTGTCTTTCTCGTGCGCTTCTAATTCTCCAACTCGTCTCTTTGTCAGCTTCTATTTCCTTAAAATATGAGCTTCTAAGGATTTATTTTGCTCAAATAATCAAATTTTAGATCGTTTGAATTATCTAAACCGTCTTTTTAGGGACAATGGACAAATCCAATCTAATCGCTCTACGTATTTATTTTTTTTTTTTTCGTCACCCTCTGCACTCTCTCCTTAACTTATTTTGGAGGCGGAGCTAACCTCTGGCCTTAACCAAGTGAAAACTTACTTTGGCAATTTACTTTTATTTTTTTTCTAAATCTCAATGTGTATCATGATTAGGGATGCAACGATACCACTTTTTCAGATCCGATCCGATCCGATCCAGAAAATTCTGAGTATCGACCAATTCCGATCCGATCCGATCCCAGCTCAGTTTTTTTTTTTTAAATCAATATAGAATTTCTATACTTCTGTGTCACTCTTTTGTGTGTTAAACACAATCTATTAGACAACTTCATTTTAATGAAAAAATATATAGGGGCTGTTTACACCTGGTCACTTCATGCGTTTTGTAATATAAATCTGATCGCTCAAACCACTTCAGGAGGAGGTCTGGGCCGCATTCCATTAAACGCATCTGGTTGTTGAAACCACATATATAAATTTTACTTGTCCCAAAATGTAAAAACTAAAAATAAACGTGTGAGACCGTGTTATAGGCTATATGACATTATAGTCAGAGATGACTGCGCTAATGCAACACGCATCGCCGCGGACGAGTAGCTGAGTATCTCTTCAGCAAGCAGACACGCAAACTGCCGCGAATGAAACTGAAAGTAAGACGCAGACGATCAACACAATACTCTTCATTAAAAGTATAAGACAAATTTATTTTCCAGTGCTGATGCCACGTGCTCTCCTATTGCGGTCTTTGATCTTGAAATGAGCTGATAATTAATAAAATGCAGTGCTTATCTTTTGATTTCGTTGACATGAATTTCATTACATTTAAATATAGCGCAGGAATTGAAGATCGGATTTATATCCGTTTTGCGACTTTGTGGCCATGTATAAATTGAAACGTTTTAACAAATCAGATAGATATCCGATCAGCGAAAACGCATTAAATGACCAGGTGTAAACAGGTCCATTCATAATCTATGACAAAATTATTATTATAAATTAGGTTAGTGGATAATTTAGCTGCAAAATTTAGTGCTCAATTTTATAAAATCTAAACATTTAGTGATAACATTATTAGTGGGGAACAAATAAAAGTGAATATGCAAAGGACTATATCTGGTAAAATCTTACATATTGCTCTTTGTATTGTTGTAAAATACATTAATGAAAACAAGTAAATGTATTTATTTATAAATATAAACTACAAAATTAAAAGACATTTATTTTAAATGTATAGCACAATGAAGGCAGCGACATATGATAGGAGTCCTATCTATCATACTGTATATGTTGCTGCCTCCATTACTGTGCTATACATTAGATTATTAATAGCCTTGATAGGACAGAACAAGAAACGCTATAAATAATCTTTCATTGCGCAAAAGCATTATAATAGGAAAAGCTCCAATAGAGAGTGGCACAGAGCGCTTATGGCTTCCCATGTGCAGAATGATGCGCTTGAATCAGCACCGAGTCACAGAGCGCAGCTCCGCATTGAGAAGTTCAAAGCACAAAGGAAAGAGATATTGGTGCGTAGCTTATTAAATCTGTGCATAGTTTATTGATCCTTTTCGTTTAACAGTTTTAAATCTCAGTTATTGAGCGCTCTTGGAGAGAGTTTGACTGTCTTGACTGTCTTAACCGAACGTGACACAGTTTGAATGCTGAACGGAGGATGACAGACAGAAGCAGCGGAGAGAATAATTTACGTGAACTTGAATTTAACGACTTAAATATTCATCTGTACCTCACATTAAACTCTGGAAGGGCTTCAGAACACTTGGACTTTGACCTAATGTTTTTGTGCTTTCGTGGGGCTTAACAATAACACAGAATAGTATACGCACAATATCGGATTTGGATCGGTCTCGTCTGACCGATACCCGATCCAGCAGAAATTCCAGTATTGGAGCCGATACTGATCCTGAGTATCGGATCGATGCATCCCTAATCATGATATATATGACAACTTAAATCAACATCTCTCCTGTTATTAATAAAAATATATTAACAAGTAAAATAAACTAGTTATCTTTCTTTTTTTCTTTTGACCTAGTCAGTGACCTGGGTTACAAGTATCTTTATTACCTCTGTAATCTTTTTTAATGTTTTGTTGTTTGTTTTAATGTTGCTACTGGATACCTGAATTTCCCCTTGGGGATCAATAAAGTATCAATCAATCAATCAAATCAATCAATCAATCAATTATGTGGACGTCCATGACATGCGGAGTCCTCTCAATTCTTGCACCGCTCTTGTTTACCCTGTATATGCTCCCACTAAGTCAGATAATGAGGAAGAACCAAATTGCCTATCACAGCTATGCTGATGATACCCAGATTTACCTAGCCTTATCTCCACATGACTACAGCCCCATTGACTCCCTCTGCCAATGCATTGATGAAATTAACAGTTGGATGTGCCAAAACTTTCTTCAGTTAAACAAGGAGAAAACTGAAGTCATTGCATTTGGAAACAAAGATGAAGTTCTCAAGGTGAATGCATACCTTGACTCTAGGGGTCAAACAACTAAAAATCAAGTCAGAAATCTTGGGGTGATTCTGGAGACAGACCTTAGTTTCAGTAGTCATGTCAAAGCAATAACTAAATCAGCATACTATCATCTCAAAAATATTGCAAGAATTAGATGTTTTGTTTCCAATCAAGACTTGGAGAAACTTGTTCATGCCTTTATCACCAGCAGGGTGGATTACTGTAATGGTCTCCTCACCGGCCTTCCCAAGAAGACCATTAGACAACTGCAGCTCATCCAGAACGCTGCTGCCAGGATTCTGACTAGAACCAGAAAATCTGAGCATATCACACCAGTCCTCAGGTCCTTACACTGGCTTCCAGTTACATTTAGGATTGATTTTAAAGTACTTTTACTCGTTTATAAGTCACTCAATGGCCCAGGACCTAAATATATTGCTGATATGCTCACTGAATATAAACCAAACAGACCACTCAGATCATTAGGATCGAGTCAGTTAGAAACACCAAGGGTTCACACAAAACAAGGGGAGTCTGCTTTTAGCTATTATGCGGCCCGCAGCTGGAACCAGCTTCCAGAAGAGATCAGATGTGCTAAAACATTAGCCACATTTAAATCAAGACTCAAAACTCATCTGCATTCTCTAAGGCACTCAGAGCCCAAGAGGCAATTAGTACATTTGAAGGTATAAATACCGAGAGAATGTGAGAAGCTAGAAAGGAGGTTCTAGTCGTGAATCGCTCTACCAACTCTAAATTCCTACCATTACAGACAGGGGCACGCACCGGGTTTTAGCGAATAGGTCAGATTTGATGGTCAAAGTAAGTAGGGGTGAAGTAGTAGAATAGTTAGGTGTTTTGGAAGGTTTTTTTCCGCTCAGTGCAGAAGATTTTGAACAAAGCTTGAGAATATTTGTTTTGAAGTTTCTTGTTTTTATTATTATTTTTATTATTTTTCTCTTTTTTTCAACTCCTCATTTTTATTGCTGTGATCAATATTATTATTATAATTTTTTATGACTATTTTCCTTTCTTTCATGTAAAGCACTTTGAATTACCATTGTGTATGAAATGTTCTATATAAATAAACTTGCCTTGCCTTGCCTAATGAGAGTTAGCTGACATGTAGTTGCTTACTTCTAGTTAGTAGAATGACTGGCCATGGAAATCGTCATCTTCCTTTCTTCACATCAGACAGGACGTCTTGAGTTGGTCTAGAGAGCAGTCATGTAACGCACACCTCAGCCTTGTCACAGTCTCTGAATAGCATTATTGCGGCCTGATCTATGTGGTGTGAAGAGCGTGTGGGTGATGATCGGTGTTCAGCCGTGAGTCATTACGCTTCAGTCTCCCCACACACACCGTTAGAAAACCTCTCCAGATCAAGCAGAACCACTGTCACGCCAGTGAGTGATTGCATTATGACAAAAGATTATGAAGACGCATGTTTTTTTCTTCAGAATAGCATCACTGATGAATTAAGAACCAGAGCAGGAACTTGAATTAAGACAGCAAAGCTGTGTTGATTTCATGTGACTTGAACACGCATGTTCCTGATGAGAGACAGGCATGTGTAATCAATCCCAGAGTAATGACCAGCAGATGGTTTGGGGGGCGGCAGCAGATTTGACTTATTACGAGGGTCCTTGATGTGTTTAACTGAACAGGCTGTTCACGGATCCCATGAGAGCCTCAGACAGACTCGTGCCAGCCGCTTCACAGAAACAAACAATATTTCCCCATCAACCAAGAAAAAAGACAAACTGATCTCTAGAAGGCAAATCCAAAATCTGGCATCCCACATTTTTGCTGCTTTTATGTAGTTTGGTTGTAAAAACGGCAGCAGCAGCGGGTGGATTTACAGCAGCCATTAAAAGTGTTTAAGTCACATTTAAAATGGCTAAATTTCACTGCATTCGATACATTTAAATGATGCTGCTTAGTTCGTCTTGTTAAAAAAGAAAAACAGCATATGCTGGTTAGGTATGTTTTGAAGCATGGCTGCTGGTTTGAGCTGGTTTAAGCTGGTGCTGAGCAGGAGCTAATTGCTTAAGATCAGGGTAAACAGTTCATGACCAGCTAAGGACAAGCTTAAACCGGAAACCATGCTTCAAAACATACCTAACCAGCATATGCTGTTTTTTTTCAACAAGATCTTAGAACTTGAAATCAGTTTTCCTCACAGGAACCACATTCACTGTCAACATGATCCACAAAGTTTGATAATCAGAAATGTCAAGATAAATGCTAATTGGTTTTATATTCCTAATTTTACATTTTTATTTGTGGCTCAATGTCCAAACCATTTTTGAGGCCGCTGTGCATTGAATTCATGTTGAAAATCTGGATTTTTTTTCCCCCTCACTTCAACCTATAAATAAACCAAACATATTACCACGTGAAGCATGAAGGACAGCTCCACTGATGCTCATCTCAGATGAAACTGGAGATTGTGATCATCGGGTTTAGTTCATGCAACTCCAAGTCTACTGAGAAACACACACCAAATACTGAGAAATTCTCATAGCAGCATTTTCACTAGTGGTCTCAGACGTTTGCACTGCACTTACATTATAACAACCTGCTGGGGAAACTGAAGGTCATGTATTTAAACTGTTATGATCAGATAAACACACTGGAATCAGGGACGGATTAATGCACAGGCCTACTGGGCACGTGCCCAGGCACTGGACCAGAGGGGGGCCCAGCCGAAATACTGCTACTCCCAGAACGCGATTTCAACCGTGCCCCCTAAGATTTTTGAGGCAAGTGAATTTTGAATGCAGCTTCCAAAAGACAAAAAAATTAAAAAATAAATAGCCGAATAATAATATTTTTTATATTTAATAAACGATCACACGGGTGTGATTAGATCATTCAGTGCAGCACATCATCAGCTGCTAAATTAAACTCTGCGTTCGCTCAACTTCGTTGGCTTGCATGGAGATTTTCTACAGCACTGTGCATTATAACCAATCACACATGATTCTGTTGAGCTTATGAGTACAATGGCCAATAAGAGGCGTTCAGATGAGTTATCGCTGAAACAGCTGTTTTGTTCAGTGAGCGCGCTCCCTGAATGAATTCTGCTCTCTGCCGATTTCTCTCATCAGAAACAACTAAGTGCAGAAGTGCGTACGATGTAATCAAGATATTAATTTCACAATGTTAGCAACTTCAGTGATTAATGAGAGTTTTTGAGAGTGCTTTAATTCTGGCGAAGTCAATGATAATGTTCTTTGATAATGTAAACGGAGAGTCTATTTACACTTAGTGCAAATAGCCCACCTTTTGGCAGAGGCTATTTACACTAATTCCGCCCACCAACGCGTGATTGGCACTGTCAAGATTATAAAAACAGCTCCACTGGCGCAGATGGTAAGGCCCGTACTGCGGTCTTTTCTTAAGATCAGGGTAAACAGTTCATGACCAGCTAAGGACAAGCTTAAACCGGAAACCAAAAGGCGGGTTCGAACCCGCCTTTTGCCAAACTTTTTTTCTCCCTTTTCAAATCTCATATCACATCATAAAGGCATTTGTTTTTAATAAAGATTTAAGAAATAACCAAAAAGTTGAAAATAAAGTATCAGATAGGGTTAGGGTAGGTGTAGGGAGGGTTTATTGTATCAATAATCCATTTAATAATCTGAATTAAAATTATAATTTACAATCAATACGTTATTATTGCATACTGTTTTATAATGGAATACAATACTGAATTGCAGATAATTGCCACTATTTTGCAACCAGTAGCATAAATAGCAGAAAATCCTGCTATTTTAACATAGTGTAAATAGAATCCATTGCTATTTGAATTTGAGAAAAATGACCGCAATTTCAACTGAGAGGGGCCTATAATCAGTCCGTGCCCAGGGCAACTCTGCGTCTTAATCCGTCCCTGGCTGGAATGAGATGCAATCAGAAACGGGAGGAGTTTAACATTCCAGTCAGGAGAGTCTTTGGCAAAGCTATTATTGTGAGTAGGTGGAGAACTCTAGATGAGAATACAATCCCATAATGCCTCGCTCCTTCTCCTGCGCACAGACCAAAATACATCTTTGTTACATCACGGCCACCTGTGCATCTATGCGCACACATTCTCTTGAGCGGAAATTACGCCGCAAAGAAAAGGTCACATGGTTTTATGAACTTCTCACATCAGGTGAGATCAGATCAGTCATTGATCACTCTGACGGACGGATCAATTTTATTAGTCCTCTAATACACCCATTTGAACCTCCCTGAGAGTCACGATCCTCCCTGTAAATGTGCAAATGGAGAAAACAGAGTCTGCTGTCGCGCACACACAATAAATCCCTATCTCTTCTCAAACGCTTTTGCTCCTTTTAAAGACACATTACAATAGAAATCTGAAATGACTTCTGCTACAGCAAGGTTGAAAAAATAAATATTTAATTTTGCTTCTAATTGCCGTTTATGGCCCCGAGCACACCGCCAGACAAACTTTTACACAAATCTAATGGTTATTGTCTTTCCGGCCTTCACTACACACAGAACATCTGATGCAGTATAAACATCACATATACGGATGAGCGCAGGAGCGATGGATCATAGGTAATTCAGCCTTGGCGTGGTCTGTGGGATGCCGGCCGAGGAGCGCTTGGGCTTTGACTGATTTATTAAAGCTAGCAGCTGGCAGCAGATCACAGGCGACGTGCCCTCATCATAAAATCTGTCTAAAGCATTTACCTGCATGAAAATCAATCCATTAACTCATAAATAATGTCAGTCAGATCTTATCTTATGGGGAAAATCCTGGACAATAATTTGTGCCCCAAAGAAAAACATGAAATATACCTAATGAACACTGTCCTTCTGTCTGTCATCTGTCTTTCTGTTATCTGTCCTTCCATCTGTCAGTTCATCTTTCTGTAATCTGTCTTGTCCATTTATCTATCTGTCTCACTCTGGTCTATCTCCTTCCTCACTGAACTCACTGTTGTTTAGAAACTTTGAGAGAGAACTGAACTGAAGCTCCAGATCACACAGTGAGACGAGACTTGACAAAGATATTCAGAGCAACTCAAACACAACAGAAAGTTCCATGTCGGCGGTTCATGTGAGAACCAATACTGCTTGTGTGCAGATTCTTCTGATTCTAAGGGGCTTCAAACAAACGGAGACGATCTTGCACACATCACCAACACACCAGATCTGTGACAGACTCTCACTGAATAAGAGCTTGAAGAGGACATCAGATGTCCATTTTCCACAAGTTGGTGTGATTCTTTAGGGTCTTAACCCTCTGAGCCCGACAAACGCGAATACGCGTTTTGGGGCAGATTTTCCTGATAAGGCAGAAATGAGCTTGAATTACTCTGCCATTTTTGATCGTTCAGATAAGAGCAATACACCATTCGAATCTGTAAGGGGTCTACTTTTATTTGTATACACTCATAATAACAACTAAACGTTGTGCTTTTGAAGAATAAAGAAAACAAACAGGGTGCGCTCTCTGTCTTCTCCGTCTCCGTGAACTGTTTTCAGAAATGTGTCACTAAAATGAAGTGTAACTCAGCGAATACTCAACACACAGACATGAGAGTTATCTCTATAGAAAGCTTCAAGTGTCTTCTTTCATATGAAGTAAGTCATATGAAAACAAATATTCTGTGATGAAGTAATCCGTATGAAACCAACAAGATGTTCAATCTGTCCCGTCTAACTCATTATTTCTAATGAGATCCCGCCCCCTTGCGTTCACATTTAAATAACCACGTGACCCGCGCGTGCTTGGAGACGCCCAGCATAAACACGGAGACTGCTATACTGTTAGTTTCTGGAAGAAGACGCGCTGAGTAAAGGCTGGATTTCCCTCAAAATAAGAGCAAGAGCTCATCAAGTAGAGAAGATCGATCTGATGAGTAAGTAATGTTTATGTTCTGCATTAGTTAACGTGTTATTGTGACATAAACTAGAACACTACTAGTTGGGTTGTTCCCAAACTACAACATGATGTATGCTGCCTAAGAATGTTTAGACCATGTTTATTATTAATAATCTGTTCACAAATATATTTGAATAGTGTGGTAAACGATAACAATTAGTTCTCAGATATAAAATATATTTTTTTATATTACGAAGTACATCCTTTTATAGTACAAAGCATGAGTGAGTCTATGGCTGCAGAATCATATCTTCTATACTATAAAATCATACATGATGTCCAGGATGGCTATATGACTACAAAATCATAGTTGGGTTTTCCCCAAACTATAATTCCTGATTTGAAATCCAGTAAAACATTTTGAATATGATGGGCAATTCATTGTATTTAAATTTCTTACGGTGCGAGTATATTTTCATGCTCTATATAAAACAATAAAAGTAATATGAGAGTACACTGTAACATGATGAATGCTAAGTATGAGTCTAAGTATGTTTAGAACATGTTTATGATTAATAGCCTACTCTGTTAAAAAATTGATTTAATAGTGTGCTAAACAATAATATTTAGTTTCACCAAAAATAAAATGTCTTTTTTTACGATAATACAAAGCATGAATGAGTCTATGACTACAAAACCTATATAAATACAAAATATATAAATATATATGAATCCTGCTGACTTTCAGTCTCTTCCAACTGTTTTCCTCTGAGAGCGCTGCACCAACATCAGAAGTTCTTCTTGAATCCATGGAAAGTAGCAGAAACACTTAAATAACACGTAAATATCAGGTATGATTTATTTGTTTCACTTGTTGAACAGAATCTGTTGCAGGAACGAGTCAAAGTCTGTTCACATCTCTGTGGTTAGATCAGTGTGCACAATAATGTGTCTTTGACCTTCATTATGTATGTTTTGATTATACTGTGTTGTCAATAAAATACAAATCATTTAAAAAACCCATTTTGTCAGTCTCCTCACACTCTCTTACCTGCCTCAGTCACAGTCACACTGATGGCCCATTAGCAGCTTTAGGGGAGGGCCCTTTGTCTCTCAGGTGAAAATCACTTAATATTCAAGACCATTACCACTCCCTCGCATATTGGCTTTCAATAACAAAACATGTCTTTAAACATTTAAATCAATATATTGTTTTCTGTGAATGAGTAAGCTGAATAATTTTCACATAATTGTGAAGTAAATATTCTAGCCTACAAGATCTGGTTCTCAAAAGTCTTGTAAACAATTGTTCTGTATGTGTTTTATGGTCTTATTTCAGTGACTTCAAAATTTTTGTTTTTCACTAACCACGCATAAATGTTGTTTTCTCAAAAACACAATCATGTACATAAATGCTGCTAACATATTATTGTAGCCCAGTTTGTGCTGTTTACAGTGTTATTAGACTTTAGCCATTTATATTTTTATAAGCAACTGAAAAAAGCACAAATGTCAGGGCATGTCGAAAGTTCTCCAGGCCCCCAAAACACCCTCAGGGCCCAGAGGGTTAATGAAAAGTCTATAACATACTTTGGTTCAAATTTCTTAATGGTAGTGTAAAACAACACTCTTTTTACCCTGTCAAAATCAGCTCTGTTCACCCTGGTCCTCTCTTCTGTGGGGTGACAAGCCGTTCTCAGGAGAGTGTAAATTTTAGCCACAGTTAGCTGTGGAACTTGCTAACTAACACATTATTAGGAAAGGCGATTTGCAAAGATTCATTAAAAAAAACGTATTCTCAGTTGTTCTGTAGGTGAGGCTGGATCACGAATGATTTGTGCGGACAGAAATGCATGTAGGTTGATCAGGGGCGCATTCCCTTCAAAAACAAACATAATTCACTGTGTCTTCAGCGGCTCAGATGTCAGGAGTAAATGACGACTGCTATGTTCATTATTACATCCAACAACAAAACACCTCAATCACTTAATCATAGACATTTTTGTCTATATCTCCTCCGGCGGTGAAACAATGGCAACCTCACTCAGGGTGGGTCTAATGTAAAATGCATATTTTCATCAGTGAAGAATGTAACTCACCATATTTCTTCTTTCTTTATTGAATAAGCTTCATGTTTTCAATATTTTTTAGCATTTACAATACTTCACGCTTCAATATTTTGGCAATATTGTCGACTTGATTTGACACACACTATTGGAAGAGAACTGAACTAAGCTGGACATCACTGAATCAACTGAGTTTACCTGAAATATTGACTGTTTACTATTGACCTCTTTTTAGAGCTGCTTTACAGCAGAATGTAATTTTGTTTGCATTATTGACACTATTTTCCTGATTAATCCTGTAAAGCTGCTTTGACACAATCTGTCTTGTATAAAGTGCTATAGATGTAAAGATGACTTGACTTTTCACTTTTTTTCAACAGGATCACTGACATAAAGCTGAATATTAATGTTTTAATAGCAGTTCTTTTTTAAAAGTAAAATAATACTGACAACAACACTGGTACTAGCAGTCCAGTACTAGTCACTAGTTTAACCAGCTCCAGTTCATCAGTTCAACACATCGATCTGATTCTTTCACCTGTCCTGTGAATCTGTTGTATGCTTCCCTCCTCTTTTGTTTTAGTCTCTCTTTTCCTGCGATTGTCGGCTGACATTTTAGACTCTCGCAGCAAACACGCCGCGTCAGGCTGCAGAATTTCCCCAGAGCGATTCTTTTCATCTGCCTTTTCTGACCTTCTGATGGCTTTTTCTGGCATAAACACAGGTAATAGCAGAGCGCAATCTCTCCAATCGCTCGCCAATCAGATGCTACAGCCATGCAATTTCTCGGCGCGGAGCCCAAATGCCTGAAGGACCAGAGCGTTTGTAGGCTTTCCCAGCGGCCGTGTTTCTAATGACCCCAGAGCAGCAGATGTCAGAATCAGCGGCAGAAGATCCACTCGCAACCTGACAGGCTGGAAAAGACAGAGAGATACAGAGAGATAGCGAGAGCGAGATGAGCAGGGCAGCTGTGGAGATGGGCTGCTCCTATTCTCTTAGGAAGCCCACAATCACAATGATGGATGAGTAAGAAAGAGGAGAGCTATTTATCCATCCATGTGTCTGGCCAGTCAATGAGGGCTCACACACACACGCACACACTCACATTTACACTCACGGATCTTAGAGCTGCGTTCGTCACTATCGACCACAACATTCTTTTGAATAGACTAGAACACTTTGTTGGCATTATAGGAAGTGCATTGGCATGGTTCAAATTGTACTTATCTGACCGCCATCAGTTTGTAGCAGTGAATGAAGAGGTATCATATCGATCACAAGTGCAGTATGGAGTACCTCAAGGCTCAGTACTGGGGTCGTTACTTTTCACGCTTTACATGTTACTCTTGGGAGATATTATCAGGAGACATGGTGTTAGCTTTCACTGTTATGCTGATGATACTCAGCTCTATATTTCTTTGTGGCCCAATGAAACGTACCAATTTGAAAAACTAACGGAATGCATAGTCGATATAAAAGACTGGATGACTAGTAATTTCTTACTGCTAAATTCTGACAATCAGAGGTATTAATTATCGCACCTAAAACCTCTGCATGTAATAACTTAGATCCCTGTCTAACACTTGATGGCTGCTCTGTCAATTCTTCGTCATCAGTTAGGAACCAAAGTGTGCTACTTGATAGCAATCTCTCCTTCGAAACCTACATTTCTAGCATTTGTAAAACTGCATTTTTCCATCTCAAAAATATATCTAAATTGCGACCTATGCTCTCAAAGTCAAATGCAGAAATGTTAATTCATGCGTTCATGACCTCGAGGCTAGATTATTGTAATACTTTATTGGGTGGTTGCTCTGCACGCTTAATAAACAAACTCCAGCTGGTCCAAAATGCAGCAGCTAGAGTTCTTACTAGAACCAAGAAGTATGACTATGGTGGTGGTGGTGATGGCGCAGTGGATAAGACACATGCCTTTGGTGTGAGAGACCCGGGTTCGAATCCACTGTGAGACACCAATGTGTCCCTGAGCAAGACACTTAACCCCTAGTTGCTCCAGAGACGTGCGACCTCTGACATATATAGCAATTGTAAGTCGCTTTGGATAAAAGGGTCAGCTAAATGAATAAATGTAAATGTAACACTGCACTGCACAATCTTGCTAATTACTTAGAAAACCCTGAATGGTTTAGCACCTCAGTACTTGAGCGAGCTCTTATTGCATTATAGTCCTCCACGTCCTCTGAATTCTCAAATCTCTGGCCATTTGATAATATCTAGAATATCAAAATCAACTGCGGAGCAGCAGATCCTTTTCCTATTTAACGCCCAAACTCTGGAACAATCTACCTAATACTGTTCAGGAGGCAGACACACTCTTTCATAGGGCTGTGCAATTAATCGAATTCGATTGTCATGCGCATCTAGCATCTAGTCAGTAAAGCCGGTTCAGTGATTAGCAGTAAATCGCCATCACCTGCTTTCAGATGGAGCAGCATTTACTACACAGAGCCGTAGTTCACTGACCAGGTAGGCAATATCGCGTTCATTATCACAGACGAATCGCCTTCGATTATGAACGCGATATTACCTAGCTTGTCAGTGAACTACAGCTTTGTTTAGTAAATGCCTGAAAGCAGGTGATGGCGATTTACTACTACTCACAGCCCATACTAATTGCACAGCCCTACTCTTTCAGTTTAAATATAGATTAAAGACCCATCTCTTTAACTTGGCTTACACATAACAGACTAATATGTTTCTAATATTCAAATCCATAAAGGATTGTTAAGCTGCAGGTCAACCGGGGTCGGAACACTTCCCATAACATCCAATGTACTTGTTACATCGTAAGAAGAATGGGATCTATGATCTGTTTCTTTCTTATTCTGAGGTCAGCGTAGCCACCAGATCCAGACTGTATACAGATCAGATGGTGGATCAGCACCTAGAGATGACCTCTACAGCCCTGAATGTCAGCAGAGATCAGAACAACTAGATGAGCCCCAGAGACAGATTACCCAGTGAAGACTTTGTCTCCTAGACGGTAATCGGGACAAGACCAGTAGAACCAGAAACTGCTGGATTGGTCTGGCCAGAGGAGAACTGGCCCCCCGACTGAGCCTGGTTTCTCCCAAGGTTTTTTCTCCATTCTGTCACCGATTGAGTTTTGGTTGCTCTGGCTTGCTTATTTGGGGACACTTAATTTCCAGCAATATCGTTGACTTGATTCCACAGATACTATATAAACTGAACTGAGCTGGATGATGACATCACTGAAATCAATGATGATCTGTATTCGCTTGTAATTCGATGTAATCGCTTTTTGTATCCCCCAATTGTAAGTCGCTTTGGATAAAAGCGTCTGCCAAATGACTAAATGTAAATGTAAATGTAAATCTGCCTTTAATTGAAAATTGAATGTTTACTATACTAGATACTATGATACTGATATGATACTAGATACTACATACTATGATACTGTAAAGCTGCTTTGACAATCTGTATTGTTAAAAGCACTATAAAGGTGACGTGACTTGACTTGACTTGACACACACACACACACACACACACACACACACACACACACACACACTCACAGATCACTCCTGTAAAATGCGTCAGCATGAAGCAGCATCAGAAGCATCTGCAGCAACATAAGAGCAGCTTTGATGAGGACTGCTGAAGAATACAGAGCGAGAGAGAGAGAAGTCCTCGAGTTCACTTGAACTTCATCTGAGCTCTGATCGAGGCACAAACAGGAAGAGCCGCGTGATGTTGTTTCCTGCACCACTGACAGAGACTCTCCCGAAGCCACACAAAGCGTCTTTCATTCCTCTCCTGCCAGCTCAACGGCAGCCACTCGTGTTTGTGTGGCAGAGTAATTTATAATATCTGACATGTAAAGAGGGAGATGTGAGGTCTGGACAGGTCTGAAGGTTTCCGGTAGTTAGCAGCTCACTCCGGACATACGCCAGCAAATCCCAGCAACGTCAAGAAACAATTTCAGCTAACGAAGTGCCATCGGCACAGCAGCTGATTTATGATTTATGAGCTCAACTCATGCAAACACATAATACAAACTGAGACTTTTAATGACACCACGTGACATGAAGTCTTTCTTAACCCTATCATATTTAATACATGAATATCTAAGGAGTGATCAACGTGATCAAACTTGCTGTAAAAGGGTTAGTTCACCCAAAAATGAAAATTCTGTCATTAATTACTCACCCTCATGTCGTTCCAAAGCCGTAAGACCTTTGTTCATCTTCGGAACACAAATTAAGATATTTTTGATTAAATCTGAGAGCTCTCTGACCCTCCATAGACAGCAATGTAATTAACACGATCAAGGTCCAGAAACATAGCAAGGAGATCGGTACAGTAATCCATGTGACATCAGGGGTTCAACCTGATGTCTATTATTTCATATGCCAGGCTTTACAGGGTTAAGACATGGCAGCAGTGAAAGCAGGATTGGAGGCTCCAATAAAGAATCACACTGTGTGTTTTTAGTGTGTGTGTGTGCGCATGTTTTTGTGACAAATGAGGACATAAATTTGTATAATGACACAGGTATGACACAAGTATTACAAGGTGAAGGTGACTTTTCAGGACATTGCCCCATGTCCCCACTTTTCAAAATGCTTATAAATCATACAGAGTGAGTTTTTTTGGGGGGGTGTACAGAAATGTACAGTCTCCTGTGAGGGCTAAGTTTAGGTGTAGGGTTAGTGTAGGGCAATAGCACTTACAGTTTGTACAGTATAAAAACCATTACGCCTATGGGATGTCCCCACTTTTCACAAAAACACGTGTGTTGTGTGTGTTTGGTGTGTGTTTAGTGTGTGTTTACAGCAGCTCATCAAACAAGCGTCTGCACCTGTGAACACTGATCTCACTGTTGGAGAAGCGCTCGAGTGTTTGAGTGTGAGGATGATGAGGATGAAGAGGATGTGGCTAATAGGGCACCTTGGGTTTTCTGAGCCGTCGGGCTTCACAGTGCCGCAGGCGTGTTGTCCAGAGGCAGCGTGTCTGTGTCCGAATGTAATTGGCACCTGTGAGAACACACACCTCTGCTTTACTGATTGAGATCTCCAGAAAAACTCCAGAGGAGACTCCATGCTCAGACAGACAGACAGCGAGCGATTAAAACACGCAGCAGCTTTAGCAATCCCACAGAGGAAACTAAACACTGCCTCTGCTGTAAGTGGCGTCAATAGTGAGGGCATTAGCATTCCCAGTGTGTGTCAGCGGTGATTGTTGGGAAAGAGACGTTTCAGTGGCTCCAGAATTACAGTTGGTGATTCATGCAGCATCAGCAGAAAACACCATCGGCCGCCGCTCCGGCGTAACCATGGCAACGTCAATCCATCCGATAGATATTAAATTCAATTAAATGCTTCGAGCTAATGAGGAGGCGTACGAGCGTGACAGAGCTGAGAGCTGTGAATTAGGATCGCAGAGAATCATGTCCAACAGGAAAACAAAACATTTCACAGCTACATATACCTCACACGTGCTGAAATATGATGCATTTTAACACAGCGCTAATATTATTGCAATTCAAACGAATGACTCTGACCTGTTTAAAACACATCGTTGCATATACATGTCTGCACAACAAAAGAAACACGCTCACTGCAGGAAACACGAAGAGTCTGAAGAGGAGAAACGCAGGATGAGCAACAAATAAATAAATACATTTAAAAAATACATTTACGCATTTAGCAGACGCTTTTATCCAAAGCGACTTATATTGCATTCAAGTTACAGTTTTTACATTTTATCAGCTCTTGATAAATAAAAGCAATTAATGAGAATCAGTCAGTAAATAAAAGCTGCTGCAGCACGAGTTCAGATCTCTGCAGGGTTAAACCAGACTTTGAAGTGAACTGTCTTATCTGACCCAAACAGACCCGCTGCTCCCTGACAAGGGCCCTCAGAGCTTCAAACACCTCACAGGACAGAAGAGCCACAGGCCTCAGATACACAACAACTCACACACACATATGCTAAACACATACACTAAATGCACACGCACATGCACACACACTCACACGCACACACTAAACATGCACGCACACACACTAAACACACACACACACTCACACATGCACACACAAAGAGAAAACCAGAATGCGAGACTAGATTTGGTCAGCTGGTGTTAAATCACTGTGTAATTATTAACAAGATTTTAAAATCACCTACAACAGCATCTCTCTCTCTCTCTCTCTCTCTCTCGTTCTGTTGTTCTCTCATTCTCTCTAAACTTCAAACTTCAAGGCTTTTTAAACACATTTCTGAACTTTCAATAGGCATGGAAATATTTATGAATTTCAATTCAATTACATTCAAATTCTGCATCCTGTCGGTTCTCTCAACTCAGATTCAGGAATCCATCTTAATTCGATAGTGGGAGTCAAGTTTTGTTGCAAATGAAAGCTCCATTATAATGCTCCTGTATTCTGGAATAACATGCACCGATGATTCAGAGCAGGAGCACGCATGGAGAAAATAACAAGTCCTTTTGGATTTTATGTTGATAGTAATATAAATACAGAAAAGGAACAGCAGAGGAATTTGGCTGAAGAAGCGCGAGAGAGAAACAGGAGAAAGTTTACACAGTTTACTGCTGACACACCACACATTAACCCTCTGGGCCCTGAGGGTGTTTTGGGGGCCTGGAGAACTTTCGACATGCCCTGACATTTGTGCTTTTTTCAGTTGCTTATAAAAATATAAATGGCTAAAGTCTAATAACACTGTAAACAGCACAAACTGGGCTACAATAATATGTTAGCAGCATTTATGTACATGATTGTGTTTTTGAGAAAACAACATTTATGCGTGGTTAGTGAAAAACTAAGATTTTGAAGTCACTGAAATAAGACCATAAAACACATAAAGAACAATTGTTTACAAGACTTTTGAGAACCAGATCTTGTAGGCTAGAATATTTACTTCACAATTATGTGAAAATTATTCAGCTTACTCATTCACAGAAAACAATATATTGATTTAAATGTTTAAAGACATGTTTTGTTATTGAAAGCCAATATGCGAGGGAGTGGTAATGGTCTTGAATATTAAGTGATTTTCACCTGAGAGACAAAGGGCCCTCCCCTAAAGCTGCTAATGGGCCATCAGTGTGACTGTGACTGAGGCAGGTAAGAGAGTGTGAGGAGACTGAAAAAATGGGTTTTTAAAATTATTTGTAACACAGTATAATCAAAACATACATAATGAAGGTCAAAGACACATTATTGTGCACACTGATCTAACCACAGAGATGTGACCAGACTTTGACTCGTTCCTGCAACAGATTCTGTTCAACAAGTGAAACAAATAAATCATACCTGATATTTACGTGTTATTTAAGTGTTTCTGCTACTTTCCATGGATTGGATGAACTTCTGATGTTGGTGCAGCGCTCTCAGAGGAAAACAGTTGGAAGAGACTGAAAGTCAGCAGGATTCATCTGTGGTGCAGGTGTCTGATTCAATAAAATACAAACAACCAACAAAAATAAAAAACATTTGTGAACATGTTTATATCAGGAGCATCTATATATATATTTATATAGGTTTTGTAGTCATAGACTCATTCATGCTTTGTATTATCGTAAAAAAAGACATTTTATATCTGAGAAACTAATTATTATTGTTTAGCACGCTATTAAAATCTATTTTTGAACAGAGTAGGCTATTAATAATAAACATGTTGTAAACCTACTTAGACTCGTAGCATTCATCATGTTACAATGTACTCTCATATTACTTTTATTGTTTTATATAGAGCATGAAAACATCATCGTGCCGTAAGAAATTTTAGTTCCCCGCAAGGGAGGTTCGGGGATGTTCCGCGAGCTTCCTCTGCTCGCGGAGATGATGATGCCGCCCACCCGCGACTATGATGTTTCCGCCCGCGGCGAAGATGGTTCCGCCGTCCATGGCAATGATGATTCCGTCCGCGGCGATGATGGTGCCTCCGTACGAGGCGATGATGATTCCGCCCGCGGCGATGATTGTGCCGCCGTACGAGGCGATGATGATTCCGCCCGCGGCGAAGATGGTTCCACCATCCACGGTGATGATTGTGCCGCCGTCCGAGGCGATGTTGATTCCGCCCGCGGCGAAGACAGTTCCGCCGACACAAAACGCGGGGCTACTGGATGAGGCTCTGCCCCCGGAGTTCTCGGCTCCCGTACTCTCTCCAGTGCCTGCTCCTCGCCAGTGCCCTCTAGTGCCTGCTCCTCGCCAGTGCCCTCCAGTGCCTGCTCCTCGCCAGTGCCCTCCAGTGCCTGCTCCTCGCCAGTGCTCTCCAGTGCCTGCTCCTCGCAAGTACCCTCCAGTGCCTGCGCCTCGCAAGTGCCCTCCAGTGCCTGCTCCTCGCAAGTGTCCTCCAGTGCCTGCTCCTCGCAAGTGCCCTCCTTCGTCTCCGCTGGTTACGCCCAGCTCTCCTGCGTCTCCGCTGGTTCCGCCCAGCTCTCCTGTGTCCCCGCTGGTCCCGTACGGATCCGCGCACCCAGAGTACCCCCGAGAAGTCGCACTTCCAGAGCAGCCACGAGAATTTGCGCTGTCAGAGCGCCGCCGAGAGTCCGCACTGCAAGAGCACCCTCCTGCGTCTCCGCTAGTCCCGTCCAGCCCTACTGCGTCTACGCTGGTTCCGTCCAGCTCTCCTTCGTCTCCGCTGGTCCCGTCCAGCTCTCCTGCATCTTCGCTGGTTCCGTCCAGCTCTCCTTCGTCTCCGCTGGTCCCGTCCAGCTCTCCTGCGTCTCCGCTGGTCCCGTCCAGCTCCGCGCCTCCCGAGCGCCCTCAAGTATCCGCGCTGCAAGAGCACCCCCAAATGTCCGTGCTGCAAGAGCGCCCTCAAGTATCCGCGCTGCAAGAGCGCCCTCAAGTATCCGCGCTGCAAGTGCGCCCTCAAATGTCCGCTCATCCCGAGCGTCCTCAAGAGCCCGCTCCTCCAGAGCGCCCTCCAGTGTCCGCTCTTCCTGAGCGCTCCACAGAGCCCGCTTCTCCTCAATTGTTCCCTGGAGGGAACTTCCCCAAGACAATTTTGGGGGGGGGGGGGGGCTATATACCCCTGGCCTGCGTGGCCGGGCCGAAGGCAAAGGCAAAGATAGCCTGTGCTATCTCGGCCAACCCAAAAAATCCGCCATGGCCTCCCGTGTCCCTGGATCCGCCATGGCCTCCCGTGTCTCCTGATCCGCCATGGCCTCCCAAGGCCCCTGATCCGCCATGGCCTCCAGTGTCTCCTGATCCGCCATGGCCTCCCAAGGCCCCTGATCCGCCCTGGAGGCTTCCCTGGTCTCCTCCCTGTCCTGGCCCGGCTCCAGCCTCCAGAGCGCCCGCCCCCCCGCCCGTTATGTGTATGTTACGGTGCGGGACGCACCTTGCGGGAGGGGGGCAATATCTGTCACGGTTTAGTTTCTGTCTAGTTTCCCTTTTGCCCATATTTGGTTTTTCCTGTCATTAGTTAAGTATCAATCATTCTCATCACCTGTGTTGAATTAATTATCTTGTTTGTTCCTTTGTCCTGTTCCCTTTAAAGGTCCTCAGTTCTCCTCACGTCGCTGTCATGTCTTAATGTTATGTGAAGTTATGCTTCTGATTCTGTTTTCTACCTACTCGTTGGTTAGGGCAGTCCTTCGTGGAGCGTACCATTACAGACAGACACTTGGACATCTTATTATTCCTGATTTAACCCTCGCTGACACACAAACAAACATACACACTCACTTCTGAGAGTCAAGATGCTGGAAAACACTGGATCCAAACATCAGGCCACACGTATCAGAACCTCCACATAACTGAATCTGAGTGTTTAATCAGACGTCTGAAGCCAGCATACACACCACAGACACACAGATGAATGAAAATTACATATAAATGCATCTGCATATACAAATATGATCATATGTGAAAACCCGAAAAGCATATTGACACTTCGGTCACATTTAAAATTTCACTGCCTTAGAAACAAAACATCAAACCAAGCAGCATCTGCTCTCAAACGATGCTGGAGCTGTTCTCAGATATTTAACCAGCTGCTGTTTAGAACAGGTGTGGAGAATCTCATTTACCATCAACATGATCCAAAGACTGATGATCAGACACTTTTAACTATATATGTAGTACATTTTATTTTCTGAAACATACCTAATTTTCTAAAATGCTTTGATTAAAAAGTGTACTTTTGCTCTAATTTGCCACTTGTTTTGATATTCTGATTTATATTATGCAAACAGATGCATAAAATCTGTTTGCGTGTAAACATTAAAATGTGTAAACATTCTTAAATATTTTATGTACAAATACTTTCTGTGCAGTATATCAACATGTTCAGAATCAGAATCAGAATGAGCTTTATTGGCCAAGTATGTTTACACATACAAGGAATTTGTTGTAGTGACAGAAGCTCCACAGTGCAACAGAAAGACAGTAACAGGACAGGACACAGATAATAAAAGAATAATATACAAATGACCAAACATGTTCTGAACATGTTCAACTGACATAATATCTTAAAGTCATTCATTCACTACCCAGAAATCACACGTATGTCTCCAAGACGTTTTTTAAAGAGCACTTGATCTGGAAATCATCTGCAGCATGCAAAGATCTGATAAACGTCTGATAAAAGTCAGTTTTACATTCATTTTAAATTATCGACATTTTAAAGACATTTTCTAAATGTCTATTTAACATCTGTCAGGAAATGTGTCAGACTCATTGCAAATGTTTTCCAGATGAAGAACAAACAGACTGTGATGTATGAGCACTAGCACTAGCGATGCTTCACCTAAAACAGCATGAGTGCGTCTATACAGCGATCATCACTGAGTCATTACCACGCACGCGCTTAAACCGTCCGTCCATGTCTCAGTATTGTAACTGGATGTGATGCTGCTGGCACGGTTTAGCATATTAGCGGCTTTCATGTGTGAACAGAGAGAGCTGGAATATTCGGTCGAGTGTTTGGACGAGGCTGAGCAGCGCAGACAGAAACTGGGTCACTTACAGTCAACACAGAAGCGCTCGAGCGTTTGGGCTCAACGTCGCTCGCTATCTCATCTTTAATAGAGTTTTCCTTCCCTGCGTGTCCCTCACGAGGAACTTTAACAGCGCTTTCATGTGTGGATGAGCCTCACATCATCACTTAAACGACGTCTGAAACTCTGACCCGAATCCACCACCTGAGGGTCTCGACGTCAAACACGCCTGAATACATACTTTATGCTCTTGAAGGGTTGCCATGTCCACTTATCAAGTGTCTTTGGGCTTGTTCTTATTTCCAAGAAAATGCGTTTGGATATGAGTTTAATATGGGTTTGTTCTTATTTTGTAGTTTCAGCTTTCTTACAGCAAGATCTGGAAACACTATTGAGTCAAGACGCTCTTCGTTCACTGTGATTTCTCACATCATGACTCTATATTATACGCTAAAATGATTGAGTATTATATATTAAGAACAGTATTCTAAAGTGTTACCCTGAATTCTGCACAAGACCGGAGCGTATAAAAGCACACCAGCACTAATATGAGCGCAAACACAAATCCTGTCAGGTGGCTTTAGCATCACATCATCGATCTGACATGACAAAGCACTCACACAAATGAGCGTGTGCATCACGAGAGCCCTCACACGCGCGTGTGTATCGCCTCGCCTCAGAAAGCTGTCCTCTCGCATCTCCGTCTGCGCTCAGATCTCCATGCATCATTGATGAGGAGTCTTCAGACCAAACCCAGGTTCAGTCGAGAGGCGCCGGGTCACTGAAGGCCACAGACGCTCCAGATCTGAAGCACTGCAGGGTTTTTTGCACGTGCAATCATTGTTTTTTCCTTGTCCTGCATGATTTTTGGTGAACACTGGTGAGGGTGGATGCCATATTTAATTTGATAAATAAAAACACAGTCCAGTGCTGTATAGGTCATGACTGATATTCATAACTCATGCTTTTGGACAAACAATGTTTGCTTGTCGAGTGACTGACTCATTCTGTAACGGTACGTGGTTGTGGAGAATCGCACGGAGACAGGAGTAGACGTAAAGGAGTATTTAATAGGCTTCAACACACATTGACCATTATAAACATTAATCCAAGACAAAGTCTAAGGGAGAACTGAGGATTTATAAAGGGACTGGAACAAAGGAATAAACAAGATGAATAATACAAAACAGGTGAATGCAATAAACGATGATTAACTAATAACAGGAAACCGACCAAATAAGGACAAACAGGAACTAAACTGAAACCAACATGTGACACATTCTCATTTATGTCAAATTAAATTTGGTGTCCCACTTCATTACTGTCCACAGGATTGGTTTCTGCCAGTTTTATGAAGGTAAACTTTAATACGTCTGTATGTTCTCTTAATTTAAATGTCTTGTATTAGCAACATTTTAAAGTTTAAACATAAAACTGCTAACAGACCTACATTATTTTTCAATTCATTTTACAAAATAGACTTGAATAATTCTGCTCACAAACACTGTAATGTGGAAGTTACTGTACCTTCTGATCACAAAGTATTTCTCAGAATGTCTTGTTTTCCAGTGTAACGGTCTTAAGATCCTTAAATCAAGATACTTTTACTGGAGAAGCAAAAATGACATCAGATAAGAAGTCTTGTTTTTATGAGAAACTGATTCAAATGAAGTGAGTTTATGATTATGAATGAAGTATCTGCCAGTGGAGTCAGAAAAATCAACTCAACTGAAAGGGAAAAGTTTTCATTGCCCATTAACAGATATTTGTTCTCATTTTAATCATAAACTCACTTCAATTTGTCAGAAAACAAGACTTCATATGCTCATTTTGCATCTCCAGTAAATGTATCTTGATTTAAGGATGTTTAGATATTTGTACTGGAAAACAAGACAGAAATACTGAGTATGATTTTTTTTTTTGCAACACATGCAACATTTATTACCATGGCTCTAAGAATTTGAGGCTTTCTGCTCTGATTTAAGGACTTTTTAGGGTAAAATAAGAATTTTTAAGACCTGCAGAAACCGGCGGACTGGTCTCCGTAAACTGACAGACTATCCCGAGCTAAAGCTGCATCTGCGATCAGCTCCTGAGACACTCATCCGCTCAGCGCTGTCGTCTTCTCAGGGACGTTATCAGAGTCCAGCTCGTCTTATCGGCCCGCGGTCAGTAATTAGCAGAACTCACAGTGGCGCTATCGGCTGCTCCAGAGCCAGAGTTCACGTCTGTCTCAAGAGAGAGACACACACACACACACACACACACACACGTTGGTTTTTGTGGTTTATGGGGACTCTCCATAGGCGTAATGGTTTTTATTCTGAACAAACTGTGTGTGCTATTGCCCTACACCAACCCTACACCTAAACTTAGCCCTCACAGGAGACTTTGTGCATTTTTAGATTAAAAAAAAAACACCATTTAGTATGTTTTTTAAGCCTTTTGAATTACGGGGACATAGGCAGTGTCCTCATAAACCACCTTCATATTGTAATACCTCTGTCATACCCATGTCATTATACACATTTGTGTCCTCATGAACCACATAAACATGCACACACACACACACTCTCTCTAACACACACACACACACACTCACTCACACACACACTCATCTCTCTCTCTCGCTCTCTCACACACACATCTCTCTCTCACACTTGATTGGTTAATCTCCCTCGACACACACAGTCACACACACACACACAATAGCCATGTGTTGAATCTCTCAGAAACATCACAAGAGCAGAATCTAATCAAACGCTCAGGTGTGTGTAACTGAACCAGAGCCTGTGATTCACTGCAGGATTGTGGGTAATGAACACTGTTTCAATCTTTCCTTTTCATAATCGTTTACTACAACATGCAGGACCGATTTAGTGAATTCATCTAAGATGATGAACAAACCGAGGCGTCTGTGCTAGTAAAGTCCCAATGTGCAACTTCTGTTAAACATAAATGACAGGATGACACGCAAACAAAGCTGGAAAATAATGCTGTTTTCATTCTGATGCAGGTTTATGCACATTATATTAATCTACTGAACGAATCCGCAGCAAGGTCAGGAATTTATCTTTCAACTTGTAAGGTTGAAAATGATCAGAGACTTCTGCTTTCCTGTCCCAAACACATCTTGAGCAACAAAAGGGCCTTTTGGCTTTCCTGAAGACACAGGGGTGCAGATGGTGATCAAGGCCTGTAGGCCACGGGGGTCTGCTAATTATCACAGCTTTTGCACAGTGGGTTAAGCTGTAACCTGCTGATTGGTCAGTTTGAATGTCTCACATCTGGTTTTTAGTCACATGGTTAAGGAAGGGATAAAAAATCATTGTAACTGTTGCTCTGGCTCTTTTCTTTGCTGGCGCTCTATTCTTGGATCTCTCTCTCTCTCTCTCTCTCTCGCTCTCGCTCTCTCTATCTCTCTATATCGCTCTCTCTCTCTCTCTCTCTCTCGCTCTCTCTATCTCTCTCTCTCTCAATTCAATATGTGCTTTATTGGCATGACAATTGTTATAATGTATCGCCAAAGCATAGTGTTTACATTGAATCTAGAACAGATCTATATGCAACAAAAATATGCATGTATACATATTTAAAAATTAGAACAAGTCAACATTGTAGAATTCTATGAACAATTTAAAATTCAATGTGGTGTGTGTGTGTGTGTTTGTTTGTGGGCGCATCACTGATTTGTAGACTCCCTCTCTCTCACAATTAATTGTTTGTTTTACCATCCATCTATTTTGTAGCCAATTCAAGTGTAACCAAAAAAAATATATTGTTATAATCCATTTCAATTATAAATGATGTGCTAACTAGTCTTGAATCAACATTAACATTGAAGGGCTACCTATTGCAATACAACATAGTCACTCAATAGCAAAGCTCTCCCACATATTTAGCTATTCTAACTGCACTTAATTCTGTCATTGGTATAAGTGGCAGTAGGTGGTAATAGAAAAGAAATGTACAGTTTTATACCATCATGCTGATAAGGTTTCTTTAGTCATTTGGCCACTGTAGGGAAACCACCCTTACAGATTGTAAAAAGGGTGGTTGACTTTTTTATTTTTCTAGGCTTGATTGTGTTTGTTTTTCAATCTAATATGTATTAATGCTTCTTTTTTTTTAAAAAAAAAAAACATTCTTTTTCACATAATTTACCTTTCTTCTATGAACGCTTTGATTTCCTGGTTTTATGAAGCCACTCCCTCAGAAATACGCAATGCTTCAGTTTGCCTATCGCCCAAACAGATCTACGGACGATGCCATCTCTCACATCCTCCACTCTTCCCTCACACACTTGGACAGCAACAATGCGAATTATGTAAGGCTGCTATTCATTGATTATAGCTCAGCTTTCAACACTATAGTCCCCATCAAGCTGGCTTCTAAACTCACAGACCTCGGCCTAAACTCCTCACTCTGTGACTGGATTCAAGACTTCCTCACCGGCAGACCTCAAGTGGTGAAAGTTGGCCAGTTCACCTCAAACTCCATCACTCTGAACATAGGAGCCCCACAGGGCTGTGTCCTGAGTCCCCTGCTCTACTCTCTCTACACGCATGACTGCGTGTCCTCTCACAGCTCCACATCTATTGTCAAATTCGCTGATGATACTGTGGTTCTGGGCCTCATCTCCAACAATGATGAGACCGCATACTTGGATGAGGTAGAGAGACTCACATCATGGTGCCAGGACAACTGTCTCTCTCTGAATGTGAGCAAAACTAAAGAGCTGATCATGGACTTTAGGAAGAGACAGCAGCGGCCCTACACTCCTCTTATGATCAGTGGGACCCCTGTGGAGAGGGTGAGTAGCTTCAAGTACCTCGGTGTAAACATCTCCGAGAACCTGACTTGGACTACACACATCCAAACACAGGTCAAGAAAGCCAGGCAAAGACTGTACCATCTGCGACAGCTGAGGAAATTCAGGGTCTCACCAGCAATCCTGAAAACTTTCTATTCAGGGACCATAGAAAGTGTATTGACTCAGTGCATCTCAGTGTGGTATGGAAACAGCTCCAATCAGGACTGCAAAGCTCTACAGAGAGTTGTGCGCTTAGCTGAGCGCATCTCAGGGTCTGCTCTCCCCTCTCTGCAGGACATCTACCTCAAACGCTGCAAAAATAGAGCTGTCAAAATCATCAAGGACTCTAATCACCCTGGTAACCATCTATTCACTTTGCTTCCATCTGGTAAGCGCTTCCGTAGCCTGATGGCAAAAACTGAGAGACTTAGGAGGAGCTTCTTCCCCCAGGCCATCAGGCTCCTAAACTCTAACTCTGTGTCATAACATCACTTGACTCCATGTTAATATCACCATATCAATAAGCTATTCATAATTTTTTCTACCTCATATTGCTGTTATTTAAATACCCTAGACAACTTTTTTGCACATTCCTCTTTATTACTATTTAAGTCAACAACATACTGACCTGCGTATTTATATTTATATTTTTTTATCTCTTATTTTATTTTATTCCTCTTATTTTTTCTACTTTTCTTCTTCTTAATATTTGTATTCTATATAATTGCACTGTCCTTGGAGCGGACCTGACCTACATTTCACTGCTGGTTATACTCTGTATAATTGTGTATGTGACAAATAAAACTCTTGAATCTTGAATCTTGCTGGCCCAGTGTGTTGTGATTGGCTAAACCGTCAGTGCAGTCCAGAAATGCCACGCCCCTCAGCTCAGCGGCATGTGCTCCGCTTGTATTGTAAAAAATGGCGTCATCAATATTGATTATCAATTTGAGCCTGATTGAGACACAGAGAATATTAGTGGAGAGGATTCGCAGAACCGGTGCAAGCACAGCTCTTACAGGACGCTTCAGAATTGTATGTTTGTTGTCTCATACTTTTAGATACGCTGTTATTTGTGAATGCTACTGCTTATGTTAGCTTCTAATATACGGTTTTATCTAATAAAAGCTTTCATGCAGCAGAATATGTGATTGCGTTGTAGCATTTTTGTAACAGTAAGAAGTGTTTGCCAGCAAGTATTTCTCATTACCACGGCAACCGCGTGCGCATCTGTGTTTAATGTTTCTCATAGCTATGTGAAAAATATCTCTGTCTATACACATCATTTTTAGAAGACAGAATTGCGATTCGTATATGAATAGATTTTTTTTCCTGCAGACCCTAGTTTTGACGGCATGGCAACAACTCTTCCTCTTCTCTAAAGCAGCGCCGCATGGCCCCGCCCCCTTTGTTGCATGCTCCCAGGGGGCGGGGTTTATGTAAATTTCAGGGTTTGTTATGTCACCAACCCGGGAAGTAGCTCGTTGTAGTCCCTAACAGCCATAACTGTAGGCATTAAACTGCCATAAATTTAAAAGATGATATCTCCGTTTGCATTGAACTTTCAGCGTCGTAACTTTGCAGATATTGTTTATGCTCAAACAGCAACATTACACTAGCTAATGTTAACCCTCTAAGTGCCAAAGTTGCAAAATTGCGACAAGACGTCATATTTAATCAAATAGACTGTAGTTCCTATATGGTGTAATATCTCATTTGTATTCCCTACCAATAGATGGCAGACATGTAGTACTTCGATTCTAGACCAAAATTACGTCCTGTTCCTATTCAAAGTGTTTGAGGAAATAGCAGAGCAAGTGAGCTATTGTGTCATTGATGCGGAAGCAGTTCAGTTCATGGCGTGTGAGTAAATTGTGAGATTTGTGAGAGAAAATCGCCAAATGGCTAATAAAAAGTTGTATTGTGAGGATGTTGCAAATGTTATTTGCCGATTCTGACTCTGAAGGGGAATATTTGCCTTTTGGAAATGACGATCGGCCGTCTAATGATCGTGCTTCTCCCGGTACATCTTTGCATGCACAATGGTGCCGCCGTTCAAGGCAAGAGTTCACGAAGCACAAACAAGTGATCATTTGAACCTTTACCCAACGGGGATGGCAGGGGTGGACATGGCCGTAGTGTCCATAGGAGAGCTGTTGCTCTCTGGGCGCCACTGGCTCCGCGTTGCTGATTGTGTCTTTTTTCTGATCGCGTGCGCTCTACGGGCCGCCAGTACAGGTGCAATCAGTGTGGGGTAGGTCTACCATCTACTCTCAAGAACTATAAACTGTGTCACTTAGATACCTGAACAGGCAGATAGCTGGTCAACTGATCAAAAAATAGGCACATGTATTTTACTATGGCACAGTAATATAGTAATAATTTACTACTTTCTCCTGTTTTACTGTTGATTTCCTCTTTTCCTGATCATTTGGAATGGCGATAAAAAGACAAAAAAACAAAAACAAACAAACATGCAAATAAGTTCGAACATCCATTCAATATCTATTATTTCCTGAATATTACTGATGAACGGATCAAAAAGTAGACTACTGTTCACATGAGTTTTACTACTATATAACTTTATATAAAATGTATCATTGTCTGATTCTGATTCACACGATCACAGGCAGAGAAACACAGTGAACCTGATCACATTTTCATCCTAAATCTCTCTCTGACGGGTTTCCTTGGAAACAGGCTGCCATTTAACTGATGAGATCTGCTGATCATTCACACACACACAATGGTCACTTAATTAGAGAGGATGTTTAATTGTAGTTCGTCCCTCGCAAGAGATCATTAATGAAGATCTCAGTTAGTCTGTGTGTGTGTGTGTGTGTGTGTGTGTAGTAAATGTCTTGTGGTTTCACTGCTGCATGAAGTGAAGACTCAGATTCTTCAGCAGAATCTCATCACAGCTCTATTCCTGACAGTGAAAGCTCATACAGTGTGAGTGTGGTACATTGGTGCGTATGACACACACGAACACACACACACACGCTATGTGTTTCTATCATATGATGATCTGAGGGGAACACGGCCAAAGTCAGGTCATTATTCACAAACTCACTTTTCCTTGTTCTTTTTACAGTTTGACAGACGTCACTGAACTCAGATTTTTTCATAAAGTCATATCATATATAGATGAGTATGATATGAATAATAATATAATATAAGAATAATATGATTTTGAATAACGTTGGGAACCAAACAACATTGTGCACTGCAAAATAAATGAATAAATAAATTAACTTTCTTTCTTAGATTCGTCTTCTACTATAAATAGTGAAAATAAAGATATTTACATAGGAAGAAGTCTTATTTTCTAAAAAAAATTGTAAAAAAAATAAGAGTTTACAGTTTACACGAGAATAAATATCTGCTATTGGGGTCAGAAAAATGAACCTGTTTTCCCTTTGAATTAAGTAGTTTCTCTGAGCCAGCTGACAGGTGTTTGTTCTTGTTTTAAGTGGAACCTGACTTTCTCACATTCTGACACATTTTTCAGAAAACAAGACATACTATCTCAAGTCACTTTGCATCTCCAGTAAATATATCGTAATTTAAGGATGTTTAGATACTTGTGCTGGAAAACAAGACAAAATTGTGAGGAAGAAAATAATTTTTTGGACAAACATCTCCAAATATCATCTTCTAAGTTCCACAGGAGATATAGGGCGAGTAAACGATGACAGAATGATAATTGTAGGGTCTTTTTAATGTGGAGCTCAATCGATCTGATGTTAGACCTCCAGAAAGACGAGAGGAGGTGAAGGACACATGAAAACACCTGCAGCATGTTTGAGACAGAAAAACGCTCTAATCCTCCTCTTCTCACTCAGATCAAAGGAAACGCTCAAATCGCTGCCGTCCTAAACACTTTAGCGAGTGCTAATCTATCCCGCTGAGCACAGATGCGTCTGGAGCACATTATAATCTCACAACCCACAAAGCCATGCGGTCGGCTGCAGGACAGAGCAGTTAAAGTTGAGCTGTAAAGCATCTCGATGCTCACACACGCTAATCTAATCTAATCTAGAGTAAGTGCAGCGCCACACAAACACACACAATCCCACCGCTTCGCCAGAGATCGTCTTACTAGAGGCAGATGAGAGGGCAGTGTTGCCAAACTAATTTTCAGAGAAAGTTGCTAAAGGAAGGTCGATTTGTTAGTAAAAGTTGCTAAATGACGTTATGATCTCAAATTCTGGAATTAAGATGTGTTTACTTAACAAGTAAAATGACTTAAGATATGTCTTGTTTTCTGAAAATATTATAAAAATTTTGTTAGTTTTTGCTTAAAACAAGTAAAAATAACTGTCAATGGGGTAATAAATATAATCTTGTTTAGCCTTTGCAGAAAACGGGCAAAGAACATTTACATTACCAAAGAACATCATCACTGACTTATGCACTTTAAAAAGCACTCCCGTTATAATCAGTGAAGCTATCTACACTGTACAATGAATAAATCTCTTATACTTACATCACACGTACATCTGTTCTTTGCTGTTTATGATAAGAGAATTCGCGAGAGAGATATTAATTAGATAGTATTACTGGCCTGATAATAATATTACAAACACCAAAGTCTATCAGGAATTAATATTATGGCAAAGGTGTTTGCAGATGTTTGCTTTTGAGATGTGTTTGTGATATTTTGAATGCAGTGCTTCATTTTGCAAGAGATGTGAGGTGTTTTGCATTTTGTCTGCAATTCTTGGATTTGTGTGTTTTGAAAATGTGTGTAAGCAGTTGGAAAAAACTGCAATGTTTGTTTTTCATAACAATAGCATAAGAATGAGTATTAATTGTTTACATTTAGTCATTTGGCAGATGCTTTTATCCAAAGCGACTTACAATTGGGGAATACAAGCGATTCATCCTGAAGAGGCAATCAGACAGAGGAAGTGCTCGTAACACCAAGTCTCAGTCATTGTTCAAATAAGTACAAGCTAGTAAGGGAGGGAGAGAAAGATAGAGAGAAAGATTAAGGGTTTTTTTTTTTTTTTGAGTTTAGGATGAAGTCAAGTACTGCCGAAAGAGATGAGTTTTCAGTTGTTGCTTGAAGATTGCCAGGGATCCAGCGTTCCGGATAGGGATGGGAAGATTATTCCACCAGCCAGGAATGGTGAACGAGAATGTTCTGGAGAGTGATTTTGAGCCTCTCTGTGATGGTACCACAAGGCGTCGCTCACTAGCAGATCTCAGACTTCTGGAGGGGATGTAGGTTCGTAATAGTGAGTGGAAGTAGGAGGGTGCTGAGCCTGTGGTCGTTCTGTACGCAAGCATCAGTGTCTTGAATGGATTTCCACTGATTGTCCACTGATAAACTCATATTGCTCATATCCTCATGAACTCCAGTCATTCCTCAAATATGTATTACAATATACACTGATATACTGAACATTCAATTCAGTGTTATGAGAAACTGGATGCTTTCAACTGATTGCTGTTGAACTGCAGCTCAAACTATTTAAAATATAGTTAATTAAGCTACAAACTCCATCATAAAGCACAATGTTTCCATCTAACATGCAGTTTGAGCTGCAGCTCGTCATATTAATGAAGTGTTGCACTAGTTAGCAGTAAACCGGTTTCCTCACCTCAATATGTTCATAGAATTGTGTTGGATTTTCCCAAAGTCAGACATCGCTTGTTATGGTTTTCCAGGGTGTAGAGTTTAGTAGAGACACTCTGACATGATCTTACTAACATCAGACAGTACTGAATTATCCCAGCAGTAATTTTGATCAAACAATTAAATGTCTGTTGTCTGCGGTTACATCCACCAATGCCAAAACCAAACCTGCACCCTTGAAACTGTCCCTTTAAATCCGTTGTGTGAACTGAACCAAAGCAAACTACTTTACTTGTTCATGTCATACTCAAAAGTGTGTCTCAGATGCGAGTCTCTTTTTTCCTCATGCAGCACAAATCACACTAAAACAGGTACGTGTCTGAACTACATTAACTAAAACACGACCCTGATGTCTGTCAAAACCAGCTCATTCGACCAGGAACTTTGTCCTGTTGGTGGGAGAGAATACTGTAAATGTTAACATCTGAACTGACTGTTGTCCAAACAGAGCGACAGACACTCGTCAGATAAAACTGAACGTGATGCGTGTCAGAGACAATCAAACACACATTTACATGCTTCAGTGCGGCTCAAACACAGAGAGGACGGGACAAATGCTCACAATCAAGAGTCTCTTCACACTAGCGTGCAGATCACCTGTGCACAAGATCACCGGTTATTCATCTGTGACCCTGCAGCACAAAAGCAGTCATGAGTAACACAGGTATATTTATAGCCAACAATACATTGTATGGGTCAAAATGATCCATTTTTCTTTTATGCTAAAAATCATTAGGATATTAAGATCATGTTCCATGGAAATATTTTGTAAATTTCCTACCGTAAATATATAAAAACTTAATTTTTGATTAGTAATATGCATTGCTAAGAACTTCATTTGAACAACTTTAAAGGAGATTTTCTCAATATTTAGATTTTTTTGCTCCCTCAGATTCCAGATTTTCAAATAGTTGTATCTCAGACAAATATTGTCCTATCATAACAAACCATACATCAATGGAAAGATTATTTATTCAGCTTTCAGATGATGCATAAATGTCTATTTCCAAAAATTGACCCTTATGACTGGTTTTGTGCTCCAGGGTCACATGTGTGTATGGCGTGACGAAAGATTTCCAATCAGTTAAAAGACCAACGAAATCGATCTGTCATGAGATGAAGGAGACACGAGGAGGATATGCAGAATTTATCGATCTGTAGGTCCTGAGCGTTTCAAACAGCAGGGAATCATGGGAAACAGAGGAGCGTGATAAACATTCTGCACACAGGAGAGAGAAACACAGAGGATAAATCTGACAGAGATCCGGAGCTGTCAGGATAAAGCATAGCAACTGAATTCTGAGATGCAATTAAATACCAAACCAGCTCCACCAACAATGAGGCGAGAAGACGGATGGAGACGCCACAGCTGACCTAAAAACCTCTCTCCCGAGTTGGGAAACGACAGGTTATTCTCTTTCATTAGAAACAGGCGTGACTAAATCGGCTGCTGAATGGAGCTTTCCCAGCATGCAGCGGAGCGGATCAGCGAGCGGCCATGAGTGAAGCAGGAGAAAAGCCCAGCACAGAGCTTTTCTTCTGAATGGAAGGAGACGGATGACTGCTGGAGAGGCGTCCATGCGTCTAAAGAAGACGTTCATTAAGGGAACAAGTGCACAGTGTTCCAGAGCACCAGACGGATGCCGTGTTTTCAAACCTTTGTTTGTGTGAGTCGTTAAAGACTTCTGAAACGAGCCACACGCTGAGAGTCTGACAGGAACCAGTGACACACACACACACACACACACACCAACAACAACAACAACAACAACAACAACACACACACACAACAACAACAACAACACACACACACACAACAACAACAACAACACACACACACACAACAACAACAACAACAACAACAACACACACACACAACAACAACAACAACACACACACACACAACAACAACAACACACACACACACACCACAACAACAACAACAACAACAACAACACACACACACACACACCAACAACATCACCACACACACACACACACACACACACACACCAACAACACCACACACACACACACACACTTCGATGTCTCGCTCGTCTGTCCAGAAATCAAAGCCTTCCGGACGATAAACACGGGAGCTGATCGTTAAAAGGGTCCTGTTCAAACTGTTGCTATAAAATTAGAAGCACACAATTCCCTAGAATATCATTATATTATTAAACATTAAGATTTTAACTCATGGAAATTACTTTGTTGTTAAACCTGTTCATTAGAAGGGAGTGCCAATACTTTTGGCAATATAGTGTATCTCAACATCCTTAAATCAAGTTTCATTTACTGCAGATGCACAATGACACAATGTAAATATCTGCCAATGGGGTCAGAAAAATAACTTGATGTGAAGGGGAAACCAGTTCATTCTTCTCGGCCCGTTGACGGGACTGTTTTATGCATAAACTCAAGACTTCTTAACTTTGTCATTTTGCATCCAGTAAAAGTGTCTTGCTTTAAGAATGTTTAGATGTTTGTGCTGTAAAACTCCAGAAATACTAAGAAAAAACCTCTCATTGTCTGTGTGCATGTGTGTGCTTCTTCAGGCAAACAAAAATCAACTTCAAACTTCAAATCAAATCCTTTCCTTGTTGACAAATCCAGTTCAGCCACTACACAGCGTCTAACAGGATGAGGGGATAATTGGAATCAATGGTCGGGATTATGAAGTTAATCTCGTGTTTGATATGGCAGCAGAGCGAGCGAATGCGATCTGATCAATAGCAGCGTTTGTGTTGGATCAATGTTCACAGCAGCTCAAACTACAGGAGCTAAATGTGTAAGCGAGGCGCCGATGAGCCGATGGCGATCGGACCGGACGCCGCTGAGAAGATCGATCCACGGATGTGTGAGGAACGTCTGCTAACACACACTGATCTTCATGATGTGTGTGTGTGTGTGTGCTGGCACTGTTGCTAGGGTGTTGCTAGGTGAATTTCCTGAGTGTGTTGCACGGAGATCTGAGAGGGTTCTTTTCTGTTTTCTGAAATGTTTATAAAAGCAAATTAGGTATTATATCATTATATATGCAGTAATTTGCATGCATCTCCAGCACATAAATCTGAACATTGGACAAAGCCAGGTTCAAAATTCTTGATTTTGTTGTCATATTAGAGATTTTTAAAGAGGGCGTTTTGGGTTTCTCTTTTTATTACTCCATAAATCAGAAAATACTGTTAACAGACAGAAAACAAACACATTTTCACCACGTTTTTAGGAGTAAAATGTTGTATAAATCAGTGTGAATGATATATGAACAAACCTTCAGAATGTTTTTGAAAACCCCAAAATTGACCGATGTAAGAAAAACAATGTTTTTGCGCTTAATGTTTTGTCTTAATGTAGAGTGTATAATTTAGCAATTATTGATTTAATACAACAAAATATAGGGCTGTACAGTTATTCAAATTCAAACTACCATATGAACTAGTTTTAGCAGCAAATCATTTTATATGACAAGACAAAAATATTTATAGAAAAGAAGTTAATATTTTAATTTGATTACATTAAAAGATTGATTGAACTGTTAAAGGTTTTAGGAATGAATTTGATTACTATTTTGGATGACCAATTTATATTAAATCATAAAACTAAATCATAGATTAGAAAAACTGACAGAGAATAAAAAAAAAGGATCGTAAGGCCTTATTATTGTTAAACTAATGAAGTAATAATAAATAAATGGTCAAAGTTGTATTAATTCAATTGATTAGACAGCGACTAAACCATTAAAATTGAATCCAGAAAACTAAAACAAAACATAAAAAATAAAACGTAACTGAAGGAAAACCCGCTCATCTTGTCCACGAATGTTTGTGAGGAAAACAAAACCCCGGTTCTGACCGTTCTCATCGTCTATTACTGAAGTCAAGTGTTTGGAGCGAGTACAATCACTGGAAGGTCGCGCCGGTGAAAGCTGTTGTGGATTTTCTACAATTACGTGTGTAGAGAA